>NW_006399808.1:1764015-1851933 GCF_000299155.1 Elephantulus edwardii | reverse complement strand
GTTTGTGTCAGTTTAGGTAGGTTGTGTTTTTCTAAGTATTTGTCCATTTCCTCTAGATTTTCATATTTGTTTGAGTATAGTTTTTCATAGTATTCTAATGTTAGCTTGCTGTTTTGATTTGCATTTCTCTAATTGTTTTTGATTTGGAGAGTTTCCTCATGTGTGTGTTGACCACTCAAATGTTCTTCTTGGTGAAGAGATTTTTCATGTCTTCCTCCTGTTTTGTGCTTGGGTTATCAGTCTTTTCGTTGTGGAGACCCCATAGGATTCTATACATTTTAGTTATGAGTGCCTTGTCAGAAATATTTCTGCCAAATATTTTTCTCAATCTGTGGGCTTTATTATCTCCATATTGGAAAAATCTTTTGATACGCCTAAGGATTTTATTTTTAGAACACCCAATTCGTTGATTTTATCCTCTTCTTGTGCATTTTTGGCTGTTTGCAAGCCTATTCATGCTAGACTAGAGCTAAATTTCTTCCTATATTTTTTTTTCAATGATCTTTATTGTTATTGGTTTTACTCAGAGCTATGTAATCTACATTGAGTTGGTGATTTTGTGGTGTGAGATGTAGATCTTGTTTCAGCTTTCTGCAGGTAGACATCCAGTTTTTCCAGCACAATTTATTAAAAAGACTGTCAGTTCTCTGTTTAATATGTTTTGCTTCTTTGTCAAATATCAATTGACTTTAGATAGAGGGGTTGAATTCTACGTTCTCAATTCTATTTCATTGGTCTGTTTGTCTGTGGTAACAATACTGTGCTATTTTGATTAGAGAATGTTATGCTTCATACTTTGCTTTGAAGTTTCTGAAGAGTTTTGCTTATTCAGGATTTATTTCCTTTTTCAAATAAAATAGGAAATTGCCTTTTTTATCTACTTGAAGAATGACATTGGTATCTATGTCGGAATTATGTGTTGAACCAGTAGATTGCTTTTGTAGGATTACCATTTTCACAATGCTGTGTCTTCCTATCCATAAGCATGGAGCATTTTTCCATTTATCCAGATTTCATTTTGTTCCTTGTAGTAGTGTTTTGTTGTTGTTGTTGTTATGTGCCGTCGAGTCGTTTGCGACTCATAGCGACACTATGCACAACAGCCCTAAACTCTGCTCTATCCTGCACCAACTGCACCGCCTCTGACACACCCATCCCGATTACCCCAGTCACCGAATCAATCCATCTCATAGAGGGTCTTCCCCTCCTGCGTTGTCCCTCAACCCTCCCAAGCATGATGTCCCTCTCCAAGGACCCGTCCCTCCTGGCAACATGTCCAAAGTATGTCAGACGAAGCCCCAGAATCCTTGCCTCCAAGGAGTAGCTTGGTTTAATCCTCTCCAAGATGAATCTGTTTGTTTTCCTGGCAGTCCATGGTACATTCAGTACCCTTCTCCAGCACCACAGCTCAAAAGCATCCACTCTCTTTCTGTCCTCCCTAGTCATTGTCCAACTCTGATGCATAACAAGCGATTGCAAATACCATGGCCTGTATCAGTAGTTCCCCTTATATAAGTCTTTTCTGTTTCTAGTTAGGTTTATTCCTAAATATTTCATCTTGTGGTTAGCTATCATAAATGGTGTTGCTTTTCTGACCTCATTTTTAATGTTTTCTTTGTTAGCATAAGAAATCCAATTCTTTTATGTTTGGTTTTTTTTTTTTTCTTTTTCATTCTGTTGAATTGGTCTCCTAAGGCTAAAAGATTTTTTATTGAGTTTTTAGAGTTTTCTATGTACACTATCATATCATCTGCATGTAGATAGTTTTACCTCATATCATCTGCATGTAGATAGTTTTACCTCTTCTTTTTCAATACAGACACATGTTATTTCCTTGCCTTATTGTTCTAGCTAGCATTTGCAACATTATATTGAATACAGGAGTAGTGGTAGTGAACATCATTGTCTGGTCCCAAGAGAAATTCTTTTTATCCCTACGCATTGAGGATGATGTTGACTTTTGGTTTTACATATGTTGTTGTTAGGAGCCATCCAGTAGAGTACAACTTATACAGACCCTATGAACAGACCTGAACTCTGTCCAATCCTGTGCCATTCTCACAGTCTCTGACACACTAGAGTCCATTACAGCAGTCACTGTGTCAATCCACTTGGTTGAGAGTCTTATTCTCCTTTGCTGTTCCTTCACCTTTCCAAGCCTGATGTTTCTCTTCAAGGAATAGCCTCTCCTAGCAACATGCCCAAAGTACGTAAGATGAAGCTATATAATCTTTGCCTCCAAGGAGCACTCTGTTTGCACCTTCTCCTAGACATTAATGTATTTTGCATATTTATTTTTACTTACTTTGAGGAAGTTTCTCTCTCTACCTATTATTTTACTCTGGAAAGCGTTAGATTTTTGTTGAAAGTCTTTTCTGCATCAATTTATATAATCATGTGTTCCTTGTCCTTTTTTCTGTTGATGTGATAGGTTGTATTAATTGTTGTTCTTATGTTGAACCAGCCTTGTATGCCTGCTATGAATCTTACTTGATCATGATGGTTTTATTTAAAATTTATATATCTGTTGGATTCTACTGGACAGGATTTTGTTAAGGATTTCTCTGTTTGTGTTCATATGAGATATCGGTTTATAGTTTTCTGATGACATCTTTGTTTTTTTTTATCAGGGTTAAGTTTGCTTCCTAAAATGACTCTGGGGGTCTTCCTTCTTTTTTCTCGATTTTGAAATAATTGAAGTATAATTGATGACAGTTATTCTTTGAATGTTTTGCAGAATTCACTGATGAAGTCTCCTGGGCCAGGGCTCTTTTCTGTTGAGAGTTATTTATGACCTACTGAATTGCTTCTTTTGCGATGGGTCTGTTCGAATGTTCTAATTCTAGATCTGCCAATTCAGGGAGGGAGTGAATTTCGAAGACTTTATCCATTTCCTATAGATTTCCAAATTCATCTGAATATGTTATTGTTTACTGTTATTGTTATTGTTGTTGTTATTGTTGTGTGTCTTTTAGTTGGAACAGACTCGAAGCTATCCAGCAGGTTTTCAGAGGCAGTAAATAGCACGGGAGGAGATTTTACGTCCTTCTCCTGCAGTGCAGATAGTGGATACAAATTACATGCCTTTGGAATTGCAGCACATCTACTTACTACTGGGTCTCCAGAGTTCTGGGTGTAGCTTTTCATACTATTTCATCACTATCATTTTCATTTTGGTTGAATTTGTCATGACATTGTCCTTTTGAATTCTTAGTCAAATTATTTGTGCCTTTTCTTTCTTTTCCTCTGTTAGGTTTGCCAATAGTTTGTCTGTTTTACTGATCCTTTCAAAGAACCAGATCCTGATCTTGTTAATGAGTTCAATTGTTTTTCTTGATTCCTATTCCATTTTATTTTCTGCATTATCATTATCATTTCCTTTCTTCTAATGATTGTGGGGTTTGTTTGCTGTTCTTTTCTTGTTTGTTGAAGATGTTGGGATAAGTAGTTTATTTTACTTCTTTCTTTTTATGTGTTTCCTTGTTGTTAGGAAATTATCTCTAAATACTGTCTTTGCTGTGTCCCAGAGGTTTTGACACATTGTGTTTTTGTTCTTATTTGTTTCCAGGAACTGTTTTATTACTTTTATTTTTTTTTTAATTTCTTCTAGAACAAGGAGTGATCAAGCCAGGTGTTATTCAGCTTCCATATGGGGAGAGCTTTTCTACTTTATCTTCCTATTGTTTATTTCTGTATTTATGGCATTGTGCTCTGAGAAGATAACTTTGTGTTATTTCAATACTTTTTAATTTATCAAGACTTGCTTTGTACCCTAATATATGGTCAACTCTAGAGAATGTTCACTTGAGAAGAAAGTGAATTGAGTCTTTTTGGGATGAAGTATCCAATTTGTCCCCATTAGATATCCAGGCCAGGTGGCAGGGCAGGGTTGGCATGGAGGAATAGGAACTTTGGGGCCTGAATCTGACAGATAGTGAGGTCTGGCCTTTTTAAGGCAGACAATCAGTATCTGCTGCTATTCCCAGGGACAGTGGGCATGGGGGTTTTTTGCATATAGAGAATTTTCTTGTTGTAGGAATTTTTGTACTCAATTTCTCACCCTCTGCCCATGTGCTAGGTCTTTCCAGAAGCACTGATAATTCAAGATGTCTTTGTCTCGCTCCAAGCATCTTTCTACCTAGCTCAAGATGGTGCTAGCTTGCTCTGGGGAAAGTTTTATAGGTCTGCTCCACCCTTGGGCAAGTTTCCAGTGTCTTAACTGCCTAGAGGAAGGGTTACTCAGACATTCATTCTTGGGGTAGGAGGAAGAGAAACAGTCCTGTTTCTCCAGAGGTGTCCCAGTATGTCCCAGTGTGCTTCTCTGTCCTGGCTGAGGGAGCAGGGTTCTCCTGTCTTAGTGCCTGTTGTAATCTCCTACAGTGCTATTATTACTTCTCCTGGTCACTTTTGGTTCCCAAGACTTCCAGATGTTCAGATTGCTGGGATTTTGTTGCAATAATTCTGTGTCCTTACTGGGAAGAAGCAACACCATCAGTCTCTGTATGTCACAATCCCCAATGGAAGTCTATTAAATGCATTAACACACACACACACACACACACACACACACACACACACACCAAAACAAACAAACAAACAAACAACAGCCTATTTATATCATTCTCATGAAGAGAAACTGGCACTTGTCTGGTTGTAATTGCTGTGGTGTTGACTCCAGTTTATGGAGTCTCACCTGCTTCAGGAGGAAATACTGCCTGTTGTCGCTACCACCACACTCTGTGCTATTCTAAGATCACAGTCACAGTCAGGGGGTGTTTTAACTGCCTTTCAAACTAAGGACCTAGCCTCCAGTGCTCAAACAAAGATACTAGGAGTTCCATTGGAAGTAAATGAGCAGGCTTTTCATCCTAGTTTGATTAACTTCTTCTCAATGAGCCGCTGACACCTGTCCAACAGCCGGCTGGTATTTGAAATCCTGGAAGCACAGCTTCCAAAGCACCATGCAAACCACCACAGTATGGCAAAGTGACAGATGACTGGTGGAGCGTTTGTCTAAAACACATTAAAATCACCCCATTGGGCATAAAATGGACAGCAATCGAAAGCATTAGGCTCCATGGGATTCAATGGTCCAGCTTTACTCTCCCCACCCACAGACCATCACCGACAGCTGTTGTGCTGCGGCTCAGGCACCTTGAGGATGAGTAGTCACTCTTGAGGACTCTTGGTTCACTTACAGTGTGTACCAATCACAGGAGGTACCCACAGGTCCTCAGAAGAGATGCTGTTAGCACCCAGGTTTAATTGGGACGACACCTGGCCCCACACCCTAGGATAAGAGGGTTTAGAGCACCAGTGAGATGTGGTTCTGCTACACTTAGCCTAGCTCTCCCATCAGAGCCCATTCAGGAGTTCCCTGTACCAATTTTATCTCAGAAACCCCGTTTCAGTGCAGAGTAAATGAGCCCTTAAGTACTTCCAAGTCCTTGTAGAGCCCTCCCTGGCCTGCTCACTCACCCCAAATGCACACCTGCCTTAAGTCAAGTCAGTCACCAACTCCGCCTGCCTCGCTTCTCCTGATCCAGACATGTGATTTCTGCTATTCCTGGAAGTGGGGGGAAAATTGTCATGAAATGTATTCTGACTCATTGCAATCCATGTGCCACTTGGCATACGGCTGCTTGAGGACTTTGCACTACTGTTTCTCCACTGGCAGCTTTAATGCCAGGTAGATGCCATGTAGACATGTGACCCAATCCCTCACTTTCTCCTGGCCTCTCCAGAAGGCACCTTCTCAGTGCATCATTCCCAGCGCATTTCATGTAACACCTCTCACCCTGTCATTTGCTGCAATGGGTCAAAACCACCTACATAGTGCTTCTTCTAAGCACTCAGCACCACTGGCGCTAACAAGCATGCTTGCTTGTCCATTGTCCCCCATCCCAGCCTCCTTTCAAAACACTTTGCCCTGTTTTGTTCTCTAGAGCATCCTTACACTTGATGACGGAGCCCTAGGCAAAGAGATTATTGGTTACCAGTCTATTGAAAGCAGCTTGAAGCTCAGGGAGGTAAAGGATGTTGTCTGACATCACACAGCTGATAAGCAATGGAACTATTAAGACAAGCCGTCTATCAAGCTAGAAGTCCACTGCTCTGTCCATCCCCTCAAGCTCCCTGAAATGTCTGTAATGGTGTATCTGCAAAACAAGGGGTGAGTTTCAGCCTATGTGCAAAATATGAGAAGGGCTTATAGTCTCTCAGAATCACAGATATTTTTAAGGGCCAGAGGTGCCTTGATGGCAGCAATTGACCAGGGCCAAAAATTCAGTGTCAATTTCTGGGAAATCATGTGTGTGTGTGTGTGTGTGTGTGTGTGTGTGTGTGTGTGTGCGCGCGCGCGTGCGTGCGCACGTGCACACATGCGCATGGGCCCATGAGAACACACACACACAAGCTCATTTTACAAGAGAAGAAAATGCCATTTGGCCACAGAAAGATGTTTTTGCTGCCAAACACATGATTTTGCACATGGTGAGGGCGTGTGATTTTTACATATGTATTTTTTTCCCTTTTAAGAAAAGCAGTTTCATCTCTGCTAAAAGAATGGTGGGGGGGAAAAATAGGGAAGATTGTAGTGGAAAACCACTGCCTTGTTATTGCAGAGACCAGGAATAAATAGTTTGGAAACTCCATTAATAAAAGGGGGAGGGGGAAATGCACAGCAAGTGGAGTGGGCAATCCTCAACATTTCTTAAACTAGAGCTAGATTTGGGGTGGATTTCAGGTCCATTCTGGAATGCACCAGTTCTTCAAGCGTTTTTAGGTATCACTTAACTTTGAGAGCTCTGGTGGCCAAGTGGGTGAGAAATTGCACTACCAACCCAAAGACAAGTGGTTCAAATCCACCAAGTGTTCAGAGGGAGAAAGGAGGGCAATCTTCTCCCTTCTGACTTACAGAATATGAATTTCAGCAGTAAAGTGAGATATGAGTCAGGTTGGACTCAACAGCAATGAGTTTTGTTTGTTATTGTTTTAACTTTGAGATGGGAAGTGCAAAGAATGGTCATAAACTATGTCATTCTTCCTTTTCTTGCCATGACAGATATTAGTAATCAATCATAGTATTCTTCCTCACTAAGTAGGAAATAGTCTCAAGACTCCAGATAAGGCATTACTAATTTATTAGAGCACTTCGTGGTCCATCCTGAAGTACAATGCTCTGAGTGATAGAATATTATCCATATATGCATGCAAGAAAATCTGTTAATACAGCCACCATTCAAATATACATACAACCATGAAAGTCAAAGATGAAGGAATTGAGGATTTCTACCAACTTTTGCAGGCTAAAATTGATAAAACATAAAATCAAGATGTATTAATAATGGTTGATGCCCAGAACATGAATATGAAAGTTGGAAACAAACAAGAAGAACAAGTTGGAAAATATGGTCTTGGTGACAGAAATGGGATTGGAGTGCACATTATAGAATTGTGATATATATATATATATATATAAAATTGTGTATAATGAATGATTTATTAACTGCAAATACCTTTTTTGTTGTTTGTTTTTTAATTTTTACTGGGAAAAACAAATTGGGGGTACAAGGAGGTGAGGGTTGGGGGCAGAAGGGTGAGGATGGGCAGGGATGCAGTTTTAGAGCTGCAGAAATTGGTTGGTGGGGGGAGCAGGTGAAGAAAATGAAAGTGATTCAGTGGGGACCAGATGCTACAGGAAAATGACAAGCATTTTTCCAATGGTAGTGAAATCAACTATCTTACTGATTTGGGAACTGGATGCTGACTCTCTGGCTTCTTCATGCTGAACAGGGGTGTTGATGTGAAGGGGGAAAGGGAGGACACTTTATCACCTTACTGGCGATCTTGGGTTAAGGCTGCTTGCCTTCTGGTTCTGTTAGAAGATATTTTCCTGTCACTTGCTCCCCTCTGGACTGCAAAGTGTTTTCCCAGGTGGGTCCAGTGGGGATGGCTGGTTGAACCCAGAGGCTCCATCATCCTTTGCTTCTTTAGCTGGAAGTTGTATTTCCTTTTTGTCACTAGCACTGGGTTCGGGGTCAGATCTGAAGTAAAAGTCAGTAGTAAGGTTACCTGTAGGAAAGGGAGCAAACCTAGAGAGAACAAACTTGTGAGTTACAAATAGAGGGGTTTTGGGGGTGTTGCTTTCAGGTTTACTGGGGGAGAGGGTGGCAGAAAGTAGCCTAGATAAAATTCTCTGGATACCCTAGGCATATTTTTTTTCCTACCCAGGGGTCAGATGGCACAATCTGGGGACTGAGGAGCTCACCCTGAGGGCCATAATGGCTTGCCCCGAGCTGAGGGCCGAAGACAGCCCGCCCTGGGCAGAGGGCCGTGACGGCTCACCCCAAGCCGAGGGCCAAGGACAGCCCGCCCCGGGCAGAGGGCTGTGACTGCTTGCCCCGAGCAGAGGGCCGAAGACAACCTGTCCCAAGCAGGGCAACACCCTCCATGGGCTGGCTGGCACACTCCCCTCTAATTGCCCCCACACTAATCTGGTCCCCTCCCTTGACCGAGGAGTGTGAGGCCAGGGACAGCATCTCCAATTCCAGCACCACCACTTTTAGCCCCCCCAAAAGTGGTCATACTATAATTTGAAGTAGGTGTCACTTCCCTCCCTCTTTATAAATGGCAAAGGGAACCTGAAAATTGTGAACAGGCGGCCCCCAGGTCTAAACATCTTTTGGCAGAAGCATTCAACAGATCAAAATATGTGGTGCATTTAGGATGTTGGTCCTCTTGGACATGCTGCCACTGTTAAGTGTCATCAAGTAGACAACTCACAGTGACTTTCAACAATCCGTTGTACAGGTGATCATCTTCTCTGGTTTTCCAAGGAAACCCAAACCTGCAGGTGGTGGGTCACATGTCCCTCCCACAGGCGGCGGGGAGCGTGTCATCTCTTCCGTGCGGGCAGCTGGCCGGCGCACACCATCCCCCGGTGCAGGTGACTGGCAGGCGCTTGCCATCTCCCATGTGTTATCTCCCATGCAGGTGGCCAGCTGGCACATATCATCTCCTGCGCAGGCGACCAGTGACAGCGCGTCCTCTCTCAGCAGGCACGCGTCATCTCCTGCGCAGGCAGCCAGTGGGGGTAGGTGCGCATCATCTCCCAGCACCGGCAGCTGGTGGGCACACATCATCTCGCAAGCTGACAACCCGAGGGCTCACGTCATCTCTCGGCAGGTGTGTGTCATCTCTCGGAGTGCTTGTGTCATCTCGTGCGCAGGCAGCCAGTGGGCCAGCGGGCGCGCGCCATCCCCCACACAGGCGACTGGCGGGCACGTGCCATCTTCCTATGTGGGCGGCCACCAGGCACGTGCCATCTTCCGCGCGGGTGGCTGGTGGGTGCGAGCCATCTCCCAAGTATCATCTCCCATATGGACAGCTGGCAGGTGCACGTCATCTCTTGGTGGGTATGTGTCATCTCTCAGCAGGCGGGCTTCATCTCATGCACAGGCATCTGGTGGGGGTGGGTGTGCACCATCTCGTGCGCAGGCAGCCAGCGGGTGCACATCATCCCCCAGCATAGGGTGGCCAGCAGGCACGCGCCATCTCCCACACGGGTGACTGGCGGGCACGTGCCATTCCCCATTGCAGGCGGCTGACGGACTCGCACCATCTCACACGTGGGCGGCTGGTGGGCACACGCCATCCCCCGCGCGGGCGGCCACCTGGCGTGTGCCATCTTCCGCGTGGGTGGCTGGCAGGTGGAGCCCCCTCTCGAGTATCATCTCCCACATGGGCAGCTGGCAGGTACGCTCCATCCCGTGTGTGGGAAGCCGGTGGGCGTGCACCATCCCCCATGCAGGCGGTCCCTGGGCGAGTGCCATCTTCCATGTGGGTGGCCAGCTCCCGCATGTCATGTCCCATATGGGCAGCTGGTGGTCACGCTTCATCTCGCCTGCAGGAAGCCAGTGTCCGCCCGCTTCCCCTGCAGCCGCCATCTTGGCTCCAGGAATTCTCCTTGGAACAAGTACACTTTGATGCAGTGTGGCGGCTCCACTGCACCAGTCCTGGGGAGGCCCGGTGCCCATCCTCCATCCTGGACGAGGGATTCTATAGGTTCCGGCTGTGGGAACTTCATGGAATTGCAGTTGTGGTGAGGCGCAGTGCAGGCTCTCCGGGAGGGGGTTGGGAGCTGCGGCACTCACCCATTCTTCCTTGGAAATCCTTGAATTCCTATTGTTGAGCCTCAATCCTCACTGAAGAGCAGTCATCAACTGTTTAACTGTTCAATTATCAATAAACAGAAGTCTGTAGAGGGTCATAATGGCCCTTTTCCAAGTGGTCTGCTCCTCCCGCAGCTCACCACGTTGTCTCTGCCTCTGCCGCCATCTTGGATCTCTCTGCAAATACCCAAAAGGGTATTTTTAAAAAAAAAGCATAAATGGCAACTATACACGTGGACTTCACCTGCTGGAATATAGATTGATATAGATTGGAATCAGATTGATTACAGCTGTAGAAGGAGACACTGGGAAAGCTCAATATCAGCCATCAAAAGTACTTTAAGGGCTGACTGTAGAATAGATCATCAACTTTTCATATGCAAGTTCAAACTGAAGTTGAGAGTTAAAAGAAGTCTACAAGAACCAAATATGCCTTTGGGTGTATCTCAATTGAATTTAAAAATTCACCTCAAGAATAGATTTGAAAAATAAATTTCATAAGTAAACCAGTATAAAAGAAACATTTTATTTAAAAAAAAATCATAGATTTGGTGCATAAGACACTAATGACTAAAGAGCAGATGAATTGTGGAGGGACATCATCCATAAAGAAAGCAAACTATCATGACAAAGACAGGAAAGGAATGGAAAGATGACAATGTATGTCAGAAGAGAGTCTAATACTTGCTAAATAATAAGAAGCCAAAACAAGAACAAAGAACACTGAGATAAGAGAGCTGAAAAGGATATTTTAAAAGACAGCTTGAAAAGACAAGCAGAAGTATTTTAATGAAATGTATAAGGAACCAGAGTTGGAAAACTAAAAAAGAAGAATATGCTCAGCATTTGCAAGTGGAAAGAACTGAAGAACAAGGTCAAGGCTCGAACATCAGCACTGAAGGACTTTATGCGCAAAATCTTGAATTATTCAGGAAGCATTAAAAGAATATAGAAGGAATACACAGAGCATAATTAAAAAATAGCACCATCGTTTTAAGAAGTAGCATATGATTGAGAATCACTAGTACTGAAAGAAGAAGTCTAAGTTTCCCTGAGGGCTGTGGCAAAAAAATAAGGACCCAAGACTTGATGAGATGCCAACTGAAGTGTTTCAGGAAGCAGAAGCAATCCTGGAAGTGCTCACCAATCTCTGGCAAAAAATCTGGAAGACAGCTACCTGGCCAGCTGACTGAGAGATCCATATTTGTTCCTGCTGATCCAACAGAATATGGAAACTATCCAACAATATCATTAATAGCACATGCAAGTAAAATCTGGCTGAAGATTATTTAAAAATGGCTGGACTAGCATGTTGACAGATGACTTCCAGAAATCCATGCAAAATAGGCTGTGACACAGGGATAGCCTTACTGATGTCAAGTGGCTCTTGGTTAAAAGCAGAGAACACTAGAAAGATACTTAGCTAAGTTTTGTTTACCATGACATTTTACTTTATAGATCATATCAAATTATAGCTAATGTTGAGAAGAACTGGAATTCCAGAACACTAAATTGCGCTTATGCAAAACCTCTATATAGACCAAGAAGTAATATGAGCGAGAAACAAAACAAAACACTTCCTCGTTTAAAATCAAGAAAGGTGTGTATCAAGGTTCTAGCCTTCTTCTATACCCAGTCAATCTGTATGCTAAGCAAATCATTTGAAAAGCTAGACTGTATGAAGAACGTAGCATCAGAATGAGACAGACTCATCCACCTGCATTATGCAGGTGACACATTTTACTTGCAGATAAATGAAGAAGACTTGAAAGACTTGCTGCTTAAGAGGAAAGACTATAACCTTTATAAGAGTTACTTCTCAACAAGAAGAAAATGAAAATCCTTGTAGCTGCAACAATATATAACATCAGGACATTTCTATTGCTTTTGCTGTTAGGTGCTGTCAAATCCAGCAAGTACAACTCATAGTAGTGACCTGATTAAAAATAGATCTCTCCTATCCTTTCCCATCCTTATCATCTCTGACATACTTGAGCCATTGTAGCAGTCACTGTGTCAATTCATAACATTGAAGGTCATTTTCTCTTAAGTTGACCTTTCACCTTTCCAAGCATGATGTCCCTTTTCAAAGAATAACCCCTCCTATACCGGTTTTTTAAAATTTTATTAATTTTAATGAACATTTACAGAGACTGGTTGTTTTTTATTTAAGCTTCTTGTTTAGAGTCATCAAGACCTCGGGGAGGGCCTTTGCATTTAAAGTTGGTTGTTACTATATTTTGGAAGAACATTCTTCTGAGTGGTACAGCACTCTTCTGTCAATATGCTGTACTGAGGTAACCTGGGGTTGCTGTGATGCTGAACCTTATACCATTGGTGTGTCAAATGTCATAACAGTTACCCATGGTAGACAGTGTTTGGTGGAGCTTCCAGTTTAAGACAGGTTTGGAAACAGGAGTGGCATCCACTTCCTAAACAACATGTCTCTGGAAACTCTATGAACTTTGATAAATGACAATAGTTATAGAAAGACTTCAGGCCTTTTGTTCATAGGGTCACTATGAGTCATGCTCGACTCAATGGCAATCAATAACAACAACAATATTCCCAGAGTTTGTGACATGAAGCTTCACCATATTTGATTCCAAGGAGCACCCTGGTCCACTTTCTTCAAGACTTACTTGTTTATTCTTTGGCTATCCATATGATGTTCAAGACTCTCCTCCAATACAACTCAAAGTCATCGATTCTTCTTCTGTCATCTTTATTCAATGTCCACCTCTCAGATGGTAGGTAATTGAAAAAAATTTACTTGAATCAGATGGACTTTGGTATTTAAACCAATTTTATTTCTCTTTAGGACTTTGAAGAAGTCACTGACAAGTACCAAGGGTGTTGATGATAGATCTAAGGAGGATGAAATTGTTAACAATTTTAATCTTTTCTCTACCTATCATGATGTTGTTTATTGGTCAAGTGGTAAGGATGTTTGTCTTCTTGATGTTGAAGTGCAATCCACATTGAAGGCTTGATCATCCACATTGTAGTCCTTGACCTTCTGCAGTAAGAACTTTAGGTCTTCCTCACTTTTAGCAAGCAAAGTTGTGTCATCTTCATAATGCAGTCTGTTGATGAGTCTTCCTCCAAGCCTGATGTTTCTTCATAAAGTCCAGCTTCTTAAATGACTTTCTCAGTTTACAACTTGAATAGATATGGAGAAAGGCTACAACCTTGATGAACATCTATCTTGACTTCACAAAATACTCCCTTGCTATATCAAGGTGAAAGCTTCCTGATTTGGCTATAGGTTTCTCATGAATATAATTCAGTGTTTCTCTGATTCTCATTATCCTCAGTGTTAGTCATATGTTTGTGAAGCACGCAAATGGTTTTGCATAGTTGATAAAACACAAATACACATTCTTCTTGTATTCTCTGCTTTCAGCCAAGATCCGTCTGACATGAGCGATAATATCCATCACTTTTTCTAAATGCAGCTTGTACTTCTAACAGTTTCCTGTCTGTTGTTTTAACTGATTTTGGATGATATTCAGTGATATTTTGCTTGCACATGTTATTAATGATAGTGTTCGATAATTCCCACATTCTGTTGGGTCTCCTTTCTTGGGAATGGGAACAAATAAAGATCTTGTCCAGTCAGTTTTCCAGGTTGTCTTCTACCTTTCCTGGCCCAGACTGGTGAGCACATCTAGGGTTGTATCAAGTGTTTGAAACATTTCAGTTGGTACCATTGGTTCCTGGGCCTTATTTTTTTTGCCAATATCTTTAATGAAACTTGAACTTTTTCCTTTATAATCATTGGTTCTTTGCCATATGCTAATTCTTGAAATACTTCAGTGTCGACCACTGTGATCCTGTATATTCCCATCATCTTTTGATGCTCTCCGAGTCAGTCAAGATTTTTCCCATATCATCTCTCCGTATTGTGTCTTGAGGATTGAATTTTATTTTCTGTTCTTCCAGCTTGAGAAATGACCTTTTTATTCTCCAATTCCAGCCCTTTGCACACTCTGTTATAATATTTTGCTTTTTCCTTCTTAAGCTGACTTTTGAAATCTTCTCTTCATCTCTTTAACATTTCTTCTCTTTGACTTCTCAATGCTTTAGTGCAATTCTCAGTCTCTTCTGATATCCTCTTTGATTTTTAACAATCTCTTGCTCCCTTTATGGATGATATCTTTGATGTCAACCCACAATTCATCTGGTCTTTCATCATTAGCACTCAATACCTCAAACCTGTTCTTGAGGTAATTTTTAAATTCCGTTTTGGTGCTGGAGAAGAGTACTAAATGTACCAAGGACTGCCAAGAGAGTAAATAGGGCTGTCATGGAGATGGTTAAACCAAGTTGCTCCTTGGAGGCAAGGATTTTGAAGCTCCATCTCACATACTTGGGGAAATCCTTGGAAAAGGACACCATGCTTGGAAAGTTGGAGGGACAGCTCAGGAGAGTAAGACCGTGGAGGAGATAGATTGATACCCTAACAGGGCAATGGGTTTGAGGGTGTCAGAGACAGTGAGACTAACTCAGGATAGAACAGGGTTCAGAGCTATTGAAGGGTCACAAATGGCTCGATAGCACATAACAACAGACTCAAGGTTAGTCTGTATTCTTGTTATAATTCTCTTCAACTTGCACTTGAGTGACTGATCGTCTATTCCATAGTCAGCACCTGGTCTGGTTTTGAATGCTGATATCAAGCTTCTCCAACAACTGTGTCCACAGATATATTCAATCTTGTTCCTGTTCTGTCCATCTTGTGAGGTCTATGTGTATTGTTCCCATCTGTGTTTGTTTAAAAATATATTTGCTACTAATAAATCACTGAACGTGCAAAATCCAATCAGTGATCTCCAGTTTCATTTCTGTCACCTCATCATTTCCAATGAACATTCACTCCACTTTGTTTCCAACTTTTGCATTTCAGTAACCAATTATATTCATGCATGCATCTTGACTGCATTTTTGGTCAATTTCAGACTGCAGAAGTTGGTAGAATTAAATTTCCTCCTCTGGCTTTAGCTGTTGGTGTGTGTATTTGAATAATGATTGTATTAGTAAGTCTTATGCATGTATCACTCACAGCATTGTACTTCAGAATAGATCTTGCAAGGGACTTTTTAACTCTGAATGCAACAACATTCTCCTTCAACTTTTCATTCCCAGCATACTGCATCATGTGATCATCTGATTCAAAGTTGCAGCTCATTAATGCCTGAAATATCTATCTTTATGAGTCCCATTTTACTTTTTTACAGCTTCCAGTTTTTCTAGATTCATGCTTCTTACATCTTATAGTTGTTTGCAGCAGTTTCACCTAATTTCTAGTGACTTCTTATCTGGACTCAATCTCTAATACTATAGCTATTGTTCACAGGGTTTCTAAAGGCCTGTTATTTCAGAAGTGGATGACCAATTCTGCTTTCTAGTAAGTCTTAATCTGGAATCTCTGCTGTAAACTGTCTACTGTGGGTAACCATGCTGGAATTTGAAATACCAATGGTGTGACTTCCACCATCACACTGACCCACAAGTCACCCCACTACACAAACTGAAAGACTGACGCTACATTTATAAGAGCAAACAGTATGGAGAAAAGATTGAAGTTGTTGATAATTTTATTTTACTTGTATCCACAATCAATATCCATGGTAGCACCAAATTAAGTTTTCAAAAAGATCGAAAGAGAAATTGCCAAATTTATTTGCAAAGACAAGAGACCCCAAATGAGCAAAACACTTCTGAGAAACAAAAATGAAGTGGAGGCATAGTACTCACTGACCTCAAAACCTACTACGCAGTGGTAGTAACTAAAACAGCATGGTACTGGTGAAATGACAGGCACATAGACCAATGGAACAGAATTGAGAACCCAGAAGTGGACCCACTTATCTATGGTCAACTGATTTTAGACAAGAAAATAACATCTATCAAATGGGTGCTGGCAAAACTGGACAGTTACCTGCAGAAAGCTGAAACAGGATCCACATCTCGTTAGCATGCATAAAAATAAACTTAAGATAGATACCTGGGAGTAAAGCCCCAAACCATAAAGTACGTAACAGAAAAACTGGGGTCAAGCTTAGAAGGCCTAGTCTATGGTATAAAGAGACTGCCACATACAGCCAGAAATGCACAATCTAAAGAGGATAAAATTGATGAATAGGACCTTCTAAAGATTAAATGCCTGTGTGCATCAAAATCTTTTTCCAACAAGGTGAAAAGAAAACCTTCTACCTGGGAACAAACTTTTGGCAATACCAGTGAGATGTTCTTTCAAAAGCCTTGTTTTAGATGCACTATGTTAATGGGGATAGAAACAGGACTCGGATCCAGAAGAAGTGAATTGGAATTTTAACTGTATAATATTCCAAGTTTATATCTTAGCTTGTAGATGATGAAAGATCATTGAGATACAGTTTCTTTTAAAAATACATCTAATACATAAGTCCACTTTTCAAAATCTAGACAATATTTAAAAAATACATAGAGGAAAATGCACATTTCCCATGATGTTGCACTCTAGTACTATTATGATGTTGATATAGTCTGTCAATTCTCTATCTGGTAAACAATCTGTAGACAAAATTTTTTTTAAAAAAACTCAGTAGAATATGTAAAATTTTATGTTCTAACCTTTATGGTTTTAACAATAAGAGAAAGAAATATACTTGACCAAAATAATCAGTAATGCTCCCCAAAGAAATTATGTTAAGTGGCATCATGTTGGTGTTGCTGTTAGGTGTCACTGAGGTGAGTATAACGAATAAGAACCCTATGAACAGCAGGTGTATCCTGTGCCATCTTCATCATCTCTGACACACTTGAGTCCATTACTGTAGTCACTGTGTCAATCTATCTCTATGGAGGTCTTCCTTTCTTATACTGACCCTCCATTTTTCCAAGCATGATATCCTTTCCAAGGAACAGTTTCTCCTAAAAACTTGTCCAAAGTATGAGAGATGGAGCTTTGCCATCTTTACCTCCAAGGAACATTCATTCTGGTTGTACCTTTTCCAAAACATATCTGCTTGTTCTTTTGACAGTTCTCTGGGATACTCAGTACTCTTCTCCAGCACCACAGTGCAAAGACATTAATTCTTCTTCTGTCATTTTCATGCATTGTCCAACTCTCAGATGCAGGTGATTGAAAAAATCATAACCAGAATCACATGCAAATTAGGCTTCAAGTTCACATCATTTCTCTTAAGTACTTTGGAGGAATTCCTGTCAGAGAACTTGCCCAATGCAATATCTCTCCTGATACCCTGACTGCTGGTGCCAAGATCCACCCTGACTGTGGATCCAAGCAAGATAAAATCATTGACAGCTTCAATCTTTTCTCCATTTATCAGAATGTTGTCTGTTGGCTTCATGAGGACCTTCATTTTCTTGATGTTGGAAGTAATTCACACCAAATACTGCAGTTCTTGATCTTCAGCAGCAAACGTTGCAAATCCTCCTCACAGCAAGCAAGATTGCATCAATCTGTACAACATCGGTTGCTGATAAACTGATACCACATTCCTCTTCATAGAGTGCAGCTTCACTAATGATTTGCTCAGCATACAGATTTTAATAGATGTGGAGAAAGCATAACACTAATATGCTAATTAGTGGCATCTTTGTTGTTGTTAGGTGACTTCAAGTACAACCCATAGAAGAGCAGATATGACCCCTGTTCTAACCTGTACCATCCTCACAATTTCCATAGGATTTCCTAAATTTAAGAACTTTCCTTAAGACTAAGGTGCGTCTGACCAGAGCTATGATATTTTCAATTGTTTTATGACCTTCTGAAAGTTAAGCAATAAAATAAGGAATACTGAAGAAGAATCTATACCTTGGAATTGTGGTGTTGGAGAAGAGGATTGGACATACTGTGCCAAAAGAATAAGCATTTCTTTGTGCGTCTGTTGGCCATCTGAATACCTTCTTCCTTGTCTTTCCATGATATGTGTTTTGCCCATTTTGTAAGTGTGTTACCAGTCTTTATCTTGTAGAGGCCATGTAAACTTTTCTGTGAACTTTTGTTTTGAGACCCTTACCTGAAATAGTATTACAAAAAGTTTTTCCTGGTCAGTAGGTTTTCCTTTCACTCTGTTGGAAAATGTTTTGATGGCACAGGGATTTAATCTTTAGAAGGTCTCGTCAATTTTATCAATTCATCAATTTTATCCTCTTCAGATTGTAACAACTGAGTGGATTGAGAAAACATGGTACATTCATACAATGGAATACTATGCAGCATGCAGGAGCAATTATTTTGTAAATCACTAACTAACTTGGCAGGAACTGGAGAGCATTATGCTAAGTGAACTAAGTCCCATAACAACAATACTTTATAACACCATTATTGTAGAACGTGTATGAGGACCCAAGGGAGGAGGCAGAGGGAAGATGAGCAGCAGGAGATTAATCCTAGGGTCGCACAATTTCATGGGTGGAAGGAGGAGTCGGTAAAGGAAATGGGAAAGATGCAGTGTGAAAAAACAATGTACTTGAACTTTGTAAGTAAACCAATATATAATAAAATTTTTATTTATTTTTTGAGATTGTACAGATGACACAGTATAGGACAAGATTCTGGTCTGTTGATCATAGGAGAAGGCTATGAGTTGTTGTTGACAATGACATCATAGGATTTCATTGCCTGAATATTATCTGAACCTCTTAAGGCTACTCTTAGAAATTAGAATTCCTTGCACTTTGGGAAGGTCAGCTAGTTCTCATCATGTCAGTCCTAACACATGGTTGACTCCGTGTTTGTTGGGGTAGAACTACGTGCCCTTCCAGGGTTTTCTTTTATTTATTGAGATTTTAATGAAAGTTTATAGAAAACCTGGATTTCCATTCATTCATTGTTGCACATTTTCCTTCCTGACATCCCTCTCCAGCACCACCCCCCCCGCCCCAGTTTTCTTTTCTCTTTGGAAAAAATTATTTTATTATTGTAAGTCATCATACCCCCAGTCCACTTTACTACGCAGTTCTTATTCTGGACTCATGTCATGCCAATAATACCTAATCATATATTCCTTTTATACAGTTCTCTCACTTGTCTGTTTCAATGTTGTGTACATTATTTATTCCCTCTTTTCTTAGTTTCCTCCTACCCCCATGTTACTCCTAGTTTTATAACAGCAGCATCATATAGTTTTTGTCCTTTTGGGACTGAGATATTTCATTGAGCATAATGTCTTCCATGGTAACCCATTTTGTATAATATTGCATGTGTTTCTTATTTTTCAGTGCTGCATAATAGTTCATTGTGTGAATATACTACAGCTTCTCTATCCATTCTTTTCTTGATGGACACTTGGATTGTTTCTAACTCTTTGCTATTGTGAACAAAGCAGCAGTAAACATGGGTGAGCATATAGCTGCTTGGGTGGCAGTTCTGGTTTGTTTAGGATATATTCCCAGTTCACATGGTTTTCAATGGCTGATTTTCAGAATTGATCTAAAAAGTTGATTTACAGGCCCTTCTTTTGAGAAATTTCCAAACTGTCTGTTAGCAGCAGCTCAGCAGACCCAAGACTCTGATGTATGGTTCAGAGGAAGATGAGGTAAGACAGGGCATGGTGGCATCTCACTGTGCCTGTGCAGCAGAGCCCAGGTGGCAGTCTAAAACAAATGCTGTATTGGGGCAAGAAAGCATTTGAAAAATTTACACTAAGTCAGATGAATGAAGACTTAAAAAATCTCCCTTCAGCTCAGGTTATATTTTTGCCACCAACAAATTTGCCAAGTCTGCCCATTCTCCAAGCTTCCTGGCTTTCAGCATTGGTGCTATCACATCATGTGCCTGCCCCATGATTGCCAGTCAAGCCAAACCCTCATGCTGACTCGGGATTGTTTCTGATTTTTCATTATTATAAGTAAGACTGCAAAAAGCTTTCTTGCCTATAAATTTTTTGCACATCCCTGGCTGTTACCTCAGGATATATTCCTAGAAATTGAACTCCTGGGTCACAAAGAATTAACATTTTCAAGCTTTTAGATATATCTGCCAAACTGCTCTCCAGAAAAACTGAACAATTTTCTCTCACCATTATCCCTCACCCAGTAGCAACACTGGGGATTATCAATTTTTTAAAAACTAATTCCAACTTGAGGAGTGAAAATTTCCATAAAGGAATGTTTGAGTTACATTCCTTTTAAAACCAGGGATATTCACTATTTCTTCATATGCTGACTGGAGAATTTTATTTCTTTTGTTAACTGCCTTCACATGCCCAACACAAATCTTTCTATTATGGTGCTCATATTTTTCTCCTTGATTTGTAAGAGCTCTTTATAGATTAAATATATTAAAACAATTTGAGTATCACATACATGGTGATGTTTTCTCAATTTTATCATTTGACTTTTAGTCTTATTTATGGTGCCTTCACAGTTTCCTTAATTCCTCCCCCCCAAATTTAAAAAGTAATAGATCAAAATCTATTGGAAGATCTCTCTCATTGCTGTTTAGTTGAAACGGACTCATGGTCAAACCTCCAGTAGGTTTTCAGAGAGAGTGGATTCGAACCACCAGAGGTATCATCTTTGGGTTAGCACACAACTTTTTACAGGTATGCCATTAGAGCTCCCTTTGTGGAATAAGTTATACTTGTCATCTGTGCATCGAGCTAGAACCAATTCATAGCTGACTATTCTTTTGTGGGTTTTCGTATGTTGTGCAATTTTCCAGGAGGAAATTGCCCATCATTCTCTCAAGGAACAACTGTGGAGTATGATGTTGCTGTTGCTGTTGTTGTTGTTGTGTGTACCATGCAGTTCAATCAAACCATAGCTATCACTCCAGCAGATTTTCAGAGGCAGTAAATTGTCCAAGAGGAGATTTCCCATCTTTCTCCCAAGGAGCAAATGATGAATTCAAACTGCAAGGCTTCAGGTTTGCAGTGCCTTATAACTAAGCCAAAAAAAAAAAACCCCACAAAAAACCAAACCAACAAACAAAATCTTACCTGCCAGAAAAAACATGAACTCCCTCAGGCCTGTGGCCCTTGGGCCAAGGAGTGAGTAAAAATAACACTCAGGATTTAGTCAAGATATTGCTTTTGCCTAGGAAATCATCCTGCTTTGACAGCCATATACTTTAACTCAGAGGCTCCAGCAATCAGCAGCTATAAAAATATAGTCCTAGAACAGAAAGTCTGAGACAATTCCTTATTCCTACACTGTCAGACAGAGCAGTGAAGAGAATCAGGGAATATGGCTGCACCAATCCACAGACCAAGGAGGACAACAGATTTCAGGAGAGAGGGGTACAACAAGCCATCCACCCCAGAGAACTTAGTTGTAGGACCAGAGAGAAAGGAACAGAGGCAACCGATCCACAAATCCCAGATAATTTTGCCACAGGACCAGAGAGGAAAAACTACAGGCAAGATGAGCTGTCTTTTCCTTCCCTAATGATGTATTGAACTCCCCAACTGAGGCAAGTCTCCCATTGAATCCAGGGATCAAAGAGAAATTCAGTCAGGGTGAGCTTCCTTTCCCTCCTCTGGAACAGTGATATCCTGACCTAAGGTCATCAGACTAAAGTCTTGATAGGGATCCAGGCAAGAAAAATTACAATGACACAGAAGTAGCAGACTATCTCACACCTTACACAAAACCAAAGCAAGATGTCATCCAAAAAAAGTGATCAAAACACAATCAAGGAATTTCCTGAGGCCAGAAAGTCTGATGGAACTTTCTGACATAATATTAAAAAAACAATGATTGAATATTTCCAATGGTGAAAGACAAACTCAAAGAATTACAGGATTACACAAGCAAAAATCAAGAGGAATGCAGATAAAACAATGGAGGCATTGGAGGCTCTAGAAAAAAAACAAGAAACTGCAATCCAGAATATGAGGACCAGTGTCTCAGATGGTATTAGCATGTTAAAAGGACATATGAGCAGAGTTGAAGAGATGGAAAACAGAACCAGTGAAACAGAAGATAGAGTTGTCAGCACTGATCTACTAGGGAAAAAAAGCAGAATCAAAATGGAAAAAATAAGAAAACTTAAGCATAACATGAGGCACTGTCAAGAGGAATAATATGTGCATAACTGAAATCCCAGAATAGGAAGAAGCAAGTAAAGACACGAAAAAAGTTGTGGAAGAATTACTAGAAGAAAACTTTCCAGGTATAGTGAAGAATGAGAGAATATATACAAGAAGCTAAGTGAAACTAATGTAAAATAGAACCCAAAAGAAAAACACCAAGGCATATCATAGTCAAATTTGCCAGAACTGAAGATAAGAAGAGAATTCTGAAAGCAACTAGGGAGAAATTAGAAGTAACTTATAGGGGAAACAAATAAGATTAAGTGTTGATTTCTCAAGAGAAACCATGTGAGCAAGAAGACAGTGGAATGACATATATCAAAAACTCAAAGAACACAATTGTCAACCAAGAATACTGTACCCAGCAAAACTGCCCATCAAATGTAATGGATAGATCAAAATATTCTCAACAAAGCATTAAGGGAGTTTGTGAAAACAAGACCAGTGTTGCAGGAAATACTGAGGAAAGTTCTTGCAGAGATGCCACAGAAAGCAGGATGGATCAGAGTAATCAGCAATAACACTAAAAATAATTCAAGCAAATAGTAACAATAAAAACTTGCCTATCAATAATTACACTGATTTTCAAAGGTTTAAATCCACTAGTGGAGAGAGAAAAAAAATAGCAGATTGAATTAAAAACACCAAAGCCACCAATATTCTGTCTACAAGAGACACCCTGAAAAGTGAAGATAAAGAAAGATTAAAACTAAAAGGGTGAGGGGGGAAATACCAAGCAAATGACAACCAGAGAAAAAGCAGACGTAACAAGATTAATTTCTGATAAAATAGACTTCAGCATAAAAACCAACGCAAAGAACAAGAAAGGTCAGAAGAGAATATAACCAAAATAAGTTCTATGCTCAAAAAGCGTATCGCGATGGGAAAGTCTGCTGTTAGGGACCTCTCTAAGGTACTCAGGAGCAACAGTGTCTCTCTGGAGACTAAGGTGCGCCTGATATAGGCCATGGTCTTTGTTACGCATCAGAGAGTTGGACAATGACTAGGGAGGACAGAAGGAGAGTGAATGCTTTTGAGCTGTGGTGCTGGAGAAGGGTACTGAATGTACCCTGGACTGCCAGGAAAACAAACAGATTTATCTTGGAGAGGATTAAACCAAGCTACTCCTTGGAGGCAAGGATTCTGGGGCTTCGTCTGACATACTTTGGACATGTTGCCAGGAGGGACGGGTCCTTGGAGAGGCACATCATGCTTGGGAGGGTTGAGGGACAACGCAGGAGGGGAAGACCCTCTTTGAGATAGATTGATTCGGTGACTGTGGTAATCGGGATGGATGTGTCAGAGGCAGTGCGGTTGGTGCAGGATAGAGCAGGGTTTAGGGCTGTTGTGCATAGGGTCGCTATGAGTCGGAAACGACTCGACGGCACATAACAACAACAACAACAAGCACCAAATGATGTTGTTGTTGTTGTTGTTGTTAGGTGCCACTGAGTTAGCTGCAAAATACACAAAGCAAATAATAACAGAACAGAAAAACAGAAACAGACGATATCACAATGTTGCTGTTGTTATGTGCTGTTAAGTTGCTTGCAACTCATAGCAGCAGCCCTGTGTATAAGGGCCCTAAACCATGCTTTATTATGTGCCAACATTATTGTTTCTGACACACCTACTCCCATTACCCCAGTCACTGAATCAATCCATCTCATCAAGGGTCTTCCTCTCTTGCACTGTCCCTCCACCATCCCAAACATGATGTCCCTCTCCAAGGACCAGCTTCAGAATCCTTGCCTCCAAGGAGCTGCCCAGTTTCACCCTCTCCAGGACAAATCTCCTTGTTCTCCTAGCAGTCCATAATATATTCAACACTCTTCTCCAGCACCACAGCTCAAAGGCATCAATTCTCTTTCTGTCATCCTAGTCATTGTCTGGCTCTCTGATGCATAGCAAGCAATTACAAAGATTGTGGCCTGGATCAGGAACACCATAGTCTCTAGACTGACATCATTGCTTTTCAGTACTCTGGAGAGGTCCCTGACAGCCAATTTTCCCAATGCAATTAGTCTCTTGATTCACTGGCTGCTGGTACCAAGAGTGTTGATTGTGGAGCCTAGCAAACCAAGACTGCTAACAATCTCTGTCTCTTCACCATACATAATGATGCTGACAATTGGCCCAGTGTTGAGAATCATTGTTTCCTTGATGTTGAGGTTCAATCCATATTGAAGGCTAAAGTCATTGACCTTCTGTACGTCAGTTCCTCCTCAGTATCAGGAAGGAGGGTTGTGTCATTTGCATTCCTGATGCCACATTCCTCTTTGTACAGCCCAGCATTCCGGATGATCTGTTGTGCATATAGATTGAAAAGGTATGGAGACACTATATCCCTGGCATACACCCTTCTCATTTTTGAACCATGCATTGTCTCCTTCCTCTGTTCTGATGACTGCCTCTTGGTTCAGGTATAGGTTTCACATAAGCACAATCAAAAGTTCTGGGATTCCTATTCTTCTCAGAGTCAGCCCAGTTTGCTGTGATCCACACAGTCAAAAGCCTTTGAAAGTCAATAAAACATAGATAGACATTCCTCTGGAACTTTCTGCTTTCAGCCAAGATCCATCTAACATTAGCTATCATGTTCCTTGTACCATGGCCTCTTCTAAACCCAGCCTGCATATCTGGCAGTTCTCTGTTACGATGTTGCTCCAGTCCTTTTTTTTTGTAATTTTCAGCAAAAATCTTGCTTGCATGTGATATTAATGATATTGCTTGATAATTTTCTTTGGTGTGGGAACAAATATCAATCTCTTTGAGTCAACTGGCCAAATAGTTGTCCTCTCGATTTCTTGACCCAACTTAGTGAGCACATCCACGGCAGTGTCTGTTTGTTGAAATATGTCAATTGGTATGCTATCAACTCCTGGAGCCTTGGTTTTTGCCAGTTCTTTCAAAGCAGCTTGAACCTCTTCCTTCATCACCACAGGCTTTTTCTCATATGTTGTTTCATGAAATTCTTCTGTGTCAGCCAATTATTTCTGGTATAGCGACTCTGTATACTCCTTCCATCTTCTTTTCATGCTTCTTGGATCATTTAACATTCTGCCCAAAACATCCTTAAGAATTACCACTTGTGGCTTAAATTTGTTTTTCAATTCCTTCAGCTTAATTGTTGAGTTTGGCTCTTTTGATTTTCTGACTCCAGCTCTTCACACATTTCATAAAAATACCTTGATTTGTCTTCCCGAGCTGCCCTTTGAAATATTCTATTCAGTTCTTTAATTTCTTGATTTCTTTCTATATCTTTGGCTTCTCTGTGCTCTATTGCAATATTCTGAGACTTAGCTGACATCCATCTTGGTCTTTTCTTCCTCTTCTGCCTTTGTAATTACCTTTTGCATTCTTCATGGGTGATATTCTTGATATCCTCTCACAGCACATTTTATCTTCACTCATTGGTGTTCAAGGCCTCAAACCTGTTCCTGAGATGGTTTTGAAATTCGAGTGAGATAGACTTAAGGTCAAATTTTGGTTCCCGCGGATTTGATTTAATTTTCTTCAACTTCAGCTTGAACTTGCGTATGGTCTGTCCCACAATCATCACTTGGCCTGGTTTTCACAGTTGATATTGAACTTCTTTGGCAATTCTTTCAACAGTTGTAATCTATTTGATTCCTATGCATACCATCAGGTGAAATCTATGTGTATAGCCTGCATTTGTGTTTCTTATAAAGGGTATTTGCAACGAATAAATCACTGAATGTGCAGAACTCTAGCATTCTATCTCCAGCCTCATTTCTGTCACCAAGTCCATGTTTTCCGACTGTGAATCCTTCTTTTCTGTTCCCACCGTTTGCATTCCAGTCACCCAGTATAATCAATGCATCTTAATTACAGGTTCAATTGATTTCTGACTGAAAAAGTTGGTATAAATCTTTTATTTCCTCATCTTTGCTTCTAGCTGTCAGTGCATATATTTGAATGATAGTGGTATTCACTGGACTTCCTTGTATGTGTATGGGTATTATCCTGTCACTCACCCCACTGTATTTCATGATCGATCTAGAAATTACATTTTTAATTAGGAAAGTTCCCTCATTTGTTTACTCACCTTTTCATACCCTGCATAATAGATCATATGATCATCTGATTCAAAATGTCCCATGACAAGTCATCTCACTTTGCCAATACCTAGTATGTCAATATTTATATGTTCCATTTCTTTCTTAACAACATCCAATTTTCCAACATTCATGTTTCTCACATTCCATGTTCCAATCACTAGTGTGTGCTTACAACTGTTCCTCTTTCTTTGTTTTTCCATATCTGAGATCTCAGCCTCAATTGCCATGTCTGCTAGTTTAAGTGTGCTCTATTGTACATAAGGCTTCTGAAGTCCTGTTATTTCAGAAGTAGATGGCCAATCCTTCTTCCAAGTCTATTTTGATTTTTTTATAATATCTGACAGACCAACATTTTCTAGAAAGTAGCAGATGAAAGACATAGCAGTTGGAAACTTAAATATACCACTTTTAAGATAGAACTACTAGAAGGAAAACTCAACAAAGATGCTGAATAATTAAATCACACAATATATACACAAATATATATCACAAACTATACACACACACACAGGCTAATGCACTCCAAAAAATCTCAGAATACATTTTTTATCCAATGTACATGGAACATTCTCCAGAAAGGATCATATTTTTGGTCACAAAGCAAGCATCAATAAATTTAAAAGTGTAGAAATAACACAAAACATTTTCTCAGACCACAACACTACAAAATGAGAACTCAATAATGTGAGGATAAAGGAGTAAAACAAACAAACAAACAAAAAACCCCCATACATTTGGAGGATAAAGGAGAAAAAAATTACATTTGAATGTGAGTAGGTAATAGAAGAAATAAAAAATGAAATTTTAAAAGTTTCTTGAAACAAATGACAATAAAAATGCCATTTACTAAAACCTCTGGGAAATAGCCAAAGCAGCAATTAGAGGTCAATTTATAGCAATAAGCAAATACATCAAAAGGGGAAAAAAATGATAATTGACTCTTTAATCCAACAACTCCAACAGAATGAAAAAGAACAGCAAGAAAATCCGTCAATCTCTAAAAACAGATGAAGTTACACAAATTAGAATAGAAATAAATAGGAAACAGAAAAACAATTGAAACTATAAACAAGATCAAGAACCGATTCTTCAGAAAGGTCAATAAAATCTACAAATCACTAGTAAAACTAAGAAAAGAAAAGGCACAAATAATCCAAATAAAAGATGAAAAGGGCAGTGTTGCAATAGAACCAACTGAAATAAAAATTTAACAATGGGATATGAAAAACTGTGTTCAAAAATTATGAAACCTAGAGGAAATGGACAAATACTTGGAAACTTACAACCTACCCAAACTGACACAGAGTGAAGTAGAACACCTGAACAGATCCATTACAAAATAAATTGAACAGATGATAAAACAACTTAAAAAAAACCAAAACCAAATAAACCACCTTAGACCAGATGATTTTACCAGTGAATTTGATTAAACATTCAGGGATGAATTGTCACCAATTCTACATAAAATATTTTAGTCAATAGAAAAAGATGGAATTCTCCCAGACTCATTCTATGAAGTAAACATATCCTTGATACCAAAGTCAGGTAAATACATCACCAAAATAGAAAACTCTAGACCAATATCTCTCATGGGCATAGATGTAAAAATCGTCATAGACTCCTGGCCAATAGAACCCAACTGTAAATAAAAAAATAATTCACCATGAACAAATAAAACTCATAACAGGTATGCAAGGATGGCAACATAAGACAATCAATGTAAATCATCACATCAACAAAGCAAAGAACAAGAACCACATGCTAATAATAAATGAAGCAGGAAAGGGCTTTGACAAAATCCAATACCAATTCCTGATTAAAACATTTCGCAAAATAGAAAAGAAATTCCTCAACATAGCAAAAAAGATATATATAAAATCAAGAGTCAGCATCATTCTCAATGGAGAAAAACTAAAGGCATTCCCCTCGTGAACAGGGAGCAGGCAAGGATGCCTACTTTCACCACTCCTATTCAATATTAAGGGAGCACTGGTGGCCTAGTGGCATGAAGCTGCACTACAATCCCAAAGAAATGTGGTTCAAATCCATCAGCCACTCCACGGGAGAAGGATGGACAATCTTCTCCTATGAGATTATCTGCCTCTGAAAACCCATTGGAGTGTCAGCTATGGGTCGGCTCTGACTTGATGATGCACAACAACCTTCAATATTGTATTGGAAGTATTTGCTAGGGCAATAAAATAAGAGAATAAGAGATATCCAGATTGGCAAAGAGGTGATAAAACTGTCACTATATACAGTCCAAAATTGACAGAACATGCAATCAAGACGCATTAATGATAACTGGTGACTGTCTGGAATGCAAATGTGGGAAACTGTAAAGAAGGAAAGTTGGAAAGTATGAGCTTGGTGATAGAAATGAAGCTGGGAGTAGAATGATTGAATTTTTATTTACAATGATTTATACATTACAAATACCTTTTTAAAAGACACAAATGATGACTTTACACCTGGATCTTACCTGATGGGCTACAAAGGAATCAGAATGACTACATTTATGGTAGAAATCATTGGAGAGTTCAACATTGGCAGCCAAAACTAGGTCAGGGTCAGACTATCAAATTGTGACTGAAGAAAATTAAAATAAGACCACAGAAATCAAGCTACGATCTCGAAACAATTCCATCTGAATTTTGAGATCATTTTAGGAATAGGTTTGAAGCATTGAACACCAATGATTGAAGAACGGATAAGTTCTGGGATGATATGAAGTATATCATGCATGAAGATGATTACAAAAATAGAGGAGAATGGAAAAATTGAAATGGCTGTTGGAAGAGACCTTAAAAAATTGCACTAGAAAATTGGGAAGCCAAAACAAAAGAGTTGAACAGAAGATTTCAAAAGGTAGCTTGGGAGAACAAAGCAAAGTATTATAATGGAATGTGCAGAGAGCTGTAATTGGAAAATAAAAAGGCAAGAACTTGCTCTGCATTCCTCAAGGTAAGAGAACTGAAAATCAAACTTGAGACTCAAGTTGCAATATTGAAAGATACTATGGACAATATATTGAATGAACCAGAAAGAATCAAAAGAATATGAAATGAATACACAGAGTCACTGTATCACACCAAAAAATTTCAGAAAGTACCTATGAACAAAAGTCATTGGTAATGAAGGAGAAAGTGAAAGCTGTGTTGAGGTCACTGGCAAAAAAAAAAAAAATTAAGGCCCCAGGAATCAATGGGATATCAATTGACTTGTTTCAATTAACAGATGCAGCCTTGGATGTGTTAACCAGTTTATGCCAGGAAATTTGGAGGACAGCTATCTGGCCAATGGATTAGAAGAGGTCCATATTTGATGCTCATGGATAGAAAGACTCAATATTGTGAAAGCGACAATTTTACCAAAGGCAATCTACAGATTCAATACAATCCCAATACAGATACCAATTCCATTCTTCAACAAAGTTGAAAAGGCAATTTCCAATTTTCCCTAGAATGGAAAGAGACCACAAATTAACAAAGCAGAACTAAAAAAGAGAAAGAAGATAGGAAACATCACACTCCTTGATTTCAAATCCTACTACACAGCCATGGTAGTACGGAATAGTACTGATACAGTGACAGACACATAGATCAATGAAGTAGAATTGAGAACCCAGAAATCAACTCATCTACATATGGTCTATTGATTTTTTACATGGAGATAAAATCAGTTAAGTGGGGGAAAGGCAGCCTTTTTAACAAATGGTGTTGGTAAAATTGGAAAACCATCTGTAAAAACTTCAAGAAAGACCTACACCTCACACCATACACAAAAAGTCAACTCAAAGAATAAATCAAAGAGTATAAACTTCATCAGAGAAGCTCTAATTAACAGTATAGAACAGTCTTCCAGGCATAATGAAAACCCTACAATCAGGAAAGAACAAAATAAATAAATGAACTTTCTAAGAATCAAAAGCCTATGCATATCAAAACAGTTCTCCAATATAGTAAAAAATAAAGCCACAAACTGGAGAAAAAATATTTGGTAATGACACGTCCAATAAGGGACTCATATCTAAAATTTATAGAATAATCCAGCACCTCAGCAAGTAAAAGGTAACCAACTCCACCACAAAATGGGCACAGGATATGAATAGACACTTCACCAAAGAAGATTTTCAGATGACAAACACATGGAGAAATTATCAAAATCCCAGCTAGCAGAGAGATGCAAATTAAAGCAACTATGAGATGTCATTTCATCCCAGCAACAATAGCAGAATTCAACAGTACAGCCAATAACAAATGCTGACACGGTTTTGGAGAAATTAGAACCCTTATTCACTGCGGGTGGGAGTGTAAAATGGTGCAATCACTATGGAAGACAGCCTGGCACTTTCTCAAAATACTGGATATAAAAATACTATTGACCCAGCAATTCCATTATTGGGAATATACCCTAAAGAAACCAGAACCACCATCCAAACAGATGTATGTGCATCCATGTTATTTGTTGCATTATTCATAATAGCAAAGATATGAAAGAACCTAAGTCCTCAGTCACAAACAAAAGGATAAAAAAAAACAACCAAAAAACATAAACTATCATATACTCATAATGAAATACTCTCCAGCACTGAAAATGATGAATTCGTAGAACATTACACAACACAGGTAATAATGGAGGACATTAGGCTGAGTGAAATATCTCAGTCACAAAAGGACAAATACTGCACAACACCACTTATAAAGCAGGACCAACAATGGATGTTGGGAGGAGAATAGGAAAAGAGTCAATAGATAATGAACACTGCATTGGAACAGATGAAGGAAAGAATTGTTTTAAAAGAATATATAATTAGGCATTATCTATATGACAGCAGTACAGAATAAAAGGTACATTGCAAAGTGGGCTTTGGGAAGGAGAGAGGAGCAGGAGGGAGGAAATTTTGCAACAGTAAATGATAGATAGATAGATAAATAAATACATAAATACATTCAAACATACATACATAAATATAAAGTGAACTGGGGCGGGATAAAGGAGGAACATGGAGGAAATTATGCAATAATGTATATATTATTTTTTAAAAAAAGAGTTAACTGTGGAGGGAGGTAGGGAGGAAAATGTGCAACCATGAATTAATGAAAATAAAACTTTTCTGTGAACTTTTGTTAAAATCACAATTGAAATAAAAAGTTTTCTTAAAAAGTAACCCAACAAAAATCAGAAACCCATCTCAATTCACAGTGTGCGCCCATTGTGTTTCTGAGACAGTAAATCTTTACAGAGACTGCCTGCCTTTCTTAAAGCAGCTGGTGGATTCAAATCTTTGCCTTACTGTTAATGCTACATGTATCTCACACCAGCCAGAGCTCCTATCTCAGGCACCCAGGAATAACCATACCAACACTTTGGTGTTTATTTTTCTAATATTTTCTGAGTCTTTTCAACAAGAGTATGCAATGCCTCATACAATTTCTTAAGCAACTTTTCTCTCCTCATTCTTTTGAATGTTGTTTTTCTTCTAGCAGATATTCTTCTATGACTTGAATTTATGTTTCAGTGGCATTCCATTGTTTCCAGCCACCATGAATTAAAATATCTTCTATTTGGGTATATTCATATTTGTTTCAATTTCTATCACTTGATACAATAGTGATTGCTATGTGCCCCCAAGTTGTGTGTAACTTTTAGTGGCTCTATGCACAACAGCTCTGAACTCTGCTCTATCCTGAGCCAGTTTCACTGTCTCTGACACACCTACCCTCAATTACCCAATTAATGTGTCAAGCCATCTCATATGGGGTCTTCCTCTCCTGCACATCCCTTGACCCTTCCAAGCATGTTGTCCTCCTCCAAAGACTGGCCCCTCCTGGCTACATAGCCAGAGTGTGTGATATGGAATCTCAAACTCCCAGGACTGACCTCTTATTTCTCTTGGCAGTCCATGGTATGTTCAGTACTCTTCACCAGCACCACAACTCAAAGGTATCAATTCTTCTTCTGTCATCCTTGGTCATTTTCCAGCTCTCTGATGAATAACAACCTGAATAGGATAGAAGTGATAGAAGTGAATTAAAGAGGGAGCGCAGCTAGTATAGTTCTTTGAGATCTGTGCTGCTAACCAAAATGCCATGGCTTTCTAGCAATTCAAATCCCCTAACAGCTCCTCAGAAGAAATATGTATGAGCAATCTCCTCTGGTGCCATATAAATAGTCACAGAAACAAACCCAATGGAGGGGCAACCACAAGTCACTTCCAACTAGATGCCAAAGAGAGATGTGCTATGGCAAACACCCATACCCCATCACACATTCTTAATCTTTAATTGATTCTTTCTGGTAAACACTATCATTTCCCAGTAAAGATATGTAAGTCTTCACCTTTCAATAATTTTCCATTATTTTAATTTTTAATGTAGTTATTTATAATAAGAAATGATCTATAAACTTTCCATCTGGATATAGCTACTACTGAAAAATGCAGGACTTTTTCCTCCCTGTGGATATTTGTATAAACAGAACAAGATTTTAGTATAGACTTAATAAAGTTATGTGGCTTAGCAAACCCAAAGTCCTGTGATTCAATTCCATCAGGTTCTCTGCAGGAGAAGGATTAGCTGTCTCCTCTCACATGATAAACTGTCTCTGAAAACCCAGTGGAGGGTAGTATGAGTCAGTTCCGAATCCATGGTATACAACAAGAACAATTGTTGTCAAATTCTTCTATAAGTTTTTGTTTTGTTTTAATTTTAGCCTTTTCTTTTTCTTCATCAATTTAACTTCTTTTATTTATTTTTAATATAATTCTATTGTGATGAAAATTTTAAATAGGATTTGTTACTTTATTTTTTAAATTTTATTTTATACTGGTTTACTTACAAAGTTCATAAAGTTCATACACATTGTTTTTCACACCAGATCTTTCCCCTTTCCTTTACTCACCCTTCCCTCCACCCATCAAACTGTGTGCACATCTAGTTTTAAAACAATATAGTTTTACTGAGCACACCATGCTACATAATTTGGATGTAGCATGATTTATTTACCAAATCTTTGAATTAAAGGTAAATTGGGCAATTTGGGTTTTTCCAAAATTTTTGAAATTGTCTACCAACTGTGGTGAACTTTACTGTGATATCCTTAATTATTTCCTTAGGGTAAGTTATTTGAAGTGAAGTGGTGACTCTAGGATATACATATTTTTGAAGATTTTGGTTTAAGCTATGGAATTGTCTCCTGCTTTACATTTTTTTCCCTGAGACTTGTAGGAGTGTTTCCTCAGTGATGACCAGTGAAAACAGTTCTGCTATTTGGAAGGAGGAGAAAGTAAAATGTGAGATATCACTGTTTTAATGTGCTTTCTTTTTTTTTTTTTTTTTCAAAAAAAAGAGCATTAAACTTCATATGTTTGGGGTTTTTTCTAGTCACAACGCTGCTTGCTGAAACTGAGGACCTCATGCACTTGCTGCAGAGGGTCAAGGACTTTAGCCTTCAATATGAATTGAAGTCCAACATCAAGAAAACAAAGATTCTCATCACTGGGCCAATTGGTAGCATCAGTATGGATGGTGAAGAGACTGAGATAACAGTTTTAGTTTGCTTGGCTCCACAGTAAACACTCTTGGTATCAGCAGCCATGAAATCAAGAGATGAATTGCATTGGGAAAGTCAGCTTTTTTTACTCAGGGACCTCTCCAGAGTACTGAAGAACAACGACATCAGGCTGGAGACTAAGGAGCGCCTGATCTGGGCTATAGTCTTCGCAATTACTTGCTATGCATCAGAGAGTTGGACAGTGACTAGGGATTATAAAAAGATAATTGATGTCTTTGAGCTGTGGTACTAGAGAAGAGTGTTGAATAAACCATGGACTAAAACAGGTTTCTCCTGGAGAGGGTGAAGTCAGAATGCTCCTCGGAATCAAGGATTCTGAAGCTTTGTCTGACATACTTTGGGCATGGAACTGGTCCTTGGAGAGGGACATTATATTTGGAAAAGTGGAGGGACGGGTGCAAGAGAGGAAGACCTTCGATGAGATGTATCAATTCTGTGATTGGGGTGGTGGAAGTGGTGTATCGGAAACGGTGAGGTTGGCACAAGATAGAGCAGGATTTAGGGCTCTTGTATATAGGGTCGCTATGAGTGAGTTGCAAGTGACTCGATGACACATAACAACAACAACATTGTTGTGTTTCTGTTTTCATTGATGTTTTATAAGAATTGGGAACTGAGGCACAAACTGAGACTGGTACACCAATGTTCATAGCAGTGTTATTCACCATCACAAGAACACGGAAACAGCCCAAAATCCAACCACAATGGAATGAATTGAGAAATTATGGTACATTCACATGATGGAATACAATGCAGCACGTAGAAGCAATGATTTTATAAATCACTAACTAACTTGAGAGGACTGGACAGCATTATGCTAAGTGAACTAACTCAGTCCCATAAAGACAAATACTGTATAAGTCCATTATTAAGCATAATTATAGGGTCACACAATTTGATGGGCTGATGTAGGGGTGGGTTAAGGAAATGGGAAAGAGTCAGTGTGAAAAACAATATATACTAACTTTGTAATAAACCAGTATAAACTAAAAAGTTTCTATTCTTAGAAAAGTTGTTTTTAATAAATATTGCTTTTTATACCATTTCTGCCACATTTTAAGTAATTTTTTGTTCAAATTCCATTTGCTTTTAATTTTTTATCATGTCTATCATGTCTCTACAGCAAAGATTTTTAGTCTGGCCTACCAGTATTTGTTTCTATAATAATTTCTTTCAACATCATCCTAAGAAAGACCCTGTATAACCTGGTATTATATGAATACTGACCTACATTTTCTTCTAGTGCCTTTGCAACTTTATTTTTATACACACATCTTAAATTTACTTGGAATTTATTTTGGTTTATGAGTCAACTAAGGCTTAGAGTTCATTTTTCTCCAACATCATTTATTGAATAATCTATCCTTTCCGCAAGGATTTGAAATGTCACCATTATCACATACTAAATATTTATATATTCTCTAGTCTGTCTCTGGCCTTGTAGTTTCGTCCCATCGATCTCTCTGTCTGTTCTGAGGCTAGGAGGAAAGAGATTCTTGGAGTAGAACCAGCAGGACATGAAATCTGATTAGACGTGGAAAGAGTTGAACATGACTTCAAGATTTGAGATGGAATAACTGAGTGGATGATGGTATCATTAATCAAGAAAATGAGGGGGTCATGAAGGGCTCTTTCTATCCAAGACTCTCCTCTCTTCAGTCCATCACTCATATTTCAGGTGGAATAAATCTTCAAATACATATTTATTTAATAATATACTGAAAAAATAATGTGTGGACATGGAAAAAAAGAAATCAGTACAAAAGAGTTGTAATGAGAATTTAAGTCTCTCTCCCAGCTCATCTTCTTCCATAGGTACAAACACTGTTAACAGTTCTTTATCTTTACAATTTAAAATTTAGAAATTGTTTTAGATCTAACTAGGCATAGATTGATGGATGGATAGATAGATAGATAGATAGATAGGTGCCTACATGCACACACATTCCCATGCATCGCATCTTTCAAACAAATAAAACCATACTACAAATGCACCTAGCACTTTATTTTATCCTGAGCAACATATCTTATAATTGGTTTCAATTAACAAATATAGTTTCACTTCCTTTATTTTTTTTGGAGTTTCACTATTGCTCCTTTGCAGAGAGATATTTAAGGAACTTGTTCACATTTGTATTTCTTTTTTAAGTGCACAATTTTCATTCTCTCACTGACTTCTTTCAACCAACAAAACACAGCTGAAAGACGTGGATCTGACCGTAGGCATCTCATGTCCAGTTGTTGTTGTTGGGTGCCATTGAGTTACTACATCTCACAGAGACCATATGACCCACAAATCCGAAACTTACCCTGTGTTGTACCGACCTCACCACCATCTCCAACATGCCAAAGCATATTGTTACAGTCACTGTGTCAGTCAGTCTTGTTTTGGGGATAATCCTCTCTTTCACTGATCCTTCATTTTTCCCAGAATGCTGTTTTTCCAAAGATGGACCCCTCCTGGCAATAAGGCCAAAGTATGGGAGAGCAGTTGCACGACTCTTGCCTTTAGGACAGACTTGTTTGTTCTTGTACACCACTGAGTTAGAACTGACTCATATTGACCCTCCAATGGGTTTGCAGAAGCAATTAATGGCATAGAAGGATATTGCCCATCCTTCTCTCATGGAGCATCTGGTGAATTTGAACCACATGCCTTTGGGATTACGGCACAGCTTCTTGCCACTAAGCCACCAAACCTCTCTAAGGACTCCTAATGCAATAGGTATTTTATTTTTTAAAATGTTCATGATTTGACTCAACAATTGACCCAACACTTTGTTCCCATCCATGTTTAATGAAAATCTGGCAGGTCATATATATGATCCTCTTATATACAAGTGATGACTCAAGGACCAGGCTGTTTTCACCGTTGGAGACTTGGATCCCTGACCCTCCAGTTGTACAAACAAGAGAAAGTGTTCTTGCTCTCACTTGCCGCAGTCAAGAAGTAGTTCTTTGCTTCTGATCATATTCAGTAAGTGAGATTTAGGACTTTGTACAAATCCAGGTCAATGCAAAATAAGAAATCAAGATGCATGGGAAATATCATTTGGCCAGTTGCCCTATTAAATGCAAAACCATGTCTCTGCCACACAAAGATTTCTAGAGTGCCAGAGGATTGGGCTTGTTTGTAGGCAGAAAAAGAAGAATAAACAGAGAATGTGTGAGACTTGCTTGAGAGATAGAAGGGAAGAAGGTTTCTTCAAAGAGAGAAGGAAGGAGAAGGGACTGGACAGGCCTTTTTCAGGTGGTCACTGCTCTGTTTCTCATCACCAGATACCGAATATTTGATATTGAACTAAATATTTAACATTCCCATGCCTTACTTAGTTTATCATCTTTAAAATAAGACATCTGACTATGCAAAGGTGTTTGACTGTGTGGATCATAACAAACTGTGGCTGACTTTGAGAAGAATGGGAATCCCAGAACAATTGATAGTGCTAATGAGAAACCTATATTTGGACCAAGAGGCAGTCATCAGAACAGAGCAAGGAAACACTGCATGGTTCAAAATTGGGAAGGACGTACGCCAGGGAGGTGTCCTGTCTCCATACCTTTTCAACCTGTATGCAGAACAGATTATCCAGGAGGCTGGGCTCTATGAGAAGGAATGTGGGGTCAAGAATCATAGAAGATCTATCAACAATCTGCGATATGCAGATGACACAACCCTGCTTGCTGAAACTGAGGAGCACCTGAAGTGCTTGCTGCAGAGGGTCAAGGACTGCAGCCTCCAATACGGATTGAGGCTCAATGTCAAGAAGACAAAGATTCTCACCACTGGGCCAATTAGCAGCATCAGGATGGATGGTGAAGAAATTGAGATTGTTAACAGCTTTAGTTTGTTTGGCTCCATAGTCTACACCCCAGTAGCCAGGAAAAAAAGACGTATTAGGATGGGAAACTCTGCAGATAGGGACCTCTCCAAAGTACTGAAAAGCAATGGTGTCTCTCTGGAGACTAAGGTGTGTCTGATACAGGCCATGGCCTTTGCAATCACTTGTTATTCATCAAAGAGTTGGGCAATGACCAAGGAGGATAGAAGGAGAATTGATGCCTTTGAGCTGTGGTGCTGGAGAAGAGTATTGAGGGTACCATGGACTGCTAGGAAAACAAACAGATTCATCCTGGAAAGGGTCAAACCGGGCAGCTCCTTGGAGGGAAGGATTCTGAGGCTCCATCTAACATACTTTGGACATGTTATAAGGAGAGACTGGTCCTTGGAGAGGGACATCATGCTTGGTAGGGTGGAGGGACAGCGCAGGAGAGGAAGGCCCTCTATGAGGTGGATTGATTCAGTAAGTGGGGTAATTGAGATGGGTGTATTGGAAACAGTGCGATTGGCACAGGAAAGAGCAGAGTTTAGGGCTGTTGTACATAGGGTCACTATGAGTCACAAGTGACTTGACGGCACATAGCAACAACAACAACAACAACCATAGGGCTATCATGAGGATTAAATCATATAGATCAATAAATAGAGCAGCTAGCACAAGACAACAAACATTAGCAATCATTATACACAAACACACATTACTCATTGCATATGCAATATATATAGGGATATATACAAATATCTGACTTTCAAAACCATCTAGAGTTCTGTTCAGACAATTGCTTCTTGGTCTATGTATAGGATTCACATAAGCTCAATTAAGTGTTCTGAGATTCCCATTCTTCTCAGTGTTAGCCATAATTTATTATGATCCACACAAATACTTTTGCATATTCAATAAGGCATAAGTAAACATATTTCTAGTATTCTCTGTTTTCAACCAAGATCCACCTAATACTTGTAATGATACCCCTCACTCCACCACCTCTTCTGAGTCCAGATTCAATTTATAGCAGTTTCTCATCAATATATTATTCCACACATTTCATGTGTTATTGAGAACTGGAAAGATGTGCATCAAGGTTATATCTTCCTCCATGTGTACTTAATTTATATGCTGAGCAAATAATTAAATAAGATAAACTATATAAAGAAGAAAATATATCAGGATTAGAGGAAGACTCAGCAACAACCTGTATTATGCAGGTGATACCTTACTTTCAGAAAGTAAACTTAAAGCACTTGCTGTAGAAGGTCCAAGACTACAACCTTCAATATGGGTTACATCTCAACATATAAAAACCAGACATCCTCACCACTGAACCTATAGACAGCATCATTACAGATGGAGAAAAGATTGAAGTTGTCAAAGATTTCATTTTACTTGGATCCGCAATCAACATTCATCACAGTATCTACCAAGAAATCAAAAGACCTGTTTCCTTGCGAAATCTGTTTTCAAGGAATTCTCCGATGGTCTAAACAGCAAGAATGTCAGTTTGAAAACTAAAGTGTTCATGATCCAAGCTATGATATTTTTAGCTACTTTGTATTCTTCTGAAAGTTGGACAATGATTAAGGATGGTGGGAGAATTGATGTCTTTGAATTATGGTGTTGTAAAAGAGTACTGAGCATCCATGGCCTCTCAAGAGTACAAATAAATTTGTGTTGGAGAAAGTATTCCAGAGTTCTTAGAAACAAGGATTTGTTGTTGTTGTTATGTGCCATTGAGTCGCCTGTAACTCATAGCGACCCTGTGTACAACAGCCCTAAACCCTGTTCTGCCCTGTGACAATTTCACTGTCTCCAACACACCTACCCCCACTATCCCAATCACTGAATCAATCCATCTCATAGAGGGTCTTCCCCTTCTACACTGTCCCTCCACCCTCCCAAGCATGACGTCCTTCTCCAAGGACTGGTCCCTCATTGCAACATGTCCAAAGAATGTCAGACAAAGCTTCAGAATTCTTGCCTCCAAAGATAGGGAAATCTTATTTCACTTACTCTGAGCATATTTTTCAAAAGAAACCAGAACTTAGAAAAGGACAACATGCCAAGAAAGGTAGAGAGTCAGAAAAAGAGAAGACCATCCACGAGGTGGTTTGACACAGTGACTACCACAATGGGACAGCATGACAGAGATCACGAGAGTGATGCAGCACAGGGTAAGGTTTAGATCTGTTGTTCATGGGATCTATGTGTTGTGGTTGACTAGACAGCACCTAACAACAACAGTAACAACAGAAATGTTTGAGCAATAATCACTATCAGAGGCTTCTTATTCATACCCCTAAAACATTCTGTAGACACATACTGTTTTTGTAAACTGTGTGCATGTGCCCTTGTACACATGTAGACATACACCCAGGACCCTCCCTGTAACTAACTGCTCCTGTCCACCCAGAGACTATGCTTGGTGACCCATCAAAGGGTCTTGGTAGTATTCACTTTGTAAGGAGGTGAAAGTGAAACGTGTTAGTGTAAATGGAGGTGCAACACCATTTATTTAAGCCATTCACCACCTTTGAGCAAGCAAGTAGTTTCCCATCTTCTGATACTACTTATGATATAAACAATGATGCCCAACATTCCAGTGTTCATGTCTTTCAGATCCCATGAAAATTTATCTATATGATAATATCTAGAATTGAAATCACTGAGCTCAGAAAACATTCATTTTCATGTAGACACCCACACCTCACGAACTGCCCCCCAGAAGATTTCACTTTCCTCCCACCAGTCTGCATCCACTTATTTCAGAGCAGGGTGATAAATATCTATTTAATGAAAAAGCAAAGCTGTTTTATACATTTGGCACCATGGAGTCTCTGAAAATCTTTGAGACATGGAAACACACACAAAATCCAAATTTAGAAAAAGAATACTCCAGACTCAAAATGAATAAATATTTAAAATCATAGGCCCTGAGCTGAGAGTCAGTTCCATGATGAGACAAACAGCAGAAGCTGCAGTGGGCAAGGCTGTCTTTTCTCTGCAAGATCTGGGCAAACCTGTGTGAGTGAAACTGTCACCATTCCAAACAGAAATGTGGATCAAAGTACTTCATCATTTGTTGTCAGGATTAAATGATATTGCACCTTTAAAACAGCCTGGTACAAACACCATCCATTCATATATCATGTGAGGAAGAAAACCCCAAGTCAATTCCTACTTAATTATACATTTTATGGGATGTAGGATGCGGATGAGAGTTCTAGTAGCTAGAGCTCTGGTAGCTTAGTGGTAAGGAGCTGTGCTGTCAACACAAAGTTTCACAGTTCAAATCCACCAGCTGCTCCACTGGAAAAAGATGGATAATCTCTTCCCACACAGTTACGCTGCCTCTGAAAACCTGATGGAGGCTAAGCTATGAGTTGTTTCCAACTCGAAGGTACATACCACCACCAACAACAGCATGGGATGTGGGTACAGCTTAATACATCTGCTGTGCTGAAAGTTAGTTCTCTAACAGCCTTGGGTCCCACCTGGCCACGTGAATGGGTGAGGAATTGAACAAGCCAATCAACAGCTGTTTCCTCCTGTGTTCGCATCGTGTGGAGTGCAGAAAAGGTGCACAATCTGGAGAGGAAAAGAAAAAGCAAGGTGACTCATGTTCTATGTGTTCTACTGAACACGGAGCGCTGCAGCATGTTCTTATTAACCCTACAGGCAGCCAAGGCTAACAGGGTCACCGCAGGCAGGAAGCAAGCAGGAGGGGTAGGGATGGCGGTACCTGAAATGATGCTCACTCACGTATGTAGAGAGTCACTGCTGTCCATCCTCCATGGGATCTTCTCTAACTTAATCGCATTGCTTATTTTTACAGCTGTTTATTGTGTGTTTACTTCTTGTTCTGAATTCAATTGTACCCCACTCCCAAGGCATGTTGAAACCCTAATCTTTGCTCTTGGGTGTGTGTCCTTGTCTGAAATTCAGTCTTTGACGGTGTTACCTGTGCACATGAAGTCACACGGTGTAGGAGGAATCCTAACCTCACTGGATCGGTGTGTCATAAAGGAGAACAGATAGGAGATAGAACGAGAGAGAAGGATGGTCACGTGACTACCGAGGCAGCCGCAGCTGAGGATGCCAGAATGGCTGGGAGCCACCAGAGACTGCGACAGAGATCCTCTCACAGAGCCCTGAAAGGATTTGGTACAAAGGAGATGCTGCTCTGAACTTCTATCCTCTAGAACCTTCCTGTCCAATTCAAAATCAGTCACGAAGATGGAACAAAATCTGCTGGCTCCTCTTCTTGTTGTGCATGGAGTCACCAGGAGACGAGGGCTGGCTCGAGGGCAGCTAGCAGCCACATACCTGTAAATATGATCCTGTTTGGTTGTGCTAATGAGGCTGTACCTGAGGAGGATTGACTGTGAGTCTAAGGAAATGTGTACAGATGGACAGGTATGCCAGGAGACAAGGGAGGGCTGATGGCAGAGGCAGAGGCATCTGTAAGAATTGCTGGCAGCTACTGGACAGAGAAATAGACGAAAAAGGGCCCTCTCATGGTTAGAGCCATCCTCTGAACTCAGACTTCCAGCATCCAGAGCTGTGAGAAAATGAATCTCTGTTCTTTAAAGCCATCTACTTGTGGTATTAGTGTTAGGACAATCTGGGTCATCAAGATAGGAATGGTGACTCCAGAGACAAACTCGGACAAGTTCACAACCTAATGTGTTACTATGTGACCCTGACAAGTACATTATACCATCTAAAATGCGATTTCCTTGTCTTAAAAATGGCAAGAACAGTAATATCTGCCCATGTGGTTATTGCAAGAATTCAATGAGGTAACATTTGCCAACTGCTTAGCCTGGTTCCACCAAACATCAGCTCAAGGTTAGCCAGGTGGGCTTTGCTGCCAGGCAGGAGCACCTCCAACCTGTCAATCCCTTTTGTGTTGAGCCCCAGTTCCTTCCCCTGTAATGTGGATTTGCTGTTCTTTAGCCCCCAGGCTGGCTATGGCAGTGAACGAGGAGAAGAGAAGCCGCTGACCAGGCCGAGGGCACCCACTCCTCACCTCCCACAGAAGCAGGTTCAGAAACTGTCACAACATGGGAATCCTCCTCCCAGACCCCTCTGGCCCTGTGGCAACTTCCCTAAAGCTGTAGCTCATTATGACAAATGAAGGCATGGGGAGAACTAATGGAATGATAATGGGTTAATTTGTTTCCTCTTCTGGGGTTAAATTTAGAGTTGAACTCAGAGTCCTTGAACTTATCTCTACTGTCTCCAGCAAAGAAGGCACAGTTATGCATCTGTAAGGCTGCCAGGGGCGGCTGAACATGGCCTTTCCTTCTCAGCAGTGGCCTAGTGCTCCTTCGGCCTGAAGATACTGATGCTCATAGTCAATGAGCTGAAGACTTCAGAATGGGCCTACACCAATTCATAGCAAGCCATGGTCTAAAGGACTTAATCTTTGCTTCTACCACCTCAAAGAAACCAAGCGCTCCACTCTAATCCCAGTGCACTTGCCAACAGGTAATTCACAAGCTGGAATCAGTCTGATGTCTAGCTGTGCCATCTTTTTTTCATTGATATGTATTAAGCACCTACTATACAAGCTTGGAAGCAGGAGTGGCATCCACTTCCGAAATGGCTTGCCTCCGGAAACTTCATGAACAGTGCTCAAGTCTTTCATTCATAGGATTGCTGAGTCGTTTATGACTCGACAACACTTAACAACAACAACAGTAATATACCATATACTCACTCATACTAAGCCCTTGGCCAGATGCCATTTCATTAGGCCCTGCAGAGACCCTCTGAGTCCTAGAGCATTGACCTCATTATCTAAACAAAGGACTGAGTTTTAGAGAAGATAATTAAATTGCCCCCAAATCACAGGCAAGGTGGTGTAGGGTCTAACACAGGCTCAAAGCCCAGTTTCCCTTCTACTTCATTTCCTAGCCTTTCCTGATTTCCAGAAAGTAAATACCTACAAGGATCAAACATTGAGTGTTTAGCAAGAGCTTGTGGGCAGGGCTGACACTGGGCAGTGGAATTAGAGGCACCATGTCTGAAACCCATGGGGCAGGCGATGCTGTAGAACTGACTTTGCAGGGAGGCCACGGTAATAGCCTTGAACACTGGTGGGCAAGGCTGGGCCGTTAGGGTCTGAAAGCTCTTTTCCAGCACGGTGACTGTCTGTCGCCCTTGACAAGAGAAACTGGTACTGTCAAGCCAATGAGCCCAAACCATCGTTCCCAAGTCAGTCAGACGTTCCCACGGCCCTGGGTAAGCTGAAATTATGGTCTGAACATGGCTTTGCATGTGATGGGCCGTGGGGAGACCAAATAGCAGTAGTGTGGTCATACAGCCATATCTCTCTCTGTAAAAGTGGGGAAGTTCCCTGAACACCAGAATAGTGGAGACTGGACACTCAGCCTCCTCTCCAGTCCAGTGCTACTCTATTCTGGCTAGCCATGCTCTCTCTGGAAAATTGGGATGGTCCTCCTCACTCTTCTCCCATCTCCTGACCTTCCTGATCCTCACCTACAAAGATAGAGAATTCAATGCCACTCAAAGTTCAATGCAGGAATGTTGGAGGAAAGACATTGGAGCCATTTGGGCTAGAAAAGAGAGAAGAAAGGGTATGATGCTGTTCTTAGGTCTCTGATAAGTTAGATTCTGGAGGATGGAGCCCCTGGGATGCCCAAGGCACAGGGATGCAAGAGACGATGAGACGATGAGACGGAGGAGGAGAGAGCAGCATTTGGTCTCCTGGCTACTCTCAGGCTCCTGGACTACAGCCAGTGCCCTTTCTTACCCTGAGATCCTCCAATACAGAGACAGCAGTGGATTTTGTATGATATCTGTCCTCTTGCGGTGTAGCCTTAAGAGGACAGAGGTACTTAGAGTTAGGAGGAAAATATCCATTCCCGAGGACTGGGGACATGAAGATCCAGGGCTCGCCTTTGTCACGTCTTATTATGCATGTCCCTTTGCACAGCTGAGTGCTCTAAAATGGTTGGTGCAGTGGACTTGAATGGACTGGATGGGCTGAGCTGTTCCTGATGTGCCAAGAAGCCCTCAGCCAGACTCCTCCCAGCAGGTGGGCTCCAGGAGCCAAAGCGTTCAGGGGCTCCTGCCACCTGCCCTCCCCCAGATGAAGGAGCGTCTAATGTCAACAACATATACACGTTGTTGTGCCCTCATCGCCAGGATCGAAACATAGTCATGGGGCTCTTAGGGTGAATCTGAATGCGCTTTGTCAACATAAACTCATTCCAAAACCACGAAGCACTGGGGTTTTACAAAGGGGTCAGTCTGAATAGGAGTTCTGGTTGTAGTCAGTATGGCATTGAGCTGCTGCACCACCTGGTGATGGTTCAAATCCACTAGGAACTCTGAGAGAGAAAGATGAGTAATCTCATGTGCAATTTATAGCCTATAAAAACCTGCTGGAGCATCAGTTATAAATCAGTGCTGAATTTTAAAGGAGTTGAGTGTGACTAGACTTAGAGGCAAAAACTTTTTACTTTAGTGGGAAACAGAACTAAATCAATTAAATTCCAGTTTTGCCATTTCCTTGCAGAATGGCAGGCCGATGTCCAGATTACACAAGAGAATGTGTTGAAATCACTATTCTCAGGCCCTATTGTTGTTGTTATGTGCCGTCAAGTTGCCTGTGACTCATAGCAATCCTATGTACAACAGCTGTGACTCCTGCCCTGTCCTAGGCCAGTCTCATTGACTCTGACATGCCTACTGCCATTACGCCAGTTACTATGTCAATCCATCTCATCCATGGTCTTTCTCTCCTATACTGTCCCTCCAGCCTTCCGAGCATGATGTCATTCTCCAAGGACAGGTCCCCACTGGCCACATGTCTGAGTATGTGAAACGGAGCTTCAAAATCCTAGCCTCCAAGGAGAAACTTGGTTTCACCCTCTCCAAAACAGAGCCGTTTGTTCTCTTTGGCGGTCCATGGTATGGACCACAGCTTAAAGGCACCACAGCTTAAAGGCGTATAGTGAATGTGAATGTGTAATGGATCATCATTGTTGCTTCTAGCTGCCACCAACTTGGCCTCAACTCTTGACATATCCATGGACAACAGGGTGAAACATCACCCAGTCCCGTGTCATCCCCATGATCTACTGCAGATTCTGTCATAGCGACCTAAAGGAATCACTGGCTAATTTTCTGAAACAAATCACTCAATCATTGTTTTAACTCTTCCTTATTTTAGCAGCTCCACTAAAACCTGTTTACTAACATCTTATTAACACCCTTGACTCCTCTGACAGACAGATGTGATACCTAGGCCTGAGGCTCATTAGGAATTGGACCTATGTCTCCTGGAGGAAAAGGAGAATTCCAACACTTTCCCACTGCTGCTGACCCTCAGAAATAAGTGGTAGATATCTCGCTAACATCTTTTTAATAAAATATAGACCCTCTGGGAGTTTGATGGAGTGAAAGGAAGGCAATAATTTGCAATCAGCCTGTTCATTAACTCCTAAAGAGTTCAAGATCATCTGTCTTTCCACAGAAGCTGCCTTCTGACAGCTGTGCTGACACGGTTTGGCCTTCCCAAACTTGTCTTCAAAGCAAGAGAAGTATGTCCTTCTGATTAACAGCTATGAACCAAACTTCCCCACTCCCAAGCTCTCTGTTAGTCCATCAAATGACTTAGCTAAATATTAGCGTCTCCATTTTATTTTCTGAGGTTCCAAAGCTGACTAGAGGCAAGGCAACAATTTATTGTATTTTTTTAATTGTTATTATTTTGTGTGTGTGTGTGCAAGCCGTCAAATCGGATCTGACTGGAACAGGAGGAGACTGCCCCTGCTTCTCCAGCCAAACATCTGGTGGATTTGTACAGTGTACCTCTGGGATTGCAATGCAGCTTCTTGCCACTAGGCCACCAGAGCTCCCCTGCAAGGCAACAATTTAAACTTGATTCGACTGACACTCAGCCCAAAACACTTCTCCTGATCCATGGCTGCATCTAGGAACTTCCAAGAGACAGTTGAATCCACGTTGTACTCAAATCACCCCAGCATCTTAATCCAGGGCCCTGTTTTGAGAGGTATCCCACATGGTCAGCCTCAGGGAGGAGGCAGGCAGAGATTCCAATGCCTTCCATTCCACAGCTTTGCTTTCGGAATCCTGGGGCTGCTGGGAGTGGCTGTGCAGAGAAGGCAACTTTGAAATCTCCCCACCTGCTGAGCTGCAGAAAGCCAGCTTGTTGTCTTATGCAGAGAGCAGTTGTGGATATCAAAGGGAAGATGAGGTGTTAAATTTTGAGTGATCAATGTTTAATAGTCTGGGTTGTAAGCTGTCATGAGTGATGCCATAGAACTGATTCCAGGTGAATTGTAGGGTTTGTTGTGCAATAGCTGCAAATGCTTCATCCTGCTGAGCCCCATGCAGGAGCTGGTGAGAACAGCCAGCCAGCAGGAGCAAGGGGTAGGCCTACACCCCACCCACACTACCCACCTGGCCTATCTAAAGGTGCACACAAGAAAGAAAGAAAGAAAGGCGGAGACAAGGCCATCAGTGGCAATAATCCTTCATGAGCTGTTTTATTAAAAAACTCAAAAACATCCATTGCTTTGGAGTCAGACCTAACCCTTCAGCACCCTTTCTCCTGAGGAGAATTTGGTGGTTTCCAACTGCCTGCCTTTGGGTTGACAGTGAAACTCCTGGCTTTAAAGGCAGCAAGATGCTAGGCACTATAAGTGAAGGGTAAAAACATCTTTACATGCTGAAAGGGCCCAGAGATCCAGTATTGGCTCTATCTGTGCTTTCACCATATCAACTTGTCTGGAAAAATTCCAGCATTGCCAAGATCCAAATGTCTTTGTTTTCTACTGCTGCTATAACACAAATACTATAGCAGTGGCTTTGAAGAGCAGAAATTTATTTTCTAGCTAGCTATTGGAATTTAGGGTGCTGGCTGGAGGGAAAGGTTTCCCTCTCTGTGACTTGGGGAAGATCCTTGTGTCGCCCCTATAGTCCTCGGTGCTTCAGTGATGTCCCTCATTTGTGCTTGTTCGCTTGTGCATCTAATCTGTTTGTCTTGTAACACAAAGCAATTTGGTCTAGGTCATACATCTGTAGGTACATTGTGGTCTACTGTCAAGTAGGAACCAATCCAGAGCCGACCCTGCAGAGGCTTTCAAAGGCAATAAATCACACAGGAGGAGATTGCTAATTTTTCTCCCACAGAGTGGCGTTGGCAGCCCAAGCTCTTATGACTGAGCCACCAGAGAACCTTTTCATAACATTTTTGTTGTTGTTGTGTACCATAGAGTTGGAACTGGCCTAGGGCCAAATTTCCAGCAGGTTTTCAGAGGCAGTAAGTCACATAGGTTTTTGAGTTGTGGTGCTGGAGAAGAGTACTGAACATACCTTGGACCGACAAGAGAATAAACAGATTTCTCCTAGAGAGGGTGAAACCAGTTTGCTCCTTGGAGGCAGGGATTTTGAAGCTTCATGTTACGTATGTTGGGCATGTTGTCAGAAAGAACTAGTCCTCAGAAAAGAATATGCTAGAAAGGGTGATATGACAGCGCAGGAGAGGAAGACTCCAGATGAGATGGGTTGACACAGTGACTGTGGTAATGTGTGCAGGTGTGTCAGAGACTGAGATTGGCTCAGGACAGGGACGAGTTCAGAGCTGTTGTTCATAGGGTTGCTATGAGTTGTAGAGGACTTAATGGCACATAAACAACAACAAGTCACTTGAGAGGAGACTCCCATGTTTCCCCTGCACAGCAGCTGCTGGATTCGAATCACTTGCTTTCAGGCTGGTAGCACAGCTCCTTACCACTAAGCCACCAGAGCTGCTCCTTCCCTTAAGCGTAGAGGTTAGGATTTCAGCTTCTGTTCTGGGGCCCAAAATTCACTCTATAGCATGAGGATAGAGCTATTTGTTACAACAGGGTCCAGGAAGTGGGGAAAGTCCCCAAGTGGTGTTTCTTCATACTTTCTGGATGGAACAACATCTGGGGGTCTCACGATTTATTCAAACAGCTCAAAAAATGGAGATGGAGAGAGGCCTGGCCTCCTGCCTGTTGCCCCCAAGATTCCAGGATTGGGGACAAGCTTCTCAGGAGGATGGAAAGTGGATTCTCTCCCTCTGGGAATGCTCATCAGGGTCCCACCTTAGCAGGCCCCCCACTGCAGCCCTCATGAGTCACACTCAGCCCGGTTCCCTCCCAAGTGTTCACTCTCACCAGGGGTCCTCATGGGAGGAGGCTCCTAAAAGCTTTTTTGGCTGGTGAGCAAGAGACAAACCAGGGTGTCCCCACCTGCAGTCCTCTGTTCCCAAATACAGGCATCCTGAAAGGAAAGAGAGGAAATTTCCGGGGAAGTCCAGGTTGCATGGGGGGAATGGGAGTGGGGGGCCAAGTTCAGCTGCACCAGGGGCTGTGCCCTGCACTTGGACTGCACATGGGCATCTGTTGTCTCCTCAGCAAAACACAATTTCACGACTCTTTGGGGATAAAAGATTTTATTTACTTCTTTTCAAAGGCTTTAGAATTCTTCCTGAACATCAAATCACTCCTGGCAAACACATCCTGAGGAGGAACATTCGGAGAAGCAGAACCAGATGGGCGCGCTTGCTCTTGGCCCTGGGTTGGGGGAGGAAGGCCAATCCATGTGGAGAGAGGCTGAGCTCCAGGCCACAGGAAGCACAGGGGGAGGGGCACAGCACGGCAGGGCAGGAGGCAGTCTCCCCCTCCTACCCCCACGTCCTGCCCCAACCTCACTGGGAGGTGGGGGTTTGCAGCCTGCCATCTGCCTTTATGGAAAGGAAATGAGGAGGGCCCCTGGACAGCCAGCATTCTCCAGGGGTGCTGATCACTTCGCCCTCTGCAGCTGACCAGTAGAAATAACCAAGAGGGACTCCAGTGACAGGGTCTGAGGTCAGGTGGTCAAGAGTGAGGACACTTTAATGGTTATTTTTGCTGTGTGCCATCCAATCAGAACCAACTCATAGCTGGACCAACTAGCAGGTTTTCAGAGACAGTAAACCGTCAGGTGGATCTAGGCAGAAAGCAAAGAGCAACGAAGGAATAGACATTCACTGACTATGTAAAGACATTTGACTGTGTGGATCACAACAAATGGTGGCTAACCTTGAGGACAAGGGGAACCCCAGAACACTTGATTGTGTTTATGCAAAACCTATACTTGGACCAGGAAACAGTCCTCAGAACAGAGCAGAGAAAGAATGCATAGTTCAAAATCAGGAAGAGTGCATCAGGGTTGCATCCTATCTTCATACCTTTTCAATTTGTATGTAGAACAGATCATTCAGGAAACAGGGCTTTATGAAGAGGAATGTGGCATTAGGATTGGAGGAAGATTCATCAACAACCTACATTATGCAGATAACACAATCAGATGAAACTGCTGAATCTGAAATCTGCTGAAATTGCAGTGGACCTGAAGCACTTGCTGCAGAAGGTCAAGGACTATAGTTTTCAATATGGATTGAAGTTCAGTATCAAGAAGACAAAGATTCTCATCACTGGGCAGCTCCGAGATGATGGAGAAGAGATTGAAATTATTAACAGTTACAGCTTGCTCAGCTCCACAATCAATACTCTTGGCACCAAAAGTCAGGAAATCAAAAGATAAATTGCATTAGGTAAATCTACTGTCAGGGATCTCTTCAGAGCACTGAGAAGCATGATGTCAGTCTAGAGACTAAGGTGTACCTAATCTAGTCGATGGTCTTTGCAATTGCTTACTTTGCATCAGATAATGACTAAGAATTGATGCCTGTGAGTTGTGGTGCTGGAGAAGAGTCTTGAACAAGTCTTTCCTTGAAGGCTAGGATTTTGAAGCTCGGTCTCACTTACTTTAGGCACCTGGCCAGGAGAAACTGATCCTTGGAGAAGGACATTAAGCTCAGAAGAGTGGAGGGACAGCATAGAAGAGGAAGACTCCAATGAGATAGATTAATATAGTAACTGGGGCAATGGGGTTTGGTGTGTTAGAATTAGTGAGATCAGCTCAGAACAGGACAGGGTTCAGAGCTGCTGTACATAAGATCACCATGCGTCACAGGTGACTCGATGGCACATAACACAACAACAAATTGCATAGGAAGAAATTGTCCATCCTTCTCCCAGGGAGCAGCAGGTGGATTTGAACCACGTGCCTTTGAGATTGCAACACAGCTTTTTATCACTAAGCCACTAAAGTTCCCTACCTTAGTTTAGGTAGATCTTGTAAGAGCCTCCTGAGGCAAGTTTGGCTAGCTGGCATTCCTAAATTTGTTCAGATCAGGCAGAACACCGCATTTCCCAACTCCACTGTCAATAAAGATATAGCTTTGACCAATGAGAGGGAGCAACTGTCTGAAAGGCCATCTAGGGGTATTTCCTGAGGATGAAGGTGTCTTCCTGCCTGAAACCCCCATTATTCCCAGTTTGGGACACAAGGCTGGAGCTTCATGGGGTTATCCTGAGGCTATGTGGTAATTAGAATGTTGACCCCACCACAGATGGAGGAACAAAATGAGGAGGCCTAGTCCCTGGGGACTTCATGGAGTCGCCACTCCCACCTGGCCCATCCTCCCTCTGAATTTTATCAAGAAAACCACAGCTGTTCTTTGTTTCTCCATTATTATTGGAGTTAGCTACCATGAAGCTTGTTTGAAGTCCATGAACAGCAGAAGAAACATTGCCCAGGCCTGCTGCACGTTGGTGATCATCAATATGCTGAAGTCCATTGTCATCCCTGTGTGTTGTGAGCACCTTCCCCCCTGGGGCCTCCTCTTCCACCTCTACATAGGAAAATAGTCTACTGCAATCCATAGGATTTTCACTGGCTAATATTTGGAAGTACATCATCATGTCTTAGCCTGGGGCTTCTGCTAGAACCTGTCCACACTTCGGTTACCCTACTGGTATTCGACATAAAAGTGGTGTGGCTTTCAGCATCAAAGCAACCAAGCAGTGCAAGCCAAACAGTGTGACAAACAGATGTAGCTGTGAGGGTTCTCTGCCACATGCCGTCAAGGAACTCTCATATTAAGTTAACTGTTCCTTAAGTTTGCAGCTTCCTACACATTTTAGAAGACATTCTGATGGCCTAGTCTTTAGAGTGTTATATAGCTAACCAAAGGACTGCCCTTCTCCGGGGGTTCAAATTCACCAACTATGTTTCATGAGAAAGACAGGCAATCTCCTCCTGTTAAGATTCTCAGCCCCAGAAACCTGAAGGAGGGTTGCGATGAGGTGAAATTAACTTGAAGGCCACGAATGTGACATACTTTGGGCATGTACCAGGAGTCTTGCTTGGGGGAGACAGTGTGCTTGGAAACGTAGAGAGCGAAAGGGAGGAAGAGCCTCAACGAGACGGAGCAACACAGTGGGTGCAGCAATGACACAGCAGAGACTGTCAAGGTGGCAGGGCTGGGCAGGCCCATGGCCATATGCGGAGCTGTGTGAGCAGTACTCAACGACAAGAGGCTTTGCTCATCTCTGCCGCCCTCTTGGATGCTCTTGGTCCTCCTCACTTTTTCTATCTACTGAAGGTCAACTCCAGGCCCCTGTCCTGCTGGGACCCCCCACAACAACTGAAGACCTGATAGAAAATGATGCCTGTCTCAGAGCACTGAGACCCTCAGTGCTAAGTGGAAACTCATTCTTTTTTTTTAATGACTATTTTTTTTCAAATTTATATTGATTTTTATTGAAACAACATATGAGCAAGAGTCTATGGTGATGAAGGAAGAAGTTCAAACTTCTCTGAATGAGTTGGCCAATAAAAGCCCCCCAGAAGAGATGGCATACCAATTGACATATTTCAACAAACAGATGCTGTCCTAGATGTGCCCACCAAGATGTGCCAAGAAATCTAAAGGACAGCAACCTGGCCAACAGACTGGAAGAGATCTATATTTGTTACCAATCCAAAGAAAGGTGACCAGACAACATAGGGAAATTATTGAACATCATTAATATTACATGCAAGCAAGATTCTGTTGAAGATTAACCAAAAACAACTGGAACTGCACATCAACAGAGAACTGCCTGATTTAGGCTGGATTTAAAAAAGGCCATGGTACTAGAGATACATATTATAGCTAATGTTAGATGGATCTTGGCTGAAAGCAGAGAGTACCAGAGGAATGTCTATCTGTGTTTCATTGATTATGCAAAGGCATTTGACTGGGTAGATCACAACGAACTGTAGCTGGCTCTGAAAAGAATCGTAATCCCAGAACACTTGATTGTACTTATGAGAAATCTATACCTCGACCAGAAGACAGTCATCAGAACAGAGCAAGGAAACACTGCATGGTTCAAAATTGGGAAAGGCGTATGTCAGGGATGTGTCCTACCTCTGTACCTTTTCAATCTATATGCAGAACAGATTATCCAGGAGCCTGGGCTCTATGAGGAGAAATGTGGCATCAGGATTGGAGGGAGACTCATCAACAATCTGCATTATGCAGATGATATAATCTTGCTTGCTGAAATTGAGGAGGACCTGAAGCGCTTGCTGCAGAAGGTCAAGAATGGCAATCTTCATTATAAATTGAAGCTCAACATCAAGAAAACAAAGATTCTCACCACTGGGCCAATTGGTAGCATCATGATGGAATGGTGAAGAGACTGAGATTGTTAACAGCTTTAGTTTGCCTGGCTCCACAATCAACACTTTTGGTACTAGCAGCCAGAAAATTAAAAGATGAATTTCATCGGGAAAGTGTGCCATCAGAAAACTCACTAAAGTACTGAAAAGCCAAGATGTGAGTCTGGAGATTAAAGTATGCTTGATCCAGGACATGGTCTTTGCAATTACTTGCTATGTATCAGAAAGCTGGACAATGACTAGGGATGATAGATATTGCTCTCAGCTCTGGCCTCTCTAAAAACAAAGACTCAACACCTTAACAAAAAACTTACCCTCCTTATTCCCACTTGTTATGTGCCATCAAGTTCACTATGACTCATAATGACCCTATGAACACTTGCTCTGAATCAGTCTATCCTGAGCCATTCTCAGTATCTCTGACACACCTGCCCCCATTGTCACTGTTATTGTGTCAATCCATCTCATCCAAGGTCTTTTTATCCTATGCTGATCCTCCACCCTTTCAAGCATAATGGCCTTCTCCAAGGACTGGTCTCTCCTGGCAATATGCCCAAAATATATGAGATAGAGCTTCAAAATCCTTGCCTCCAAGGAGCAAACTGATCTCACCTTTTCCAGAACAGATCTGCTTGTTCTCTTGGCAGTCCATAGTTTATGTTAAACACTTTTCTCCAGCATCACAACTCAAAGGCATCATTTCTTCTGTCATTTTTAGTCATTGTCCAGCACTCAGATGCCTAGAAAGTAATTGCAAAGACTATGGCCCAGATTAGATGCACCTTAGTCTCTTGACCAACATTGTTGCTCTTTAGCTCTCTGGAGAGGTCCCTGACAGCAGACTAAAGCAACTCATCTTTTGATTTTCTGGATGTTGGTGTCAAGAGTGTTGATTGTGAACCCAAGCAAGATGAAATTTAACAACTTCAATCTTTTCCCATCTCTCATGATGTTGTCAGTTGGTCTGGATCCTTAACCTGGGCCTTCTCCATTCAGGCCCCTATTACTACAAGAACAACCCAACTCTCTCCGCCTCTGCCTCTTTCTGGCTCCTCCTCCACAGATCTCTCTTCTCCTCATCCACCCACATGACCTTCCTCTCCTCCTCCATGGATCTCTGTTCTCATCCACCTGTTAGGCATTAAGCCAACGATGTGTCTCTCATTTATAGTGTCTTTGATGACTGCAGACAGTAAGCCCTAGTAGTGCAGTGATTAAGGTAGTCAGTTGCTAATAAAAGGTCAGTGGTTCAAACCCATAAGTCATTTTGGGGAGAGAATTTGTTGAGGTCACTTGCTTCCATTAAAATGACAGACTTTAAGCCCTATAGCTTCCCTGTTCTATAGAATTCCCCTGTCCTACAGAGTCACTAAGTTGGCACCAGCCTGGTAGCAGCATTTTTGTTTGTTTTGTCTTGCTTTTACTTAATAGTCAAACTCATTCACTTTCTGATTCCAGCCTCACCCTTAGATTCATCTTCTACTCTCCTGTAGCCCTTCCACAGCCCCCAGTCCCATGGATACCCCACATCCAGCCCTTTGAGGTTCTCACCTCTCCCAGAAAACACAGCCTCCTTCTTGATCACAAGTCCAGGAAGGTGCTGTTTCTGAACCTCTTCCTCCTCCCCTGCCCATCAGCCTGGGCATCCAGGCTCAGTTTATTTGCCACCATCTCCTCCATGGATCCCTCCCTGATGTCCTACTCTCTGACTCAGCTCCAGTGCCATCCGGTGGTACAGCAGGAGGCCTCAGCCTTCTCTGTTTACCTATCTGCACCATAACCAGACCAGGGCAGCTAAAGGGTGGTCACCATCATATCCTCCATGCCTGAGCAACTGCTCATGGTTGTCTTGAAATGTGTTTATTGAAAGAATATATATGCTTTCTTCAAGGACAGCATGGTTTTTATTTTTTTTCATATGAAAGGATAATGCATATTTCTCACATTTGAGTGGCCCCATATTTACAGCCTACCACAAATGGTGACCTGATTTCCATGTGAAATTTGCTTCTTCCACATGCGTGAGGTCTTGATCAAGGGAATCCTAGGCTTCTGTACCCCATTTCAAAAGCCAATGGGCCAAATCCATCTCCCCACAGTTCCTACCTCTGCCCTCAGAGAACAGGAACATATCCTGCCCTCTCTCCCTGGCATAAGATGCTAGCCAGGCTTCCTTGTTGCAAGCAACAGAATCTAGCATGGTCAGATTTAGTCAGAAAGGGGACCAACTTTAAAGGAAGTAAAGTAGCTCAGAGACTCTCTGGGAAGGCGGGAAACCAAGCACCGAAACGGGCAGAAGCAACAGTGGTTTGGCTACAGCTGAAGCCGCTGCTGTACTCTTCTCTCGACAAGGCCAGTGAGCGTGCCACTGCTGCAGCCACCGAGAGTAGATGTCACCTCCTTCACTGAGTCCTGGGGGCCGCTGTCAACATTTCAACCCACAACATCCCCAAAAGTGAACCCTGATGCTTCATTTGCTGCTCCCGACCTCTGGCCACCAGCAGAGATGTGCCTCTGTCCCTGTTCCAAGGCATTGCTTGTTCCTGGTTCACTTTCTCGAGCATAAAGGATGGAAGGTATTGGCTGACCATGGGCACATTTCTGCTCCCTAGCTGCAAGGCATTCTGGGAGTGTGGGCATCTGCAGTTCTCACCTCAAAATGGAAGCTTAACTCTGCTGCCTCACCTCCCCAAACAAGACTCCTAAGTAGGGAATTTCCTAGACCTAAGAAGGAGGAAACATCAGGCGACCGTCAATCAAAGAGAATGACAAAGGCCACTGGACCCAAAGACAGAGGCAGAGGTTGGAGGTCATGCACCTCAGCCATGGCGGCGTGCAGACCAGATGTTTCCCACTATAAGGTGGTGGCTGTGCTTCCTGATCCAAGCCCTAGGGAACGGCCTGGGCCCCCACCCCTCCCCATGTCTGCCTCTCCAGGCTCCTGTCACTTCTGTGAGCTCCCAACATCCTGCCAATAAATTCCTTTTTTTCTTAAGCTAACCAGTGTTAGTGTCTGCCGGTTGCAACCAAGCAACCTTAAGTGAAACCACATGTAAACAAGAGAACACGCAGCTTGTAAAACACTAAAGCAGCCCAGATAAGGCCACAGGCCCCTGGACGTCCCTCCCTCCCCAGCATTCCTCCTAGGGGGAGCCATGGGGGAAGAGCTGGGGTGTCTCCCATAGCTCACTTGCAGCTCTTACAAATGCACACAGCCTAGTGAATGTTGTCTAGAAATCACATTCTAGGTCATTTTATCTTGAATCACAAGGCATGCCACTATTTTATATACTACCAGGAGTGATGAAAAATCACCCATTGTTGAAAACTTTCAGTTGTAAGCCACATCACAATTTCAGATTTGAGATGGTAAATGCACAGCATGTACTAGAACAAGTGGAAACTGGTCCTCATCACAGCTTACTCTTTGTGTATCCCTGACCATTGGCAAAAGCACTCTCACAAGTACTTTGCTCATAATGCAGTTAATCATTCACTCAGTTCAATGATGTCTTGAGGTTGAAATATGATTGACTATATTTCACAGATGTGTTTTACTGAAGTACAAAAGGGTTCAGTTATTGACCAAGGTCACAGAGCTAGTAAACAGCAGGGCTGGGACTCAAAGAAATCTTGTATTTGCAATTTCGAACACAACACTCCACAGTGTCCTGAGTACAAGTGCACGAGTGTGTGTGTGTGTACATTGTGTGAAGAATTGTGCAGGAGTATGTTTTTACAGGGAGCTCTGGCAGTTTAGTGTTAAAGACTCATGCTGCCAATCCAAAGGCACATGGTTCAAATCCACCAGCTGCTCTGTGAGAGAAGGAGCAATCTCCTCTGTGTTATTTACAGCCTCTGAAAACCTCCTGGCGGGTCAGCTATGAGTCAAATACAATTTGATGGTACACAATAACAAAAACGTGTTCACATGATAGGTTTGGTCCCAGCAAGATAGTTGTGACTCACAGTGACTCTGCTTCCAGAGGAAGGACACACTGCCTGTCTGTCCTGTGCCCCTCCCACAGAGTGAAGCACCAGCCCATTGTAGCTACTGTGTCATTCCATCTCATTGAAGATCTTCCTTTTTCTTCACATATTTTCATTGAAGGAATATCATGTTGTATTTATCATTCTGTGCCTCAGTTTGTCAATCCAATGAGCTCTGAGTGACCTTTCTATGGACAAGGATTCACCCCATGCTTCCCAACCTCTCACACACAAACATCCATCCATATGGCGTTTACTTAATCTCTGATTGATGGGCCTTATAGGCTGTTTCCTGGTAGACTCTAGTTCTCTAGGGCTGTCATCAGGAAGTGTTACAAAGTATATGCTTAAAATGAGATCACTTTCTTGTCTTACAGCTTTGGAGTCTGAATTGAGGAAATTGGCAGAGCTTTGCTTTCCAAAGTCTGTAGAGCAATATCTTTTCTTTTTTCTGTCATCTCCTGGCCACTCCATGCATCCCTTCACTCATAACTTCCTCTCTGTCTCCATCTCTACATGTCCTATTCCTTGGTCTCATATAGAAGGAATGACTCATACTGGATAATGATCAAGCTGATTTCATATGATCACATGATTAACAACTGATAATATCTCACAGATTCCATTTTCAAGATTGTATTTTCAGGTATGAGGGGTTAAGACTTTGTCTTTTGAAGAACATAATTAAACTCACAACTGACTCTTGCTAACAAAGCCTCAGTGTTTGTCCTTGATCAGGCCTCCTCGAGACCAAGAGTAATAGCCTTTGTCTCCAGATAGATAGACATGGAAATGCTGCATCATAAATGGGTATATTATGAATCTTAATAGATATTTCAGCCTTTGCCCCACTGTACACAAGTATCTATATAAGTGCACACTCCTACTAACTTGAGATTCAACTTAGGATTTATATACATATCTGAGTCCTCCAGACCAATCCCAGGGTTATTGCACCTCAGCCCCCTCAGGAACTCGATGATACTTCCCATTGCTGACTTCCTCTCCATCCTAGAAACCGTCTCCTTCCTACGCAGTCCAGGAAACCAAGTCCTTGGTTCTTCCAACACAGCCCAGTACGGATCACCAACATCTCTGCTCAGCAGGCGGTGCTGACCTTGCACCATGGAGCTCAGAGGCAAATTTCCAAGGTGGGCTGCACAGAATGCTAAGGGGAATTCTGAGCTGGCAAAAGAGCAAGTCACGTAAGCCTGGCAGATATTGTAAAAACCAAAGCTATTACAGAACTTCTCAGGGCCTTTATTTTGAGTGAATCAAAGAGCACTTGCTCTCTCTAGGAATGTGCACAGAGACCCCAGGACAATGCCTCGCTATGCCACACAGAGGAGTGTATCCCAAGCCAGCAGTTTCCTCCCTGCATGCCCTTCTTCCCTGCTGTACACCCCCATCAGGAGTTCCTGGAGCCTATACAAGGTCAGTTCCTCCAGCCCAGCCTGCACCATGTGGCCCAAACCTCCACACTTACCATGGGAAGATGTTGAAGAACCTGGGCAATGCTGAGGAAGAGTGCTGGCTGGAATCAGGTGACTTGATTATAGTCTTTATCCAGAACTGGGAAGAATATATAGTACCTATCTTTAGGGGGCCACTGTGCTGTTTAAATGCATGAGTACAGAGAAGTGTGTAAGAGAGTGTTTTTCAGGTGTTAAGATCACCATACACCTGGCAGGAAGGAAATAGAACAGGTGCCGCTAAGTGACTGAGGGACCTGGATCTTACACCTTACTCTGGAGTTCTGCTTCTTCCTTTATGAATGAGCCGGCTGGGTCAGGCTGGTGGGCTAACTGCCCTCAGGAATCCCAGACTGTGTCTTGTTCAGTCTGTACCCTGCACTCGCAGAACCCAGTATGGTGCTGGGTGAGTATGAGCAGAGGAGACGGAATAAAAGCAGTTCCTGGAAGGAGGCACAGCTAAATGAAGGAGGAGGGCAGTCTGCAGGGACCAGACAGGGATGTGACTACCTTGTGCGGTGAAACACTCACTGATGTAACTGGCCTGAGCCTGTAGGGATTTAGCATCTCAGCCCACCACCATCAAGTGAATTGCAACTTGTGGCGACCTCGTGTGTTACTTGGTAGAATTGCTCTCACGGGTTTCTTGGCTGTAATTTTGAAGGGCCAGATAACCAGGTCTGTCATTGAGAGTGCTGCTGGGTGAGCTTGAACCACTGGCCTTTGGACTTGTTGTCATTTTGTTGTTGTTATGTACCATCAAGTCAGCACTGACCCATAGCTGACCCTCCAGTAGGTTTTCAGAGACAGTAAATTACATGGGAGGAAATTGTCCATCCTCCTCCCAGGAAGCACGTGGTGGATTTGAATCACCTGCCTTTGAGTTAGTAGTCAATGATAAACCATTTGCACCACCTGAAATTCAGGAAAGGTGGACTGAAGAATAAGGGACTCAAGACCAACCTTTTAGCAACTGGGAAGGGTTTCTTTTAGGCTCCAGTAAGGGGAAAACCAGAGTGTTTCAAGAGTGATATTTAAAAAATAGTCACAAGTGTGAGATTTTGCAGGGAGAGGGAGCCTTCATGGTGAAAATGCAGGCACCTGTGCAGATGTCAGGAGCTCTGCCTTCTCCCTGCGGTGAGGAGTGGGGAAGGAGACACCAGCCACTCTTTCCTTCACCTGCAGAGATAAAATCTATCCCTGAAAACAAAGCAGCTGCCTCCCAGGCTTGTAGTCCTCCCTGGGCTGACTGCCTGGCTAACCCTCCCCCAGAGAAAGGGGGAGTCTGGACAGAGACAAATGAGATGTGACATCCCCTTGCTCAGCCACCAGGAGACCAAGACACCCTCCCACCCACTCCTAGCTCCCTCATTATCTTAGCCAGGGTGTCCTCAGGCCAAAATCATGCACCCAACCCTTGCCCATACCTGGGTGTCATTATGACGACTCCCACTTGAAATTATTTGTTTTTCTCTATTGATCTTGGTTCGACACTGGAAAAATGTATTCTTTGTACGGCATTCCCAGGGGCTTAATTTGTCCGTGTTGGAAGCCTTTTTTAATAGGATTCTGCCCCATTGTTTATTCTGAACATTGAGTTCCGAGAGTCGGGATTCAGCTCTTTTAATAGAAACTCATTACCGGGGTCCCTCTGCTTCAGAAAGCTGATACCGGCACTGCGAGGAGGAGACAAATGAGGAGCCTGCCAGAGGCCCGTCTGATCAGGAGGCCCCAGGGAGGCACGTCACCACCCAGCGCCTGCTGCCCTCCTCCCGTTCAGCAGGGCCTGCTGGGTGATGCCGCCAGATTGGGCAAGCAGCTTGGCCAGCACCCAGGGCTCACCCATGACCAGGGCATCCCTGCAACTCTGAGCAGATAGGCCTGGCAGCACTCCTAGCACACTCTGCCTTAAGTGGACCGTATTCCCTAAAGCAATGTTTCTCCAAGGGTGATTTGAACAGCTCCTGTTCCAGACTCTCTGGGATGCAGGCCCCCAGGTCTCCCTTATAAACTTCCTCCACCTACTCACCTAGGTGAATTGAGCCCTTGTTATGGTCCCCCCACTTCAGGGAGCTCCTCACTTTGGAGGACCTTCCTAGAAACCTTACAGGTTCCCTTCGAGTCCCTCGGGCTGGCAAGGCAGGCTCTGTCATCCTGGCTAAGGTCTCTAAGCCCAGTGCTGGTCCATGTGAAGCCCAGTTCCTTCCCACTGTTAGTGACCACTCCCTCTGCATCTGTCTCACTGCTGCAAGGTGACCAGGAGCTGTAGGAGTCCCATACCCTGGGTTGTCCCCAAGTTCTACAGTTAGGTTGCTGTGTGGGACAGAACTTAGCAGAAGTGGCTCCTTCTAGTAGTCAGCACAATATGTCTTTTGCTGGATCACATAAGACTGAGCTAGCATTAGTGCACTCACGTGATTGTGCATGACCCCTGAATAACCCTTCTCCTGGAGCCCTGCACACCCTAGGAGACGCCATCCCTGCCCCCACCCCAAACCCAGTCTACTAATGCATCTGCATTGATGGCAGACCCTAGAAATCTGCATTTTTACAGTCACCTCAAGAACTTCTGGTGCTCGACATGTTTCATATTGGAAGTAAAAGGGAAAGAATGCAATTTTTAGAGTTGTGCTTCGTCTATGATTTGAAGCTACTGAGCTGTGTGACTATGAACAAGTTACTAGCCCTGTCTGAATCCCAAGCAAGACCTGAACTACCTTTTCTGGAGCAAGTGTGCATCTATGATCCATATCATCTGTGCACACGTCAAAGCCAAACACATGGTGGACCCAGTACCAACCCTGACACTGGGTAGGAACCTGAGCAGTGATGCCTCATATTGGCAGTCTAGGCAGTCAGGCAGTCAGTCAACAACCATGCATTGAGAAATGGGCACTGGGATTAACAATAGCAAAAGAACAAAACAGACTTGGTCAAGGCCCAGTCTTTCTTCCTCTGTTATTTATTAAATTGTGGTCCTTCACAACAGATCTTGTATTTCTAGCCCTTGGACTGACGGTGTGACCCTGTTCAGGAAAAGGGTCTTCCTTTTGTTAGGGAAGCCATACCAGAGCCTGGAGGACTTCTGAGTTATCAACAGCATAGACAGACACAGAGGCTCCCTGAGAGGGCAAGCACCACTGCCAGTTCTTCCACAAAGGAACCAGAAAAGAAGCAGGGGTCCCGCAGCCAAAGAACACGCTCAGCCGAGAGACCATCACTCGGACATTCAATCTCTTGCTCTTAGGGAAAACAAATCCCTGGTCCACGAAGCCACCATGTGTGACCGCTAGTGAAAGAGGTCACCTCATAGAAGAACATAGAAAATTAAACACATAAAAGGTAATGTCCCACCATTTCGCCACAGAGGTGAGGAGGCTTCTGTGGGTGCAGAACAGGAAGGTGTGCAAAGCAGGGAGTATGTGTATGTGCTGCCTGGGAGGACTTCCCTGAGAAGGGATCCTTTTCTGGCCCTTAGGCCCTCGCCATGTGGCCGGCTGTGCCAGGTGAAGAGTGTCCACGAGCGTTTCCTGGTCTGGTTTCTGCATTTCGGGCTTGCTTTCCACTCCTTGAGGCAGCTCTGTGGAAGTAAATGAAGATGATTGATTTGACAGCTGCTCTGCACAGAATCCATATGAGCTTCATGAGTTTGCAGAGCTTCAAAGACAGACAGATGGCAGCAACTGAGGCCTGACTGTGTCAGGAGCTCCACTGAGCTCCACTGAGCACCTTATCAGATTCTGATCGGGGGAATATCGCTAACCCTATTTGATGGATAGAAAAACTGAAGCTTAAAGAGATTGAGTAACTTGTCACATAAAGAAGACCATAAAGCTGAGAAGAGATATATTAGGGATCTGAGCTTAGACAAGGTGGTCCACAGGCAAAGGCCCTCAGACTGGGCCTGCTGTGTTACCTTCCCAGCCGGTTTGGGGGAACCACTTTTTCCCTGGAGAGAGAAATTAAATGGGCTTTAAAAATAGCTAAACAAGAGTTGCTATGAAGTTACACACAAGCAAGTGCAACCATAGAGAGGATGAAGTGTCCTGGGCTGGAGGTCACGTCTTTGCAACACCTAGGATGAGTTCAGATTGTCCCTGCCTTTTCTGTGTCTTCATTACAAGATAAGGAGATTGAGCTAGAGTGGGCAAAGCATCCATCAGAGCGTTGGGCTTCATTCACTGTAGGGCCCTGGAACTGCAGCCCATTGCCTCCCATCAGTCCCCCCAGCATCTTCTTTGGGATCTTGCTGACAAACACTGGATTTCTCTGCTGGGCCCTTTTCTGAAAGAAGGTGGCTCTGTGGCCAGGGCGCAGATGGTTGGGAAGGGCTTTTTCTTCTTTACCATCACTCCTTCCTAAGTCAGTCTGCTTTTATGTAGCACATACTACACAGAGAACCAGAAGTGAAGGATCCAGAGACAGACAGGTCACTGCCCTTCAAGGGTTCCTAGGCTGGGGGAGGACAGGGCCTTCAGCCACTGCTCAGTGTAGTACAGGGTGGTCCCTCCCAGCCTGGCAGAGGCTTAGAAAAAGGCAATGCTGAGACCACAAATCTTAGCACCCAGTGCCATGTTTTCTTCCTCATCAAGTAAGTTGACTTGGGCATCAGGACAATAGCCACTGGATAGAGTACTAAGAACTAGTAGAACCCAATGATGTGTGGGGGTTGCAGAAACAAAAACAAAGGAAGAAGAGAAAGGCTGAGTTGAGGGAGAAGATAAGGCAGAACTCATAGCTGAACTAGGATTGTGTCCTTGAAGTTATTGATGAGCGCCTGATGGTTAAGGTCATTAGTCTGCCGTGGGAGCAGAAGTAACGTGAGGGCACTATGATAGTAATACTGCCTTGTAATAGAGACAAGGCCACCCTAACAATCATCAGCATTTACTGAGTATAAGGGTCAGAGGGGGTCTGAGCCATGCTGCAGTCTCACGTGGTTCCCAAATCTCAATGATTAAGTAGAGATTGAATACACCAACTTTCCCAGGTGAAGGATCTTCACCCAGTGAGTCAGCCCCGCAGTTAACAGGGCCTCTGTCATCCAAAGCAGACTGGAGGGTGATGGCTTAATACTCAATTTTCTTTGCCATGAAGCTGGCACAGAGTCTCACCTGACTTCAAAGGAGCTGGAAAGTGCCCTGTCCTGTGGAGCTAGGAAGGGGAGAAATAGATTTCTACCTCAACATTGACTGGCACTCAGTTAGGTACTTTATTTTGTTCCAAATATGGAAACCTGCGCACACAGTTAGTATTGACAGACTTCAGGATTTGGGCAGCAGGACTTCAGAGATGGGATATCTCTCTTCTTGTGCCTCCAGTTAACCTTATAAAGTACCCACACCCTACATCTTCTTGCATTGGGTAGATGATGAAAGGGATGCTTTGTTTCCCACTAACCTGGCTTTGGGATAAAAAGTGACAGATTAGCCTGTCTCCCAGTGATGAGGGGAGAAGAATGATGCAGAAGGGCAAATCTGCACTGAGTTGCCCCTGGAGCCACAGAAACAGTGTCTCACCCAGAAACCAGGCAGATTGTCCACAGATGCTTCTGTCAAATATGCTGAGTGCAAGGGGTAATACACAAGTCGTGGCTGTGGTCAACTCATGCACTAGAGTCTGAAATTTCCATTGCAGGGAAGGGGAAGTAATAAGTAACCATTGACTAAAATGTCCACGTTCATTGACTTGAAAGGTCATATATTTATGAACAGAAAGCCAAGGTCAATATTTGATTTTGAGGAACAGTAAATCTTGGTATCTGTGGAAATAAGCCATGAAGGCCTGTTTTGTTGAGGTTGCAGAGACACCTCCACAAAAAGGCGGCCCTGCCTCACCTGGGATCAGCTAAAGGCTCTCTCGTCTGGAAAATCGGGAAGAGCCATGGCGTGCGTGCAGCAGTACGTGGAGGAGTTTCTGTGTAGTTCTGGGAGTGCCAGAGTGGTATAAATGGTGAACATGCTTGACTGCTAACTAAAAATCAGGAGATTCAAGTCCACTCTGAGACACCTTGAGGAACAGCCTGGTCTCTAATGCTGGAAAGTCGGCCGCTAGAAAACTCTGGAATGAGGCCCTACTCTCACACATGGGGATTTGCAGGGGTTGGAACCAGCTCTGTGGTAATGGCTTGGGGGCTGTTTTAAAGTAACTCTGAAACCCAGTCCCACAAGGACAAATACTGTATAAAACCATTATTGTAGAACGAGTATGAGGATCCAAGGAGGGAATGGGGTGGAAGCAGAGGGATGAGGATGTGTGTGGGGGGAGATTAATCATGAGGTTGTACAATTTGATGAGAGGTGAGGGAAATGAAAAGGGACTTGTGTGAAAAGCAATGTATTAGAATTTTGTAAATAAACTAGTATTAAAAAATACAGTAGCTCTAAGTGGGTGCATGGTTGGAAGAAAGTGCACAAATAGGGAGGCAGACATGGTTTTCAAGAGACTTATAAAAGTTGGCATTTCTGCCCCTGATCTAATAAAGAAAAGAACAATACCAGCTATACATCCGTTGTCCTCTTCCTGCTCTCCCATATGCTGCCACTTGAGATTGTACCTCCATTCTCTCCAAGTTGATGTTATTGCTCTTGTGTTCTGTCAAGCTCACTCTGATTTATAGACAGCCTATGGACAATGGCTCTGAACCTTGTCCTGTCCCGAGCCATCCTCATCATCTCACCAGTCATGCGGCTGGGATTCCCCCCATCTGCTGTCCTCTCCAAAACGATCTGGGTACAACCACAACAAAAAAGCATAAACCTGAAACCAGGATTGACGGAGAGTGCCAGTATCTGTCTGGATGGGGTCCTTGGTATATTTCACTTCCTCTTCTAGTCCCAGTTCTTAGGCTTCTCCCCACCTGTCACTCCACCTTTTAGTAGAATCATCTGGCCCCTACACAGAGTCTGGTATTAAGACTCTCAGGATTACTGGGGTTATGACCACTACCAGGCATCCCTTCCTCCCTCCCTATCCACCTCTGCCTGGGGAGACTTCACTAATCCTGGCTCCATTGTAAAGCATACCCTGAAACTCCCCCAGGGGGGCAGCAGGCAAGGCTGCTCTGCCTGATGCCAGCCTGTTGCCCTCCTGGTCTGTATTTCCTACATTCCTATCATAGCACTTGCTTCATCCCTTGGCCAACTTGCATGTCCCTTGGTTTTCATTTTCCCAGAATTGCATTCAAGGGCAGAGACAGTGGTAATTTAACTGTGTGCTCCATTGCCTGGTCCACGGTAACTCCTCTGCTCTCACAGAATGCGTGACTGTGTAGGAGGAACACACTCACCAGATGAAGGGCCTTGCACAAGCAGGAGGGGACAAGTGGGGCCTGCAGGGACTAGAAAGAGAAGAACTTCAAGCTACAGAGGTTGAAGTGGACGGCAAAGGAGCAGGAGAGACTCAGGCCCTGCCAGCAGCATGCTCTCCGGTCCTCCTTGCTGCCGGCTGCCGGTATTAATCAAGGCCCAAATGCATGGAACTATCAGTCCACTCAGTTCTTTTCAAGTTCCCTGGAACTAAATTATGTTGTCAGGATTGGACAGAACAGGAATGGAAAAGACCAGGCTGGATGACATGGGGCTGTTAAAAGGAGATGAATGAGCCCAGTGGTTTCCATTCAATTTTTCAAGGTTTCCCAAGGCAGTTCTGACAAATACCACCTTATAATTCCCAGGCACCCTGCACAGTCTCCTCCATGCTCTCATTTTTTCATTTCTGCCCGTCAGATTAGAAGGACAAGGGATTCTTCTTTCTGCCTTGAACATGAGGAGATGGGGAACCTCAGATGGGGGAGGAGTAGTCTGACTAGGGTCAAGGTCAGGCCAAAGTTAGACCATAAATCAGTGGTACAATCAGCAGGAGACTGCATAGTCCTAAGCTCACACAACAGTGCCCTGTCCGTACCCTGCTGGCTCAGCTCCCCCCGCAAAACAGCCTCTGTAAAGTATCAGGGCGCCAGTGCACCTGGGAGCAGCCTGCCTGGAAACGCCAGTGTGCGCCTGAGCTCATCCATTCATTCGGCGAACACTGAGTGCACACCACGGACCAAGCCACCTAGCCTTTCACTTAAGGGTTGTCCTTAGGACACAGAACAAGCCTGAGAACTGGAAGCAAATGTACCTGGTTTTACATCAGCTTTTCACCTGGGGGTTGTGCGCCATCGGACTGGGCATGAAGCCTCTGTGATCCTCTTCCAAGAAGTGGTTGTTCATCAGTTAATGACAAGTCAGCACCTAGTATGCTCTCTTTGGCGGGGGTGCGGGGTAAGCTGTCAATAAGAACGCACTGAATCTAAACGCCTCTCTCCCCGAAGGAGGTGCTGGAAGTGGCTGCGCGCACCCGGCTTCCGCTCCGCAGTGGCTGTGGCTGAGCACATCTCACAGCCCAGTGGTGAGCGAGCCTCAGTTGTAAACAAAGAACTAATTAAATTAGCATAAATGATTTTATGTAAATTAAATATCCACGTTATGGCTGTTTATTGGTAGTAGCATCAAATCTTGCCGCTGCACATGCTTGTTTAAAATTAATGTGCATAAATGCTCCAAATATCATATTATTAATAATGATAATAATGTTGATGAGGATGATAATAATAAACACATTCCCATAACAATGCCTCCCGGCTGGCTCCGGCATCTCAGCGGGGAGTGTGCAGAGTGTCACAGCTCTTCAGAGTCAGCGCATTGCAGCCCCTTTTCGGCCTCCCCAGGCCTCGCTCATGAAGCAGTTCCGTGTCTTCCACCTGGCCCAGCTAACTGACAGCCGTTTCAAACCCTGCCCATCCTTCCAGACCTGACTCAAGGCCATCACTTTCCTGAATCAGCTGCATCAGCCTGCATTGCAGAGACCTCTCCTTCCTTTGAATTCCATAAACACTTCAAAACCATGAAGTAGGTGGCAGGTGTATTTATGATTCCTATTTTCTAAAACATGGACCAGTGGAAACCAGAGAGTAAAAGCTATTTTCAAGGCTGGACTTCCCCTGTCTCATTCGGACCCATGAGCCAGGATATAATGAGTGCCTAGTCCACAGGGAATTCAGAGACGAACCAGAATGTCATGCCATTTCTCTCTGATGTTTGAATCCTCCAGGAGCTCCACAGGAGAAGGATTGGCAATCTCTTCTCCTGTGATTTAGAGCCTTGAAAACCCACTGGAGGGCTGGCTTTGAATCAGTTGCATCTCAGTGACAGTGGGCGAGTCAGTGAGTAAATAAGGGAACAAAAGAGTGTGTAAGTAAATGAGTGAGTGAATGAATGAATGAGTGGGTTCATGTTATAAAATAAAGGAGAACAATGTGAATGAAAGTGGAGTAAATGAAAAATTTGCAGAATGACGTCCTCAAAACCACTCAAAATAATGTATGACAGTCCCCCTTCATCATCATCCATCCAAGCGTAAATTCATCAGTGAATTTTCCAAGTATTTGTTCCAGAAGGATTTGACCACACATTGATGACTACCCACTGAGTCTAAGTGCAAACATCTGCACATCTCTGTCGCTTCAGGGAAGACATCCCGAGTCTGTGACACACTGCTGTGAGAACTACTTGAGAAAAGACCCCATTTGCAATCTAACAGCAGGGGTGAGTAGGTGAGTCCGAGTTAAACTCCACATCTCTCTTTGCCAGGTGTCAATACCCACCCCCATACACACACATGATTACCTTGGGTTTATCAAAGACTTAAGAAAATGTTGAACACTGGCTCCTTCCCCAGGTTTCTTGTCATTGTTTTGCCTTTGAAGAGTACTAGGAAAGGACAGGGTGCCTGGAGAGGCATGTGTGGGGGTGTGTGGGATGTCCTTAGAAGTGGTGAGGCAAACACTGGCTTCTAAGCAAGACCAATGTTAATTTGAATTCCACTCCCACCAGCACCAATCCTGAGATCTCTTGAGAGTTTATGGGTAGAATTCTAGAGTCCTTGAAGTTGCATGGGAAATGCGTCTTTATTGTCATGAGCTTTTACTGAGAGTTATGGCAAGTGAAGACAACTAAACAAAGTAGCATTGCCAATGCCGGAGATTGTCGCCACTAGTAGAACACATAAGTACCTTCCTGCCCCTTCAAGTGGCTGTTCAGCATTTGTAGGGAGTTCCACTGCTGGCCCACACACAGACCATGACTCTGTGCAGGTCTAATCTACCCCAGCTCTGCGGGATAAAGATGGACAATCTCCTCCCATACAGTTGACAATCTCAGAGAAAACCAGTGGACGGTCAGCTACAAATTGGTTCCGACTTGATGCCAGAGTTTTGAGCTATTAAAGTTATTTTCTGTATCTCAAAATAATGTGTATGCCTAGGTCAGGGAACTTTGTTCTCAAAATCCAGATGTTGTTAGGTGCTGTCAAGTACAACCCCTAATGACCCTAGGAGCACAAGATCTGAAAGCGGTCCTGTCCTGTGCTGTCCTCATCATCTCTGACACACTTGAGCCCATTGCTGCAGTCACCGTGTCAGTCCATTTCATTGAGCATCTCCAAACATGCAGATAGTAAATATTTAAACTATTGTGGGAAGTACAACTCAAAACCCTCTTACAATTCAAATTTGCTGTAGGTAAAAAAACGGCCACAACCAATATGTAAATTAACGAGTAGAGTTGTATTCCAGTGAAAAGTTTGTTTCATACGAACAGGAAGATGATGGATCACAATTTGCTGCTTCCTGTGGTGGAATATTTGTCAACCTCCTGTGAGTGGGAATCAGAGTTTAATATTGTAACTTGATGTCAATTTTAAAAGTTCATGCACTACTATGTCTGATTTATTTATTTCTTTTTAGTATTTTGAAAAGTTTTTCAAAATAATTGGTTTCTTTCATGAACCTATGTGTTTTGGTACACACTTAAACATTTACTCTGAGATATGGATCTACAGATTTCACCCTGGATCCCTGACTGTGAGGAAGGCCTGCATTATTTAATCTCTCTCTACTGCAGCTTCCTCCATGAAGAGGTGCAAAGTTAATAATAAGAACTATGTCAGAGCAGTCCTTGCAAGAATGTACGATAGTTATGAATACAGATATGCTTTGTTAACTACAAAGATCCATTCTGATGTAAGACTCTAACATTTTTGTTTCCCAATGGTGCTATTTCATTCTTCTCTAGAGAATCACTGTTAGCTGCCATCAAGTTGACTCCAAGTCACGATGACCAGTGCCCAGCAGGTTTGGACCACTGTCATCTATGGAATCTTCCTTGGCCCAGTTTTCCAAAATAGATCACCAGTCCTCTCTTCCTAGTCTATCTCTGGACACTCCCTTGAAAACCAAACTCAACATTGAAAGCCATTCAGTTTTATAGCAACATACTAGCCTCCACTGGCCGAAGGGTATTGGCAAACTGAGGTACACTGAGTGGAAAATGAACCCCGTGGAAAGCAAGAATTCTATCACTGAGCCAGTTAGGTACAGGCTGTCCTGCTTACAAATGAGATGCATTCTTGTTTAGCTTATAGTTGAATTTGTGAGCAAGTGCAGACAGTTCTTATTTTGCCTTGCTTTAGTGCTAGAAAGTAGTCTTGGTGGCATAGTGCATAATATGCTGGGCTGCTATCTCCAAGGTCAGTAGTTTGACTCCATCAGCGACTCCTCAGAAGAAAAAGAGGCAGTCTTCTCCTATAAAGATTTATCACCCTAGGAATGGGTTGCCATGAGTCAGAAGTGACTCAAAGGCAATCAGTCTGGACTTGATTTTAGTTCAAAAAAGGAGTCATAGTAGTGCGGTGGTTAAAGCATTTGGCTTCTAACCAAAATGTCTGTGGTTTGAACCTGCCGATCATGCTGCAGGAGAAACGTGAGAATGTACAGTCTTGGGAACCCCGTGAGGCTGCTGTACTCTGTCCTGACAGCATAGCAAAGGGGCAGAATTGACTCGACAGCACAAAGTGGGTTAGTGCAATAAAAAGCTAGAGGCTTTTTCAATGATTCAAAAGCTGCACGTGCAGCAAGTAAAGGTGACTGTGTTGAGTTTGTTATAAGTAGGGCTTGATGCAATTGTTTCAAAGCAAGGAGAAATTTTCACAACATTAAAGGGTAAGGATTAGTTGCCTGTCAACTGGGCATTTGTAACCCTGAAGCGTAATGGACTTAGTGTTTGCTGGAGTCAGGTTAAGTGAGCCGAAATCCTGATGCTTCTTGCTCTAGAAAACCCCTTGAGGTGTGTGTGTGTGTGTGTGTGTGTGTGTGTGTGTGTGTGTGTGTGTCTATGAGAGAGTGTGTGAGGGCTGGGTGCAGGGAGGGAGAAGTAGAGCATCCAGCGACTCTGAGTATTATTTCACAATTGTCTCTGCAGAATTCTTAACCCCTGTTTGAGCAGACTTCCTGCTGATGCGGCAGATTTTAAGAGTACAACTTGCTCAGTTTGTGAAAGCACATGAACCTTGAAATAGAAATATGGGCCTCTTAATTCATCTCTCCGTTATTTGATAAAGTATAAAGTAAATGAATGCAGCACATTTTCCCTTTAATTACACGAGGAGAACGGGGAGGAGGAGCAGATAGAGGGTGAGAGGCCGCCTTGAAGTGCTGAGCTCTGGAAGCAGTTTTGCGGAACTGGACACGGTGTGGGGCTTCTCAGCAATCTCAGTAGTAGGAGAAGAAGGAGTACAGGTTACCCCAGTACCCAGGGACTTCCATCAGGCTTCATGCCAAGGCAACATTGTGGGGACTGGTCTCTGTCTTCAAAGGGCTTACAGTTAGTTTAGTTGGGGAAACAAATCTGAAACTCAATTGCTCAAAGCAGACATCAGTATTGCTACGTGGTTAAGGCCATCTTCCTGGGTGGTAGACATGGTTTGAGCTCTGGTGGTCTAGTGGAAAGAAGCTGCACTACAATCCTGATTGCACACAGTTTGAATCCACCAGCTGCCCCATGGAAGAAAGATGGACAGTCTCCTCCCATGTAATTAACTGACTCTGAAAATCCACAGGAGCGTCAGCTATGGGTCAGTACTGACTTGACGGTGCACAAAAACAGTAACCTAATGACTAAGGATGACAGAAGAATTGATGCCTTTGCACTATGGTGCTGGGGAAGAGTTCTTACAATCAATCTAATGGACTGCCAAAAAAAACAGGTATGTCTTGAAGAAGGTACAGACTGAAGGCTCCTTGGAGGCCAAGATGATGAAGCTTCATCTCACATACTTTGAGCAGGTTGCTAGGAAAGACTTCTCCTTGGAGAGGGACATCATGCTTGGAAAGGTGGAAGGATGAAGAAAGAAAAGAAGATGTTCAGCCAGATGTGTTGACACAGTGACTGCAGCAACGGGCTTGAGTATTTCAGAGGTTGCAAGGATGGCATGGAATAGGGCAGTGTTAAGAATGGTTGTTTATAGAGTTTCTATGAGTCATACTCAGCTCAATGACATCTAACAACAATAAAGTAACCCAAAAGCTGGTGGTTCGTGCCCACTCACCAGCATTACACAAAAAGGCCCAGTTCCAAAAAGACCTACTTCTATGACAATTACAATCAAGAATGCAGTCCTACTCGGCAACTCTTGTGACTGCCATGAGTCCAGATGGGCTTGGCAGCAACAGGTTGGGCTGAGCATGGTGGTGACTGGTGTTCTGGACCCCTCACTGCTAATTCCAAGCAGTGGTCTGATCTCACAGTGTAGCTCAAATGAAGGCACTAAATATTTAATAACATCTTCTCTCCAAACCATGGCGGAGTTGCACACACACACACACACACGCCTTCTGACTTGTCTTGGCCCATTTAATGCAAACTATAACTACATTCATCACTTGCACTCAGAAACTGGAGATAGTGCTGTGAATCTTCCCACACCCCAGCCTTCTCTCTTGCTCCCATTGGAGGCTCCTTGGGGGACATGAGCTCTGGAGTTATGGCTGCACAGACAGAGGCCACATGTTGTCCTATGTGAAGGTGTAGTGTGGACAAGAATTAAACCTTAACTATTTCAGCCACCGATAGCTATGGGTTTTTATTAGCCTTAGAACCAATGAGACAGAGGAGGCCGAAGTTCATGAGCCATCAGAGCCTGGAGAAAACACTAACATGAGTAGAATTTGGGTACATGAGTGGCATCAAAGGCAGTGGACTGGAATAAAAACCAAATGCCAAACTTTCAACTCTCCATGACATTGCCTCATTGGCCCAGCCCAGGTGAGGAAGCCATAAACACGACCTCATCTCAGAGGCACAAGGGTTCCTCCATTTCTTTCTGGAAGGGTGGGCCTGTCCCTTTAAGGATGTATTTCTTCTAAACTGGTCTTTGCTTTTTCCCTTCACTTCTGCATCCTTGTCCTGCATTCTTGGCCTACACGCTAATGCTCTAGGAACTAAGTATGCTCTCCCAGAGAACCCTAAAATTGCCATGCACTATGCTAGCTGGGATACTGTCCCTTCCTCTGGGCTCCTTCCCCGGCCCAATTCTTTACCTTGAGCAACAAGAGAAAACTAGGGTATTGACTGTGTTTTGGTTGCTAATGTGGCATAACAAGCTATCCTAGGTGACATCTTTTATTCTGTCCCACGTTCTTTATGGGAAGGTAAAAGCATCCACCTCAAATGCTCAACCAATATCTTTAAAGCATTTACCAGAGTGTTCACCACATAGTAAATAATACTAACTATGGTTACTATCCCAATGTATGTAAGTTTGTCCTTTTGTAGTGCCTTGCATGTTGTTATGATGCTGGAAACTATGTCATCAGTATTTCAAGTCCCCATCCAGTTATGTATCTCTCTTACTCAGAGTGGATAGGTTTTAGTGGAATGTCCAGATTTTAAGCTGGGGAAAACAGACTTGGCCATTCTAAAATTTGGCCAGTGAAACCTTAGACAGCATAAGAGAATAATATCTGACATATTATTGGAAGATAAACCCTTGCGGTTGGAAGGCAGCGGACAGGACCACGGATGCAGGACACCAGTGGCATGAGGACAATGCAGAATCTGGCCTCAAGAGAGTTTTGTTCTACTGCACTTAGCTCACCATGATTGGAGGTGACGGGATAACAGTTCATAACAATTACTATTAACAGCCTTAGACCATCTGAGAGATTAGCAAAGTGCATGCTGCAGACTCCACATGGCACCAAAGGAAAGAAATATTTGTAGAAAAAAAATGTAGAAAAGGTATCTAATTGGTCCTTGATAGATGAAAAGATTTGGCATGTAAAAAGGGGGGGAAAAGGAATTCCATGTGTGGGCTTGAGGGACAGCACAGGCAGAGAAGGTCTGGGTGAATAAGTTGGTGGGGGAGGAGGGTGTACCATCAAGTTGGAGTTGACCCTCCAGGGGGTTTTCAGAGGCAGTAATCACATGAGAGGAGATTGTCCATCTTTTTTCCCCACAGAGCAGCTGGTGGATTTGAATCACGTGCCTTTGGGATTGCAGCACAGATTCTTACCACTAGGCCACCAGAGCATAGGAAATGTTAACAAAAAGAAAGGTGGAACTAAGTTAAGATGGGCTGTTCCAAGATACTTAGAAAGAGCCCCAGAGGGCAAGTCAAGGAAGCCAGAACTGCCCCAGCAGTCTGACGTTGTTGTTGTTGTTGTTGTGTGCCTTTGAGTTGCCTGTGACTCATAGTGACCCTATGTACAACAGCCCTGAACCCTGCTCTATCTTAAGCTAATTTCATTGTCTCTGACACACTTCATTCCTCCAGTGTTCACAGGGTCTTCAAAGGCCTCTTATTTAAGAAGTGGATGCCAATCCATTTAGTCTCTGATTATAGGAAAAGATAAACAAGCAGAGTTGTGCCACTGGCAGAAATGTCTGTTGCTGGGTGCTGTGGAGTTAACTACAGAGCTAATCCTGATCATATTCTCCATCACCATCTTGTTCTAGCCCACTGTTGGAGTCAACATGTCAAACCATTACCTGTAGCAGTGGCTAAGCTGGACCAGGGAGGAAAAGACCAAAGGGAGGGATCCAGAAGGGGAAACCTGCACTAGCCTAGTGGGAGTATTGAAGGGTTTGACCCAAGATGACTGTCAAGAAAGACAAGGCACCAAAGAAATTAAGGAATTCCGTGGGAGAGGGCATGGGAATACAAAATCAGGTGCATTGGCACTCTGTGCCAGTGGAATTCAGAATTCAATTGACAATAAAGTGGAAGGATAGAGGGCAAGGGAAGGGAATGTGTTTGTTTTTCCCAAGTATTTTCTGAGAACTATCTTGGTGTCAGATGCAGCACTGTTGTTGTTAGGTGGTGTTGCAGGAGTATAACTCATAGCGACCCTGTGAACAGCCTACCTCAAACTTGTGACATCCTCGTCATCTTTGACACATTAGAGCCTTTTTCTGAGGTCACAAGTTTAATCCATCTCATTGGGGGTCTTTCTCTCCCTCACTGACCCATACATTACAAGTATGATGTCCCTTCCCAAGAAATAGTGTCACCTAGTTACATGTCCAAAATGTAAAAGATGAAAATTCACCATCTTTGTCTCCACGAAGCACTCAGGCTACACTGTGTCTTTTCCAAGACATTTTTTTTGTTGTTGTTCTTTTGGCTGTCCATGAAATATTCAGCACTCTCTCCAACACCACAACTCAAAGGCATCAATTCTTCTTCTGTCATTCTTATTCTTCATCCAGTTCTGTGATGTATAGCAAATTAGTGAGAAGACCATGGCTTGAATCAAGCACACCCATAAACTGACATCATTATTCTTCAGCATTTTGGAGAGGTCCCTGATAACAGACTTTCCCAGTGCAATACATCTCCTGATTTCCCGACTATTGGTACCAAGGGTATTGATTGTTGAGCCAAGCAAGATAGAATCATTGACAATTTTAATTCTTTCTCCATCCATTATAATGTTGACTATTGGTACTCTGGTAAGAACTTTTGTTTTCTTGATGTTGAGATGTAATTCATACTAAAGGTTGTAATCCTTGATCTTCTGCAGCAAGTGCCTCAGGCCCTCCTCACTTCCAGCAAGCAAAGCTATATCATTTGCATAACGCAGGATAGAGCAGGGAATAAAATAGACATAATCTCTGCCTTCACAGAGCTGATATCCTACCAGAGTGACAGTGGACAATGGAAAATGGATTGCTTGCATCCAAATCCTGTCTCTGCTTCCCCTCCTCTTTCCTCTGTTACCCATTCCCTCCCAACCATCATAAAAAGTGGGTCTCTATGGTAAGAGTGAGCCTGGGGCACCACCAGCTTATAAAGAGGAGGTATTTGAGAGTCATGTGTTGCAGACAGAGGGTAAAGTAATTTTATAATTATTAATAATAAGACAAACAGCCAGGAATGAGCTGGAGTAGAGAGCATAAAACAGGGGCCAGCAGTTCTCAACTAAAGACCCCAAACCAAGCTTCTCTGTATCTTTATTGAAAATTATCAGGAAGTAAATCACAAAGATAATTCAATGCAAATGAAGCCAAACTCTTTCTATTGAAAACCTTCTGCTTGACTCAGGAGAGAGGGGTTAGCAAATGCAAGAATCTGGTAAACCCTTAAGGATTGCCTTAGTGCCTCAGGGTGAACTCTAGCTTGAAACTTGCCTCCCCCACATCCTTAAATTGTTGTTGTTGTTGTGTGCCCTTGAGTCATTTAAGACTCATAGTGACCCTATGTATAAAAGCCCTAAACCCTACTCTATCCTGTGCCAATCGCACTGCCTCTGACACACCCATTCCGATTACCCCAGTCACTGAATCAATCCACCTCATAGAGGGTCTTCCCCTCTTGTGCCGTCCCTCCACCCTCCCAAGAATGATGTCCCTCTCCAAGGACCTGTCCCTCCTTGCAACATACCCAAAGTATGTCAGACTAAGCCCCAGAATTCTTGCCTCCAAGGAGTTGCTTGGTTTAATCCTCTCCAGGATAAATCTGTTTTCTTGGCAGTCCATGGTATATTCAATACTCTTCTCCAGCACCACAGCTCAAAGGCATCAGTTCTCCTTCTGTCCTCCCTAGTCATTATCCAACTCTCTTATGCATAACAAGTGATTGCAAAGACCGTGGCCTGTATCAGGCGCACCTTAGTCTCCAGAGAGACACCGTTGCTCTTGAGTACTTTAGAGAGGTCCCTAACAGCAGACTTTCCCATCGCAATATGTTTTTTGATTTCCTGACTGCTGGTGCCAAGAGTGTTGACTGTAGAGTCGAGCAAACTGAAGCTGTGAATAATCTCAATCTCTTCACCATCCATCCTGATGCTACCAACTGGTCCAGTGGTGAGAATCTTTGTCTTCTTGACATTGAGCCTCAGTTCTCATCCTGAAATAGCATTCCGTTTATTACAAATATTTAGTATTGGCTTCCCATAGTCATGGCATCTTATTCAATCACTTGAATTCATGAATAGTTCCTCCCAGGATAAGGAAGAAGCCCATATCTCATGTGATTTGATTATGACTTGTTAAATTATAAGTCATTCTGAGTGACAATGAAAAATATACACACAGAAAGATCAGATTTTTAATTGCTCTCCTTTCTACCTTGGTGCAGCAGTCCACCACTGAAAGTGTCACTGCCAACTCAAAGAAAGTTCCTCTTTGGAGGTTCAAACCCACCAGTGGCTCCTTGGGAGAAAGATGGATAGTTTTCTCCTGTGTGATATGCAGCCTTCAAAAACCTGCTGGAGGGTCAGCTAAGACTCTATTCCAAACAGATGGCAATGGTTGAGTTGGGTTCCACTTTATGAATAAGTCAGGCAGCCATTTACTTCTCTGATGCTCCACGGACGGCCTGCCTGGGATTTGAGCCCAGCTTTACCTCTTTTTTTTTTCCTTTTAAATTTTTTTTATTTTATTGTAATTTTTTTTCTTAAATTTAGGTTGTTTATTTTTCATTTCAATGAACATCTACAGAGATTTTGGGATTCCATTCATTCATTGTTTCACCCTTCTCCCCGCACAAACCCCTCCCCCCCCATTTGCTCCTCTCCTTGAAAAGCAAAATAAAAACTCCCTCATTGGTACACAATCCCCCCCCCGCACCTCCCCAAACCTCATTCCTCCTCTATAAAACAAAATTAAAGACTACCTCGTCTTGAATCTTGCAATTCAAATATTCTAGAAGTCAAATATGTGTTATTGTTGTTTGCTGCCATAACTTATGACGATACCATGTGTAACAGAATGAAACATTTCTCAGTCTTGCACCATTCCCATGCTCAGTCATTCATTTCCTCATTGTTACTGAGTCAGAATCAGTTCACAGTTGACCTTCTAGTGGGTTTCCAAGGCAGCCATAAATCACAGGCGAAGAGGTTGCTCGGATTTCTTCCTTGGATTCAAACAGCCAGAGAAGCAAAACCTTTAGGTTGGCAATGTAACTTCCTATTAACTATGCCACCAAGTTTTCAATGGCTGATTTTTTTTTAAGTAGCTTGGTAGGTATTTTTCTCCCAATCGATCTTAGTCTAGAAGCACTGCTGAAATCTGTTCACCAACAACGAAGCTTGTAAAAGCAACACATAAGCTTTCACTGACAGGTGATAGTAGTGAGTGAAGTGTGTTGGCCAGTAATTGAACCTGGCTTTCCCACATGGAAAGCAAGAATTACACAGCCTAATCACCACAGTCTCTCAAGTCAAATATATTCACTTTTATAATAGCATTAAGAATTTGGCAATCAAGGTTATTTGTGAAAGACATCCTAACAGGACAGTAAACAGAAGGGTCCCTCTGACAGAGAATTCAAAAGACGAGGGCACAACAGGCTGAGTGAGAATATCTATATGCTGATGTGTCTGAGTTCTAACAGAGGGATGATACTTGTCGTCTTCTTGAGTTACTTGGCCCTTTATTAACTAGAAAGGCCAAAGTTTGGTAGCACAACACTCAGCATGTCTCAGGCTGCCATGAAGCCCTAAGTTGGCCTATCATGTATTGATAACCAAGAGGTGGAGTAAAGAAAACCATAATTTGGCAACTCAAAACGTTTTTACTACCTGATTTCAATCTGTCCAAGAATAAGTGATGACATAGATTTTACATCCTTTAAGATCTCACTCCTCTTCTCACTTGTTTGTATCTCCAGAAAAGTCAGCCATTTTCTTCTGACTCACCCTATAGACTGGGAAGCCACATAAAGTTCAAGTGTGGTGAGTTTATTGTAATTTTTACTGCAAACTTGTGAATAGAGCTTACTGAGACAGATTCTTAGTGGTAAAGTGCTCTGTGTATTTATTTCTATTTCCCTGTGAACAAAAAGAATAGAAAAGAAATAAATCCCAACAACAACACAACCTGTCCAGAAAACAATGCCAGCTGTTCCTGGCATAGAGCCTCAAGATCCCTTTGTTGTCTGTTGTCTGGCTTCCAGCCCTGATGTCAGGGTTCTATGGGCAGCAACAGACACAGCAGCCACCAAGACCTTCTTAGAAGAGCAAGCCAGGCTTTCCAGCTTGCATTGATAGCCTGAAGCAGTCAAGATTTCATTCTGCCCGCATCAACAATCAGCACTCATTGAAGCAGCAGTCAAGGAGTCAAACTACATATTGTATTGGGCAGATCTACTATAGAATAACTCAAGTGTTAAAAAAAGCAAAGTCGCCATTCTAATCGTTAAGATGCAAGCCATAATCTTTTCATTACCTCATAAGCATCAGAAAGCTGGTCTATGAAAATGAGAACAAGAATTGGTGCATAAGCATACAGTGTTGGTGAAGAATACAGAATGTTCTTCTTGGTTTGGGGAAACAGCCACCGGGTGGTCTTGTGAGTTCTAGGAGTTGGATCTGCACCAGGATGCATGTATTATCAGGTCCTCATAGACACTTTCTTGCACATTAATTTCATGTTCAATTACTTTCGGACAGCCAACGTTATTGAGGTAGAAATCTTCAATTTATTCATCTTTGGCTTCTATGGTTGCTGCATACATTTAAATATTAGTTGTATTAACACAACTTCCGTGTATGAATATGGATAGTATCCAATCACTCACAGTATTGTAATTTAAAATGTCTTAAAGTGCCCTTTTGATGATGAATGTCTCACCATTCCCCTTCAACTTGTCATTTCCAGCTTAGTAGATCTAGGGAGCAGAGATTGTAAAACTTCATCCCACATACTTTGGGCATGTTGTTAGGAGAGGTCAATCTTTGAAGAGTGGCATCATGTTTAGAAAGGTGGAGGGTCTCGTAAGAGAGGGAGAATTTTGACAAGATGTATTGAAGTAGTGACTATAGCGGTGAGATCAAGAGTGTCAGAGACGGTGAGGACGGTACAAGATAGAGAAGATTTGAGATCCGTTGTTCCTAGTGTTGATATGAATTTTACTCCACTTAAAGGCACATTGTAACAATGACGACAAAGATTATGTGATTTTTTTTATTCAAAATGACCAATACCAGTTTATTTCAGCTTACTAATACTTAGGATGTCAACTTTTATTTATTTAATTTCATTTGTAAGAACCTCCAATTTTCAGAAATTTATTCTTCATACATTCTATGTTCTAATTACTAATGAATATTTGCAACCATTTCCTCATTATGAATCTTGCCATATCTGCAAATAAAGGTTCTTCATTGGATGACAACTTTACTCCACGGCCCTGATGCTGACACATGTCCCTGATGCTGCCACACAGCCCTGAAGCTGCTGCACAGCCCTGATGCTGCTGCACGCACAGTGCACTAGAACAGGCCAGGCCCACAGCACGAAGACTAGACTAGCATGTTGTCACTTTGCTGTTCTGTGCCAGGAGCACCAATATTACAAGTGAAGCCATTTCCTTCCTGAACAGGATCATGATACCCCTGGCCCACCTCAGAGCCAGTACTTGTGCTGTGGACCCTTTGGGCCCTGTCTAGCTTCAGCAGTTGCCTGGCTGAAAAGGCTGTTAATTTACAGGCCATCTCTGACACCAACTGAAACAAGTCTACCCTTGAGTCAAAGATAGGAAAGAAATTCAGACAGAGTGAGCTGCCCCCTGGAGTTCTTGAATCAGTGTTATCAGACCAAGGCCACCTTTAGCATGAAAAAGTCGACCATAGCAAAGACCCAGAAGAAGTAGACTACCTCATACCCTACACAAAACCAAAACAAGATATCATACTAAAAAAGTGATCAGAACACGGAATCAAAGTCTTATAGGACTTTCTGACACAGAATTCAAAAGAATAATGATTGAATATTTTCAATGGATGAAAGATAAACTTACAGAATTACAAGATTCTGTAAACAAAAGCCAAAAGGAACTTAAAAAAAACCCACAAAACAAAGCAAATAAAACAAAAAAGGCATTAGAGGCTCTGTAAAAACCAAGAAACTAAATAAAAAACAAAACAAAACAAAAAATAAACAAACAAAAGAAACTACAATCCAGAATATAAGGACCAATGTTTCAAATGCTGTCAACATGTTGGAGGGACAGATGAGCAGAGTTGAAGAGATAACAACGAACTAGTGAAGTAGAAGATAGAATGCTCGGCACTGATCTGCTAGAACAAAACGCAGAATCATAAAGGAAGGAAAGAGAAGAAAGCCTAAAAATAATATGGGACACCATCAAAAGAAATAACATGCACATAATTGGAATCCTAGAACAGGAAGAAGCAAGTAAAGATAAAGTTGTGTAAGAAATACTAAAAGAAAACTTTGCAGGCATAATGAAAAATGAGAGAAAAAAAATTATATATATATAAGCTTAGAAACAGGAGTGACATCCACTTCAGAAATAACTTGCCTCCAGAAAGCCGATGAACCTGGAGAAAGGATAAGAGTTATACAAGTGTCCAGGTCTTTCATCCTTAAGGTCACTATGAGTCACCTACAACCCCATGGCACGTAACAACAACAACAGCAAATATATATACACATACATAAAACTGAGTGAACTCCATATAGAATAGACCTCAAAAGAAAAATACCAAGACATATCATAGTCAAATTTTCCAGACTGAAAGATAAGAGAATTCTGAAAGTAGCTAAGGACAAACAAAAGTGACTTATAAAAGTGAACAAATAAGATTAAGTCCCAATTTCTCAGGAGAAATCATGCAAGCAAGAAGACACTAGAATGACATACATAAACATTCAAAGAATATAACTGTTAACCAAGAATACCAAGCAAAACTGTCCATCTATTATGAGATCAAGACATTCCTAGAAAAACAATGTAAAAGAGTTTGTACAAATAAGATCAATGTTGCAGGAAATATTGAGGGAAGTCCTCATGAAGATGTCACAAAGTAACCAGCAACAATACCAAAAAGAACTCAACAAAATGATAGCAAGAAAACCTGGTCTCTCAATAATTACGCTGAGTATGAATGGTTTAAACGCATCAGTGAATACAAAAATAGTAGCAGATTGGATAAAAACAAAACCAATCAATATGTTGTCTATAAGAGACACACCTAAAAAGTGAAGATACAGGAAGACTAAAAATAAAAGAGTGGAAAAAAAAATACACCAAGCAAATAGCAACCAGAAAAAAATCAGGAGCAGTGATATTAACAGAACTGAAAAGAGATATAGACACCAGCACAGTAGTAGTAGGAAACTTCAATACACCACTCTAAAGAAGAGATAGAAGGGAAGGAAACAATGATAACTGATTCTTTAACCCAACATATCCAAAAAGTTGAAAAATAAAAACTACCAAGAAAACCCAATTGCCCTAAAAAAAATAGAAATTCTGAAAAAGTAAGCAGAAATAAATGCTATAGAAACCAGAAAAACAATTAAAACTTTCAGCAAGACCAGGAGTTGATTCTTTGAAAAGATCAATAAAATTGACAAACCACTAGCAAAACTAACAAAAGTAAGAAAAGACACAAATAATCCAAAAGACACAAATAATCCAATTAATAAATGAAAGGGGCAATGTCACAACAGAACCAACTAAAATATGAATGTTAACAATGGAATATTATGAAAAACTATACTCAAATAAATATGAAAATCTAGAGAAAATGGACAAATATTTGGAAATTTACAACTTACCTAAACTGACACAGACCAAAGTAGAACACCTGAACAGACCCATTACAAAATTGAACAGGTAATAAAATTACTTACAACAACTAAGAAAAGCTCTGGACCAGATCCAACATCCCTTCCTGATTAGAATACTCAAAAACAGGAATAGAGGGAACTTTTATCAACATAGTAAAAAGTATATAGACAAAACCAAAAGCCAACATCATTCTCAATGGAGAGAGATTAAAAGCATTTCCATTGAGAACAGGAAGTAGGCAAGGATGCCCATTATCATCTCTCCTATTCACTATTGTATTAGAAGTTTTAGCAATAGCAATAAGACAAGTAAGGAAAATAAGTGTTCTCCAGATTGACAAGAAGAAGGTAAAATTATGTCTATCTGCAGATGATATGGTAATATACTTAGAAAACCCTAAAGATTACTGGGCATAGTTGACCAAGTCAGCAAAGTGGCAGGATATAATATCAACAAAAATCATTTGGATATCTCTACAGTGACAAAGAGAATACAGAAATGAAGATAAGAAAAAAAATACCTATCATAATAGTTAACCACAAGATTAAATACTTGGGAGTAAATCTAACTAGAAACACAAAAGACCTATTCAAAGAAAATTACAAAACATTACTTAAAAAAAAAAGAGAGAGAGATAAAGAGACCTGGAGAAAAGGAAGAATGTACCTTGCTTGTGGATAGGAAGGAAGACTCAATATTGTGAAAATGACAATTCTACCAAAGGGAATCTACAAGTTCAATGAAATCCCAATACAAATACCAATTTCATTCTTCAATAAGATGGAAAGGCCAGTTATCAATTTCATTGGAAATGGAAAGTGACAGTGGATAAGTTAAGTTCTCCTGAAATAGAGAAACAAGGTAGGCAGCATCTCAATCCCTGATCTCAAATCCTACCACACAGCTGTGATGGTGAAAACAGTGTGGTACTGGTACGGTGACAGACACATAGATCAATGGAGCAGAATTGAGAGCCCAGAAATCAGCTCATCTGCCTATGGTCAACTGATTTTTGACAAGAGACAAAATCAGTAAAGTGGGGATACGAAAGTCTCTTTAACAATTGGCATTGGAAAAATTGGAAAATCATCTGTAGAAAACTCAAGCAAGTCACACACCTCACACCATACACAAAAACCAATTCAAGGTGAATCAAATACCTAGAAGTAAAACCAAGGACAATAAACTTTATGAGAGAAAAGCTTGGAAGAACTCTAGAAGCCCCAACCCATTGTATGAACAGTCTTCCAAGCATGTTAAAAAACCAGGAAAGAATAAAATAGATGAATGAGATATTCCAAGACTCAAATCCCTAGGGATATCAAAAAACTTTTCCAACAGGATAAAATGGAAAGCCACAGACTGAGGAAAATACTTAGTAATGACATAGCTGATAAAGGACTTATATAAAAAAATATGTGGAATACTCCAACACCTCAACATGGAAAAGGTAAACAACCCGTTTGCAAAATGAGCACAGGATAGGAATAGACACTTCACCAAAGACTTTCTGATGGCAAACAAAGCACATGAAGCATTGTTCAAAATCCCTAGCTCCCAGAGAGATGAATTTAAAAAAAAAATAGTTTTAAGATATCATCTCATCTTAGTAACAATAGCGTAGTTCAACAGAGCAGCAAACAACAAATGCTGGAGAGGTTATGGAGACATTGGCACCTTTATGGTGGGAGTGTAGGCACTTTCTCTAAAAGTTGGAAATAGAAATACCATTTGACCCAGCAATTCCACTATTAGAAATATACCCTAAAGAAACCAAAGGTGTCACCCAAACAGATATATGCACACCTATGTTTATTGCTGTTATTCACAATAGCAAAGAGATGGAAACAATTGAAATGCCATTCAACAAATGAATGGATAGGAAAAACGGTAGTATATTCACACAATGGAATACTATACAGAACTGAAAAACAAGGAATTCATAAAATATCGTACAATATGGATAACCCTGGAGGACATTATGCTGATAAAAATATCTCAGTCATAAAAAGGCCATTATAAAACAGGACTGACATGGAGGTTGGGGGGGAAACTAAGAAAAGAAGGGATAAATAGTGAGCACTGTTTTAGAACAGATGAAGGAAAGAGCTATTTAAAAAGAATATATGATTAGGCATTATTTGTATGACAGCAGTCTAGAATAAGAGATGATAGCAAAATGAACTGGTGGGGGTGGAGAGAAGGGAGGAAATTATGCAACAATGAATAATTTTATTTCTAAATAAAACAAACTGGGAAGGTTAGGGAGAAATGTGCAGCAATGAATAAATGGAAATCCAACTTTTCTGTAATAAAAAAAAGAAGAAAACTTTTATTTAAGTTATTAACATAGACTGCTAAGGAGGCAGCTCTTTCCCATCTCATTTTTAATGCTTTCCAACTTGAAGAGCTCATCTTCCAGTACTTTATTCAATAATTTTCTACCATTGTTCATAAGGTTTTCAAAGCCTTCTTGTTTCAGAAGAGGATGGCCAGTCCCTGATTATCTGTCTTAGTCTGTAAGCTCCAATGAAACCTGTCCTCCATGTATGAACCTGCTGATAGTGTGAAAGATCTCTGGCATAGACTCTACCATCACAGCAACACACAAACCACTACAGTATAGCAAACTGACAGAAGAGATGAAAGCCATGAAAGTCAAAGATCAAGAAATTTATGCTTTCTACCAGCCTTTGTAGTATGAAATGGATCAAATATGAAATCAAGATGCATTAATAATAATTGATGACTGGAACAACAAAGGAGTGCTAATTGTAAAATACAACTTTGGTGACAGATATAAAGCTAGAGATTGAATGATAGAGTTTTATAATATGAATTATTTATTCACTACAAATATTTTTAAAAACCCATAAAGAGCAACTATACAAACATGGACTTCATCTGATGGACTACATTGAATTTATTATATTTGTGGAAAGAAAACTTGAAGAAAAGCTCAATATCAGCAGTCAAAACCAAACCAGGGGCTACTGTGGAACAAATAGGCCATGAAGTGCTCACATGCAAGGTCAAATTGAAGGTGCAGGAAGTTAAAACAACTTCAGAAGAATCAAGATATAACCCTGAGTATATCCCAAGTGAATTTTAAAATCATTTAAAGAATACATTCAATGCATTAAATATGGATGGCCAAAGTTCAGATAAATTGTGGGATGACATAAAGAGAATCATCCATTAAGAAAGTAAAAGGCCGTTACAAAAACAGAAAAGAAAGAAGCAACCAAAATAGATGTCAGAGAGACTTTGAAACTTGCATGGAACTAAAAGAAACCAAAACCCAAAAAAAAGGAATGCTGAGGTAAGGAAACTGAACTGGCAATTTAACAAAACAAAACAAAACAAAACAAAACAAAACAAAACAAAACAGCACAAAAAAGTGTTATAATGAAATGTACAAAGAGCTAAAGTTAGAAAAACAAAAGGGAAGAGCATGCTTGGCATTTCTCAAACTGAAAGAACTGAAGAACAAATTCAAGCCTCGAATTGCAACATGAAAGAGACCTACAGACAAAATATTGAATGATTAAGGAAGCATCAAAGAAGATGGAAGGAATCCACAGAGTCACTGAACCAAAAAGAATTGATCAAATGGAACCATTTCAGGAAATAGCATATGATCAAGAACCAATAGTACTAAAGGAAAGTTCAAGCTGCACTGAAGGCACTGGCAAAAAATAGGACCCCCCCTAAAAAAATAGGACCCCAGGAACTGATGGCGAAATGTCAAAAAGAGATGTTTTAGACAACAAACACAGTCCAGGATGTGTTCACCATTCTCTTCCGTCAAACATAGAAAACATATACCTACAGTGGCAGAGATTCATATTTGTTTCCATCCCCTCCCAAAATGTATCTAATAAGCTGTGTAAATTATCAAACAATATCATTAATATTACATTCAAGTAAGATATTGTTGAAGATTACTGAAAAGTGACTGAAACAATACATTGACAAGGAACTTCCAGAAATTCAAGCTAGATTTAGAAGAGAGCATGGCACAATAGACATCATTACTAATATTAGATGAACCTTGGCTGGAAGCAGAAAATACCAGAAAGATGTTTGCTTGTATTTTATTAAGTCAAGGTGTGGATCATAACAGATTTTGACTAACATTGAGAAGAATGAGAATCTCAGAACACTTAATTCTCTTCATGAAAAACTTACACATAGACCAAGAAGCAGTTGCCCAAATAAAACAAGGGAGCACTGCAGATTTTTTAAATCAAGAAATGTGTATGTCAGCGCTGTGTCCGTTCTCCATACCTATTCAACCTGTATGTTGAATAAACCATTCAAGAAGCTTGACTAGGGCTCCACTATTATGGTTTCTGTAAAGAAGGATGGTGAGAAGAGCCATTCTGTCACCAGTGAAGTGACCAGAGAGCATTCACAATCAAATCCATGGAGGGGTTTAAGGAACGGATCCCTCAGGGACTCAAGGAGATCTGGATATTTGCCATGAAGGAGATGGAAACACCAGATATGCACATTGACACCAGTCTCAACAAAGCCATCTGGGCCAAATAAATAAGGAATGTTGCACACTGCATTCTTGTACACTTGTCCAGAAAATGTAAAGAAGATAATGATTCCCTAAACAAGCTAATGGTTACCCATGGTGGACAGTGTTTGCTGGAACTTCTCGACTAAAACAAACTTGGAAGCAGGAGCGGCATCCACTTCCGAAATGGCTTGCCTCCGGAAACTCTATGTACGAACAGTGCTCAGGCCTTTCGTTCATAGGGTCGCTATGAGTCGTCTATGACTCGACTGCACCTAACAACAACAACAACAACAAACAAGCTACACACATTCATTACCTATGTACCTGTTACCACTTTCAAAAATCTACACTCAGTCAATGTGGATAAAAAAGAATAGCTAATTATAATTTTTTTTAAATGGCAGGGGAGAAAAAGAAGCTTGACTATATGAAGAAGAATGTGGCATCAGGATTGGAGAAATACTCATTAATAAGAGTTATGGGAACCACTGTGGAAAGCACTGTGGCGCTTTCTCAAAAAGTTGCAAATAAAGACACCATTTGACCCAGCAATTCCATTACTGGGAATATACCCTAAAGAGACCATAAATGACATCCAAGTAGATATATGTATACCCATGTTTATCGTGGCTTTGTTTACAATAGCAAGGAGTTGGAAACAACCTAAATGCCCATCAACAAACGAATGGGTAGAGAAGCTGTGGTA
>NW_006399808.1:1745250-1763695 GCF_000299155.1 Elephantulus edwardii | reverse complement strand
AGGGGTTTGTGTGGGGAGAAGGGTGCAACAATGAATGAATGGAATTCCAAAATCTCTGTAGATGTTCATTGAAATGAAAAATAAACAAACTAAATTAATAATAAAAAAATAAGAGTTATGGGGATGAAATTACTTTCAGAAAATGAAGAAAACTTGAAACCCTTGCTGCAGAAGATCAAAGACTACTGTTTCTCTTACTTTAGGTATATTTTCAGGAAGAGTAAGTCCTTAAAAACATCATGCTAGGAAAGGTACAGGGTCAGTGAAAGAAAGAAAGACCTTCAACAAGAGGGAGTGATGCAATGACTACCACAATGGGCTTGACTACGACATTGTGAGGATGGTGGAGGAATGGCAAAATTCAGATCTATGGTCTTGAGTTGCTCTGAGTTTAGTTGGCTAGATAGCACCTAACAACAACAGCATAGAGACCTACTCTTACCATTGGCCATGATGACTTTGAATCCTTGGTTATTAATGTCAGCTCTGATCCAGGTCCACCTGTCCTCAAAAATGTTTGATGATCGTCTTTCCTTTATAAATCCCTAAAACACCTAGAGTGGTGAACACAATTGCTATGATGATGCAGGGTTCTTCCTCATCAGTATGTACCCACTCCTTCATCTGTGGGTCCAAGGCCTATAATTTAGCTGCAATTCAAAAACTGGACAAATATTGCATGGTGCCACTGCTGTAAAATGGGACTGATATCAGGGTTGTAGTTAGACTGAGAAAAACTAGATAAATTGTGTATACTGCACTGAAACAGATGAGGGAGAGAATAATTTAAAAGCAATGTGTGATAGGGTACTATGGTTATCACAAGAGTCCACAATTAAGGTTGCATAGTGGAATGTACTTGGGGCGGCGGGAGAGGTGCGGGGGGATTGTGTACCAGGGAGAGAGTGCTTATTTTACTTTTCAAAGAGAGAAGCGAACTGGGATAGGGAGGAGGGCTGGGAGGGGAGAGAAGTGCAGCAATGAATGAATGGAAATCCAAAATCTCTGTAAATGTTCATTAAAATTATTTTTAAAAATTTTAAAAAAAACTGGATAAAGAAAGTAAAACTGTGCATTTATTGTCTTCAGCCTCCTGATAATTCATATTTTATTTGGTGTAGTAGATAGACCTTGTTAGTTGATAGGCAGCATGGCCAAGTCATCTTAGCTCACTTGGGCTTCCAAGTTCACTAGGAACTTTCTTGATCTTAGCTGTTAAAGTCTCAAATCCCTGGAACTTTCTTCATTCCCAAGTAGACCAACAAAATTGGTCAGGCCTCCCTAGGAGCATCTTGTTCTCCAGACAATACTCATAAATCATAGGTCAGGCTCACCTGGTTGCCTTTCTGAACTTAATGCCCATTATAATCAATGTGCCCAAAGTGCTTCTAATCAACCAAGTACCCCATTTGGTCTATTTTTCCAAAATCCTATGATTCTCAAATTGTAACCAGGGAATCTCATCCTACAAGGACATCTCCCTCCACCATTACTGGTCTGTGACGAAACCTACCACCAAACCCCTCATTGCTTGATAAATGCTGTGCCTACTGGACCCTCCTGTGGAAGAGTCAGCAGTGTGTTTCCTAGCCTTACAGAAGCATCTGCTAAAACGTACCCACTCCTCTGTGTTTTCAGATTCCTCTATTGCTAGCTACTATGGTAATTCTAACATTTCTGTTTTACAAATGGATTGTATCTCCTTCCAAGCTTCTCAAAGCCATCTAAGAAGCATGCTGCAGCATCATTTCCTGGGGCCCTTGTCAGGGTGTTAAATTCTATATCCATGGAGACTGATTGATTATTAGCAGGGTCTCACTTCTCCAGCTCTATGGTCCATTTCCCAAATCCAGTACCCTCTATAAAACATGCATATACTCATGAAGCCTGCCCACAATTTTATCCTTGGAGTACCTAATTCCTTTTCTCCCTTCTTAAAAGTGATGCTTCTCTGCTGTTTTGTATGTCCTTGACCTTAGTTATTGCTCTAGGGTCCAGGATGATGGGAGAGGTAGTTCTTGAGTGGACCAAATCTTGGCTAAGAAGACAGGGGTCTCACTTCATCTTAGTAGGGACCAGGTCATGTCTACAGGTTCAGAAGGCTCAGAGGGACCAGGGCTTTCGAAGTTTTGAAGCTCATTGACTCAGATATCCTCATCCAAACTCTCACAATCCATCTATTTCTAACCAGGGGATTGACTTGAAGGTTTGCAAGGTCAAGTATACAACCTTCTCAGAAGCTCCACCCTTATAATGAGGTCTGAGTCCTGAATCTTAGCTGTTGCTTCTCTCCACTCACTGACTATAAGAATCTCTTCGTTACTAGCTATGGAAACCAAATGACACATTTTGCTTAAATTAGTAATTAAGCATCTAGTGTTTTGTTTTATTTTCTTATTTTCTAGCAAAAATTATTCCATTCCATTTCCTTATAATTACTAATTTCCCCTTTCCTCTCAAGCTTATGAAATGTGCAATCTGCAAATTCTCTTCCACCTGTATCCCACTCCAAGTTCCATAACAAATATACCATTGTCACCACTTCTGGAGCACTCAGTATTCTATCCACCCTTAGTGGTGAGGTCCTCAATGAGGCTAGGAATGAGCCAGCTCCAAAATCCCTCTGAAGTGTGCTTGCTCAGATTATTCCTAGTTCAATTTCTTTGGTCAGGTTCATGGAGAAATAGACTCTGATAAATATTTGCATGCAGGAAAGTTTACTGGGGATTGTCTTTAGGGCCAATGACTATGGAAGTCATAAATGCAGGATTGAGAAAACAGAGACTGAACAGTAGGACAATTATGACAAGAGCCTCAGCCATAAACCAGGGCCATTAATGTGAACAGGGACCTCAGTTCAAGATCACTGAGGGTCCTGGAGTGGGGATTAGTATTTCAGAAAGGGCCTTTGAGGCAAAGGGTCCAATCTTAATGGCACATCTCTACATCTACCAATCATTGGATGTGGATATCTCCGAGGAAAGGAGTGAAATTTTGACCAGCAGGACCCACCTATGCAGGGAAGTTCCTGAGGAAGTGTTAATAGCAGGGAAATGAGTGCTTTGGCCCTCCCTGAAGGGGCCTCTGGGTGGTGTACCACAGGAACCTCTACAGAAAGCTTGAGAGCAAAGGCTGAAGGAGAAAGGGCATGGAAAGAGAATGATCCAAGTGCTCAGAGGACCTGAGGACAGTGCCCTAGCCAGGGAGCCATGCCCCAAGAGACCTTACAGGTCAGAGCTGAAGCAGTGGGCGAAAAATGCAGGAAGGCCATTTCATTTCAGTAGAAAGAAGACTCTTACACAGTTCTCACTCTCATGAGGTGAACTGGGGTCAATTTCAGAGGTAATGAGTTAAGGAACCCAAGCAGAAACTGCCCCACAAACCTTTGAAGTTGTTGTCGAAGAGCTTTAGGCATCAGAATGAGACAAATTTAGCAATCTGCATGAATGCGGCTTCTCAACAATGACCTTTTGGAGAACAATTAATTCCTGAACAATTGCTGTTGATGTTGCGAACTGCTGTAGAGTCTGGAGTCTGCTCATGGTAACCTTAAGCCCACGTATATAAAACACTACCTTGTCCTGCATCATAAGGACAGATGAGACTCTCATAATCCATAGGGTTTTCATTAGCTTTAGTGACAACCCAGATACATGGTTGAAATCCACCAACTGGTCTGTGGGAGAAAAATGGGCAATCTCAGCCTCCAGTGCTATTTAGTGCCTCCACTGGAGTCAGTTCTGACTTGAAGGCATGTAACAAGAACAAAACAATTTTTGGAAGTAGGTCTCCAGGCATTTCTTCCTAGCCCATCTCAGTCTGGAAGCTCCACTGGAGTACGCTCAGTGTCATAGAAACACTCAAGCCTTGACTCACAGCTAGGTGGCTGTGCTGGCTGGGAATCAAATCCAGGTTTCTCGTGGAGTAGCAGGTGAGAACAGCCAGTGTGGAACAGGGTAGAAGGTAAAATCCATGTAGCTCTGCTCTTAAAGATCACGACAGTGTCCCTAAGCTGGGTCTTATTTTATTTTAGGTTTTCAAGTGAGACATCAGGAGGCTCTGAAGACGCAGACTGCAGGGTGGGTGGAATTAATGCACATGCAGCTCGCCCCAGAAGCCATGGTGCCGTGACTGTCCTGCACAAGGCGCCCGTGCGCTCACCGTGCCCAGCTTCCCTGCTGTCACCCTGAGCGCCTCCAGCTGGAGCGCATCACCGCCACTCCGTGCCCACACGGGCGTGTTTTCTGTGTACACACAGACACGCACACCAGCTTTTCCCAACACAAATATATATTTAAGATTTACTGTTCTGGAAAACCTAGTGAATAATGTAAATGATGAAAGCCCGCGTCTGGCAGGAAATATTGTTCGGCTGCCTCATTGAGATGCAGCCTCTCGTGCACACTTGGTAATACACACGCCGTATGAATTATGGATTCCGGGCTTTATCTCCCACACTACACATGAATGTTTGATAAAGATTGTTTCCAATATTATATTTTGTCAAAATGCTCATCTAAAATTCAGTAAAAAATGCTTTCCAGTAATTATTCGCTGACTTCACAGGGAGCAAAGAAGGAAAGGCAGAAGACCCTGGGCGGGGTCGTTGTGTGTGTGTGCACAGGTGTGCGTGTGTGTGCGCGTGATTGTGTGTTCTGCGTGGGTTTGCCCTGGATGGTCGTGCCACGGGGGGAGGGAGCCTGACAGCATGCGCCACTGCAATTCTGTATTCCTCCTGCACATTCTCATTACCAGGCGGCTACAAGAAGCTCTCCTGCTTGCCTCGCAGACGAGGCAGCCGCACCTGACAGACTCACCGACACGGAGTAATTCACTCCCTAGATGTTTTTAAACACAGCGCTGGCTCGCTGACAACATGGTCTTGCCTCTCTCCCATGCTTGTACCTTAGAGCTGTCTGCAGGTCTTGTCCAGCCCCTCGCCCAGCACCTTGTCCAGTGCCATCGTTGAAGGCCTCTTTATTTCTCACAGTAGAGAAGGCAATTCCCTAGCACCCAGACTGCCAGTATCCACTCCCGCAGCCACAGCACATGCCGCTCTGTCCCCTAGAGCCTGCTGAGAATCCTTCTTAGCACGTGTTCCAGGAAGCCATAGTTAAACAAGGACTATGTTGTACTAGGTGAAGCCTGTTTGCTCTCTCTGTGCAAAAGATAAATCTCTGGAGCGCGACACTTGGCTCCTTGGTACCCGACTGCAGGCTGCCTTTCAATATTGTCTCCAGGAAGTCCCCTCCCACCCTTCTAGCATCTCTTTTCCTCATCCATGTCTTTGGGACTGAATACTCTTCATTCCCTGTTTTGTTTTGTTTTGTTTTGTTTTTTCTACTAGCTCCTCCTCATGTGGTAAGACCTTACTAAAGCCTTCTTCTCCTGCACTAGGTCTCTGATTGCAAAGCATTCTCCCAGACACCTTTCCACACAGCAAAGGGTGTGGCATCCTCTCTCCATATTGCACCACCCCTTCTCTGAATAGTTTGGGGTGTGACACCCCCAAGGAAGCTTACTGATAGAGTCATTGAGGGCACTTAGCCCTACTCCTGGGCCTGACTCTGCCTGTGCGTGCTGGGTCACAGTGTGAAGGAAACTTAGCTCCTGTGCTCCAAAACAACCTTGACTTTCATGAAGCCCTAGTGTAGAAGACTGGACATTTATAAAACGGATAACAAGGGAAGTTTCCTCTTCACCTCCATAAGGGTAAAGAACAGGCACTATGTACCATGCACTTGGTAGCTGTGGGTTTCACAGAAGGCCAGGCAGGCAAATACCAGAGACGGGGGTCAGAATCAAACTTGTAGTGATGCATCCAGGACATCCTGGCCCCATCTAAAACAGTCTCAGATCCTCACATCCAGACCTCAGGAAAAACCCCCAGGAGGGCCACATCACAGAGAGCTTTTGAATCCATCTATTTATTTCCCCATGATCTTGATCTTGTAGCCAGAACTCTGAAGAGGCTTAGAGATATCTCAACAAGAAAAAGATAAACAATTCAATTACAAAATGGGCACAAAATATGACCAGATACTTAGCCAAAGAAGATATTCAGATGGCAAACAAACACATGAAGAAATGTTAAAAATCCCTAGCTATCAGATAGATGTGAATAAAAACAACTATAGATATCATCTCACCCCAGCAATGATAGTAAAGTTCAACAGGGGAGCAAACAACAAATGTCGGTGAGGGTGTGGAAAGATTGGAACTCTTATTTACTGCTGGTGGGAGTGTAAAATGGTACAACCACTATAGAAGATGGTGTGGTGTTTTCTCAAAAATTTGGAAATAGAAATACTGTTTAACCCAGCAATTCCACTACCGGCAATATATCCTGAAGAAATGAGAGCTGTGACTCAAACAGAAATATAGACACCCATGTCTTTTGCTGAGTTATTTACAATAGCAAAGAGATGGAAGCAACACAAATGCCCATCAACAAATGAATGAATGTATAAAAAACCTACAGTACACCCACACAATGGAATATTACACAGCACAGAAAAAATTAACTTATAAAACATAGCACAACAGGGGTGAGCCTGAAAGACATTATGCTGAGTGAAATAGTTCACCCACAAAGAACAAACATAACACCATTGTTGTAAAATAGAACTGACACAGAAATTGGAGGAAGACTAGGAAAAGAGAGGCTAGATAATGAACACTACATTGGAATAGATGGGAGAAAGAGCTGTCAGAGAGTAGTATATATAATTAGGCATTATATGTATAACAACAATCTGAAACAAGAGATGTTTTTCAAAGTGGACTATGAAAATAAATTTTTCTGTAAACTTTCTTTAAAATCACAATTTAAAAAAAAACTGTGGCTAGCATAGGGGGGAAAAAAGAGGCTTAGAGAGCCTCATAATGATCTCTCTGCCTTCACCATGACTCCTTCAAACTCTTCTCCATCTGCAGCCAAAAGGATCCTTCTCTATACAAATTCAAGAATCATACTCACACTCCCTGCAACGAACTCATCCATGTTTCTCCAAGGCCACTTTCTGCACATGGACGGAAGGAAGTGAGCTGCGTCCATCATGCTGAACATTGAGTAGGCTCTGGTCATGACTTTGTCATCAATTTAGATGCTGGGGAAACAATATAAAAGCCCAAGATGAATTGCACTGGGAAACTATTGTCAGGAACCTCTCCAGAGTACTGAAAAGCAACGATGTCAGTCTAGAAACTAAAGTGTACCTGATCCAGACCATGGTCTTCGCAATTACTTGCTATACATCTGAGAGGCAGACAGGATAATAGAAGAAGAATCAATGCCTTTGAGTTGTGGTGCTGGAGAAGAGTCTTGAACATGCATGGACTACCAGGAGAACAAGCAGTTTTGTCTTGGAAAGAGTGAAAACAAGTTTCTCCTAGGAGGCTAGCATTTTGAAGCTCACTCTCACCTACTTTGGGCACATGGCCAGGAGGAGACCGATCCTTGGAGAACATTATGCTTGGCAGGGTGGAGGGACATCACAAAAGAGGAAGACTCCAGATGAGTTGGATTGACACAGCAATTGAGGTATAGGGGGAGGTGTATTGGAGTCAGTGATATTGGCTCAGGACAGTGCAGGGTTCAGAGCTGTTGTACATAGGATCACTATGAGCCACAGGTTACTTGATGGCACATAGCAACAACAATGATTAGGCAGAATTAAATGCCATTAAGCCCTGTTCCCACTCTGCAGCCATACCTCCCTCAATTCCACCCTTGCAGTCTACCTCCAGTTTCTACTGATGACTCACCTTGATGCCTTTGCATTGTTTTCTGAGTTTGTATTGTCTGCTCACATTCAATAGAAAACTAGGCAAGAATAGGTGTCTTAAAATATGTGTTAGTCTTTTGTGATTGACTCCTTCGCCCAACATAATGTTTCTAAGGCCTGTCCATCCTTCATTTAGCAGGATCTTGAAGCTCAGCCTCACTTACTTCTGGTCACATGGCAAGGAAAGATCATTTCTTTGAGATGTACATCATGCTGGAAGGGTGGATGGATAGTGCAGGAGAGGAAGACCTCAGATAAGATGGATTGATACAATGGGAGTTGGTGTGTTAGAATTAGTGAGACTGGCTCAGGACAGGGCAGCGTTCAGAGCTGCTGTACATAGTCGCTATACATCACAGGCAACTCAATGGCAAATAACAACAACATACTATTATAGGTTTGGAAGCAGGAGGTTCATAACAACAACAACATACTATTATAGGTTTGGAAGCAAGAGTGGCATCCACTTCCTAAATAACATGTCTCCAGAAACTCTATGAACTTGAATAAATGTTAATAGTTGTAGAGGGGCTTCAGGCCTTTTGTTCATTAAGAAGCTATGAGTCGTGTTTGACTCGAAAGCAATCAACAACAACATTTCTTTCTCTAGCTAAGTAATATCTTATTGTATGTGTGCATCACATTTAGTCATTCATCTGGTAATGGACATTTTAGATGTCCCTACCTTTGGCCTATTATGAACAGTGCCCTGATGAATGCTGGTGGACTTATATCCACTTTTGTCACTGCTTTCGAGTCTCTTGGGAACATACCTACTTGTGGAACCACTGATCACACTTATATAGAATGCCTTCAATAGGCAAATGTGTAGAGACAGAAGTTAAACTTTGGTTACTAGAGGTGAGAAGGAAGGAGAGATGACTGTTTAGCAAGCAGTGAGTTTCCCTTTAGGGTGATGGAAATTTTGGTAATGGCCATTGGTAATGATCATACAACATGATTGATGTAATTGGTGTTGCTAAATTGTACACATGAAAGGGACTGAGCTGTCAAATTCATTATTTATATTTTTAAAAATGTATGTTGAGTTTAATGGAAGGAAAGCATTGCAGCAGCCCCAAGGATCCGTCAGGAAAGCCTGTTGAAGCTTCAAGGCAAGACGCCCCACATATGAGCCTACATATCGGCAATGTGGTCTAGGAGTTACGGTAGCATGTGAGGAGGGTGCTGACAGCTCTTAACCAGAGCACTGAGCAATTGTTGTTCTACGACCACAGACTATTTCAATACTGTGCTGGTGTAAGAGTTACAGCCCAGTATTGCAGCGATTCCCAGCACAGGCTGGGAGCAGAGAGAGTCGGCCAAAAGGGAAATCCCCTGTGAGAATCCCCAAATGTTTGTTGTGTAATGTGTGTGACTACAGCCTGCTTTCCTTTTCTTCTGAAAATGCTGACAACCTGCTAACTCTTCATGAGGCACCAGGCTGAGTACTGGGAACACAGAGGTGAATCCTACAAGTTTTGGTTATCAAAGTCCTCATCTTCGAAGAGAACAGACAGATTAACAAGCAGACAAAACTGAGGGTCAGGGAAGGTCGACACAGGCTAGTATGATGACCCACAGGAGGAGAGCCAACTAAGATTGCCCAGAGAGAGGCACCACTTGAGGCCTAGTCTTTGAAGAGAGAACTTGAACAACAAGGTGAATGAACAACCTGCAGACTAGAAACTTCATCTCATTTACTTTCAATATGTTGTAAGGTGGGACCAGTCCTTGGAAAAAGACATGCTTGGAAAGGTTTAGGGTCAGAGAAAGAGAGGAAGACCCTAAAAGAGGATGACTGCAACAGTGAGCTTGAGTGTAGCAGAAATTGTGATGACAGCACATTTGGGCAAGATTTCCATCTCTTGTTCGAGTGGAAGATTGAAATTGTTCACCAGGAATTGTAGATTTATTGGTCGCTATGAGTCGCAGTAACCTTGATGGCAACTAACAATAACATACTGAAAGAAAATGTTGGGAAGCCCACGAGTGTGTCAGAGATGGTGAGGATGGCACAAGATAGGACACGATTCAGAACTATTGTTCCCAGGGTCACTAAGAGTTCATAGTCAACTCAACTGTCCAGAAAAACAACATCTGTAACATTCCAGTGTCTAGGATATATAAAGAACTTCTACAACTTTATAACAGAAAGATAACCCAGTCAGAAAATGGGCAAAAGACTAAACATTTCAAAGAAAAGATATGCAAGTGACCAAAAAGCACATGAAAATATGCTCAACATCATTCGCTATCAGAGTGATGCTGGCCAATTAAACCACTGAGATACCAAAATATCTCTATTAGCGTGTTTTGCTGTTAGATGCCATTGAGTTGAGTACAACTCATAGTGACTTCATGAACAACAGATCTGAATCCTGTTCTATCATACACTGTTTTCACACTTCCTGACACACTAGAGCTTATTGCACCTGCTTGAGGGTCTTCCTTTCTATCACCACCCCTCCTCCTTTCCCAGCATCCTGTCCCTCCCCAAGGAACATGCCCAAAGTATGTGCAGCAAAGTCTCATCATCATTGTCTCCAAAGAGCACTCCAGCTGTACCCTCTCCAAGACATATTTGTTTGTTCTTTTGCCCATCCACAGCAAGTTCAGTGCACTTCTCCAACACCACAGCTCAAAGGAGTCAATTCTTCTCTTTCATCCTTACTCATTGTCAGCTCTTAGATGCATAGCAAGTGATCAGAAAGACCAGGGCCTAAATCAGACAAACCTTCATCCAACTGACAGTCTTACTCCTTAATAATTTGGAGAGGTACCTAACTGCAGACTTTCCCAGTGCAATGAATCTCCTTATTTTCTGACTGCTGGTATCAAAAGTGTTAATTGTGGATCCAAGTAAGATGAAGTTTTTGACAATTTCAATCTCTTCTCTATCCATCATTATGTTACCTATCAGTCCAGTGGTAAGAATCATGGTTTTCTTGACATTGAGATGCAATCCATACCAAATGTTTCTTTCCTTGATCTTCTGCAAGCAGTGCTTCAAATCCTTCTTACTTTCAGCAAGCAAGATTGTGTCATCTGCATAACGCAAGTTATTGATGCATCTCCATCCAATCCCGATGCCACATTCTTCTTAGTAGAGTCCAGCTTCTCAAATAATTTGATCAGCATAAAGACTGAATGGGAATGGAGAGAGAATAGAACTCTGACATACTCCTTTATTAATTATTCTCCCTAACATGTCTACAAATTTAAAAAATCACAAAACAACAAAAGATTACAATAAAATGTAAAGAAACTTGAATCCACCTTCGTTGTTGGTGGGATTATAAAATGGTATCACCCCTGTAGAAAATAATTTAGTGGTTCCTAAGAAAGTCTTACATAGAGCTATCTTATCACCAGCAGTCAGCTCATAAGTGCATAACAAGGAGACCTGAAGCAGTTTACTCAGACATATGTACACCAAGGTTCATTGTGGTACCATTCACAATCAAAAGATGGAAATAGCACAATGTCCATCAACAAATGAATAAATAAGCACAATGTGGTGCATACATACAGTGGAATCTTGTTGTTGTTGTTATGTGCCATTGAGTTGCCTGTAATTCATAGCAACACTATGTACAACAGCTCTAAACTCTTTTTTATCCTAAGCCAGTCTCACTGTCTCTGACACACTTATCCCAATTGCCCGAGTTACTCTATCAATCCATCTCATTTGAGGTCTTCCTGTCCTGCACTGTCCCTCCACCCTTCCAAACACAATGTCTTTCTCCAGGGACTGGTCCCTCCTGGCCACATGAACAAAATATGCGAGGCTGAGCTTCCAAATCCTTGCCTCCAAGGAGTAGCCTGGATATGCCTCTCTTTGATAAACTTGTTCTCTTGGCAGTCCACGGGATATTCAGAACTCTTCTCCAACACCACAACTTAAAGACATCAATTATTCTTGGTCATTTTCCAGCTTTCTGATGCTTACTCTGTCATAAATGTAAATAAAATAATATATGCTTGTGTTGTTACTATTGTTATTATGTGCCATAGAGTCACCTGCGACCCATAGGAACCATATGTACAACAGACCTAAACCCTGCTCTATCCTGTGCCAATCTTATTGTCCCTGACACACCTACCCCCATTACCGCAGTGACTGAATCAATCCATCTCATCAAGGGTCTTTCCCTAATGTGCTGTCCCTCCACCCTCCCGAGCATGAACTCCCTCTCCAACTGATCCCACCTTGCAAAATGTCCAAAGTATGCCAGATGAAGCTTCAGAATCCTTGCCTCCAAAGAGCAACTTGGTTTCCTTCCTCCAGGATTAACCTGTTTGTTCTCCTGGCAAGTCCATGGTACATTCCATACTCTTCTCCAACACCACAGCTCAAAGACATCAACTCTCTTTCTATTATCCCTAGTCATTGTCCAAATTTCCAATGCATAGCAATTATTTGCAAAGACCATGGCCTGTATCAGACAATTTAGTCTCCAGACTAACATCATTGCTTTTTAGTACTTTATAGTACTTTAGAGAGGTCTCTGACAGCAGACTTTCCCAATGCAATTCATCTTTTAATTTCCTGGATGCTGATACCAAGAGCTGATTGTAAAGCCAAGCAAACTGAAGCTGTTAGCAATCTCAATATCTTCACCATCTATCACAATGCTGCTAATTGGCCCAGTGGTGAGAATCTTAGTTTTCTTGATGTTGAGCTTCAATTCATATTAAAGGCTGCAGTCCTTGAACTTCTGCAGCAAGTGCTTCAGGTCCTCCTCAGTTTCAGCAAACAGAATGGTGTCACCCATAATGCAGAATGTTGATGAGTCTTCTTCCAATCCTGATGCCACATTTCTCCTCATAGAGCCCAGTCTTCCAGATAATCTGTTCAGCATATACATTGAAAAGATATGGAAATAGGACACATCCCTAGCATATGCATGCATTTTTTCCCATGCAGTGTTTCCTTGCTCTGTTCTGACGACTGCCTCCTGGTCCAAATATAGGTTTTGCATCAAGCACATGGATAAACTGTGAAAACAGCATGTTGAGTCAAAAAGAAGCACTTAGTATTTGTTAATGGTAATAGTGGCACTGATGATGGTTACACAACATGACTGATGTAATTAGTGTTATTAAATTTTTCATTTAAAATTATTGAATTTTGTGTTATGTGTGTATATGTGTGTGTATCACACCACAATAAAAAAGAAAAATGAGCAAGTATTTTCTGGATGGGGTGATAAGAGGAGGGACTGAAGGATTCAGACATCAAAACAAGTATGAGCAAAGGTTTGGAGGCTAGAAAGAGTATGGAAGCACTGAGAAATTTGTAAACCAAAGTTGAGGGTCAAATAAAATATTCTGTGTGCTGACATCAGGGATATAAACATGGCTCTGACTTCTCTTGATGGATTCACAGGCAACTGTACTGGCTTCCAAAGGCATCAAAGTGAGAAGAGAAACTTAAACCCATATCTCTGCATCTCCAGTGCTTCCCATCTTTTCTCTCGACTGGCTGCCATCCACTCCTATCCCTCCCTGGATATGAATATCATTCCTCTGTTTAGAAGTAAAATATTTCTACCCATAGAATCTGGGCAGTGTGTTGCTTCTCTGAACCAATAGAATTAAGTGGAAGTAAAGCTCTGCCAGGTCTAGGTCTAATCTTTGAAAGAACTGGAAAGTTTCACTTCCTTTCTTGGAACAATTGCTGTGAGGAAAGCCAATAGCCATGTAGGAACATCAAATACTCTGAGACCACCATGCTAATAGGAAGCCAAAGCTAGCCACATGAATAGAACTTGTGCAGAAACTGTAATGCCAAACAGCCCATAGCTGTTACAGCCCAAGCACCAAAATATAAGAAATTGTGGATATTCTAGCCTCAGAAAAGCTCATGTGAAGAAAAGCAAAGACATTAGTTATTTTGTTCTTATTTTTATTAGGCACCGTGAAGTCAATTCACTCACAAACACTGTTGACAACAAACTGAAACTTAACTTTCGTCCAATCCTGTGCCTTTCGTACAATTTTCAGCATGCCTAAGTCCATTGTCCCAGTCACTGTGTGAACCCATCACTTCAAAAGTCTCCCTCTCTTTGGCTGACCCTCTACTTTTCCAAACACAATGTTCTTTTCCAAGGACTAGCACTTCTGGTAATGTAAGTACTGTGAGACAAAGTTCCATCATCTTTGTTCAAGGAGCATATTGGCTGCATGTTTTCCAAGACAGATTTTTCTGTTCTTCTGGCAGTCCCTGATAAAGTCATCCTTCTCCTCCAGCATCATAATTCAAAGGCATCAATTCTTATTTGACCTTCCTTATTCATTGTTCAACTTTCACATGCATATGAAGCAATTGAAAACACCACAGGCAAATCTTAGTCTTTAAACTGGCATCTTTGTTTTTTAGCACTTTAAAGAGGTCCTTGACAGCAAATTTACCCAATACAATACCTCTTTTGATCTTTGGTGTTGATTATAAATCCAAGAAAAATGAAATTGTTGGTAACTTCAATCTTTTCTCTATTTATTGTGATGTTGCTGGTGTTTCAGTGGTGCACATTACAGTTTTCCTTTTTTTTATTTTAAATTGATTTTAAAGAAAGTTAACATTTACATAACATTAACAGACTTTGGATTTCTTTTCTCCCTGCCCACTCCCACCCCTAATTTGCTCTTCTCTTTGAAAAGTAAAAGAAAAAATTATTTCCTTGTTATTCAATCCCTCTCCCCTAAGTCCACTCCACTATGCTACCTTTTTTCTGGACTCCTGTCGTAGCAGTAATATCTAATCATATATGCCTTTTAAACAGTTCCCTCCCTCATCTGTTTCAATGCAGTATACATAATTTGTCCCCTCTTTCTCAGTCTCCTCCCAACTCCTATGTCAGTCCTCTTTTATAACACTGGCATTATGCCTTATTCGTCTTTTGGTGACTGAGATATTTCACTCAGCATAATGTCCTAAAGCGTCACCCGTTTTGTGTAATATTTCATGTGTTCCTTGTTTTTCAATCCTGCCTAGTATTCCATTGTGTACCACATTATACCACATTGTATTCCACAGTATACCAGAGCTTCTCTATCCATTTATTTGTTGATGGGCACTTGAGTTGTGTCCAACTCGTTGCTATTGTGAACAAAGCCTCAATAAACCTGGGTGTGCATGTATCTGTTTGGGTGGCAGTTCTTTTTTCTTTGGGGTATATTCCCAGGAGTGGAATTGCTGGGTCAAATAGTATTTCTATTTGCAACTTTTGAGAGAAAGCATCATACTGTCTGCCATAGTGGTTGCACCATTTTATACTCCCACAAATGTGAGTAAGGGATCCAGGTTCTCCACAACCAAGCCAGCATTTATTGTTTGCTGTTCTGTTAAATTTTACTCTTCTTACTGGGGTGAGATGATATCTGATAGTTGTTTTGATTTGCATCTCTCTTAGAGGTAGTATTTTGAACATTTCTTCATGTGTTTGTGTGCCATCTGAATGTCTTCTTTGGTGAAGTGTCTGTTCATATCCTGTGCCCATTTTGTGGATGGGTTTTTTACCTTTATCTTGTTGTGGTGCTCAAGTATTTTATAAATTCTAGATATAAGTCCCTTATCTAACATGTCACTACCAAATACCAATCTGTAGCTTCTCTTTTTACCCTGTTGGAGAAATTTTTGGATATGCATAGGGATTTGATTCTTGGCATGTCCCATTCATCTAGTTTATTCTCTCCTGGTTTTATGTTTTCAGAATGCTTGGAAGACTGTTTCTGTTTTGGATTAGGACTTCTAGAGATCTTCCAAGCTTTTCTTTAATGAAGTTTATAGTCCTTGGTTTCAGTCCTAGGTCCATGATCCATCTTGAGTTGGGTTTTGTGTATGGAGTGAGGTGTGGATCTTGTTTGAGTTTTCTGCAGATAGTTTTCCAATTTTTGCCAGCACCGTTTGTTAAAAAGGTTGTTGTTTCCCCACATAATTGATTTCATCTCCTTGTCAAAAATCAGTTGACCATAGGTAGATAGGCTGATTTCTGGGTTCGCAATTCTATTCCATTGATCTATGGGCTTGTCATTGTACCAGTACCACACTGTCTTGACCATCATGGCAATGTAGTAGGATTTAAATCAGGGAGTGAGATGTCTCCCTCTTTGTTTCTTTTTTTAAGGAGTGCTTTGCTTATTCGGGACCTCTTTCCACTCCAAATGAAATTGGAGATAGCCTCTTCTATCTCTTTGAAGAATGGAATTGGTATTTGTATTGGGATTGCATTTAATGTGTAAATTGTCTTTGAAAGTATTGACATTTTCACAATATTGAGTCTTCCTATCCATAAGCAAGGGATATTCTTCCACTTCCAGGTCTCTTTTTGTTTCTCGTAGCAACGTTATGTAATTTTCTTTGAATACATCCTTTGTGCTTCTGGTTAGGTTTACTCACAAGTATTTAATCTTGTGATTAGTAATTGTGAAGGGTATTGTTTTTCTTAGCTCCAGTTCTGTATTCTCTTTGTCACTGTAGAGAAATTAAATTGATTTTTGTATGTTGATCTTATGTACTGCCACTTTGTTGAATTGGTCAACTGTGTCCAGTAGTTTTCTTGCTTAGTCTTTAGGGTTTTCTAAGTATATTATCGTACCATCTGCAGAGATAATTTTACCTCCTCTTTGCCAATTTGGATACCTCTTATTCCTTCTCTTGTCTTATTGCTATCACAAAGGCTTCTAATACAATATTTAATAGGAGAAGTAATAGTAGGCGTCCTAGTTTAGTTCCTGTTCTCAATGGGAATGCATTTAATCTCTCTCCATTCGGGACAATGTTGGCTCTCAGGTTTGTGTATATACTTTTTACTATGTTGAAGAAATTTCCTTCTAATCCTATTTTGTTGAGTGTTTTAAACAAGGAAAGGGCGTTGGATTTTGTCAAAGGCCTTTCTGAATCAATTGATAGGATTATGTGGTTCTTGTTCTTTACTTTGTTAATGTGATGAATTATGTTGATTGTTTTTCTTGTGCTGAACCATCCTTGTATACCTGTTATGAATCCCACTTGGTCATGGTGAATTTTTTATTTTTTTATGTACTGTTGGATTCTATTGTTCAGGATTTTATTCAGGATTTTTTGCATCTATGTTCATAAAAGATATTGGCCTATTGTTTTCTATTTTAGTGGTGTCTTTACCTGGCTTTGGTATCAAGGATATGTTTGCTTCATAGAATGAGTCTGGGAAAATTCCATCTTTTTCTATTTTCTGAAATAGTTTATGCAGAATTGCTTACAGTTCTTCTCTGAGCATTACTGTTTTCTTGATATTAAGGTGTAATCCATACTGAAACCTGTAGTCTTTGATTTTCTTCAGTAAGTGCTTCAAGTTCTCTTCACTTTGCAAAAGTAAGGTTATATCATCTACTTAACACAGATTTTTTTATTACTCTCCCCTCAATTGTGATGCAGTATTCTTCTTCATATAGTTTAGTTTCTCGCATTACTTGCTCAGCATACAGACTGAATTGTTATGGAGCAAGTATTCAACTCTGATGCATACCTTTCCTGATCTTGAACTATCCAAAACCTGGCTCTGTTTAAATAACGGTTTCTTAGTTCATGTACAGGTTCTAAGTGAGCACAATTAAGTATGATTGAATTCTCATTCTTCTCAGTTTATTATAATCTACACTTTTTCACTTAACTAGTCAATAAAATACAGCATCTTTCCAATATTCGCTGCTTTCAGTCACACTCCATCTGATATTAGTAATTATGTCCTTTGTTTGGTGGCTTCTTCTGAATCCACCTAGAATTCCTGGAAATTTCCTGTTGATGTACTTGTTCCAGTAGTTTTAAAAGAATCTTCAAGGTTTTGATTGCATATGATATTGTTTTATTTCCATTTTCTTCTATTTCACCTGTTTTGGGGAATGCAAACAAAATTTATTCCTTCCACTTTATTGGTCAGGTTTTCACATTTGGCATAGAATAGTGAACACATCCAGAAATGTATATGCTGAAACATCTCAATTGCTATTTAATCAATTCATGGAGTCCCCCCCAATATCTTTAGCTGTTATCAGTAAATCTCAGTGTTCTCTAAATAAAGTCCTAGACAAGAAGAGACAAGCCATGCTCACTATGCCTTGGCATACGATTAATTAAATGAATCAAAAATAAAATGATTGTGGGTTTGCACTCTGGGTATATGAGTGATTTGTTATGCTGAAATATAAAATTAGAATACCAATGCAGTTATATCAAGGGAAATACATTACCTTTATGATTATTTTTATTTTTTCTTCAAAATGACAAGACATTTGCTGAATCTCTGGATACTATGTTCTAATTCCAAACAGAAAGAATGGAGGAGGGGGAAAAAGAACGTAGGAGAAGGAAAGTGTTAATCAGACATGTTAACCTTTTACTGTAATGGAGTCAAACACTTCCCAGAAGCCTGACTAGAAAGCTTCATTTCATGTCTCTTTGGACTTAGATCACACATCTTTATGTGGCTGCAAAAGAGAAGAAAAGATAGAGTGACCACGAATAAACAATGATTTATTTCTTCTGTGACCGCAAACAAAGCTGGAATCCAGTCAACCTATGGAAACTACAGATACTGGATTAACAGGTAACCAAGTTCATTCTTTCAATTAATTCTAGAGAATTATTAATTTAATTTTTATAACCATAGATTAGT
>NW_006399808.1:1728044-1741745 GCF_000299155.1 Elephantulus edwardii | reverse complement strand
GCGTTTGATACAGGCCATGGTCTTTGCAATCACTTGTTATGCATCCGAGAGTTGGACAATAACTAGGGAGAATAGAAGGAGAATTGATGCCTTTGAGCTGTGGTGCTGGAGAAGAATACTGAGGGTATAATAGACTCTTAAGAAGACAAATAGACTCTTCCTGGAGAGGGTTAAACCAGGCTGCTCTTTGGAGGCAAGGATTCTGAGGCTTCATCTGACATACTTTGGACATGTGTAGGGAAGGACTGGTCCTTGGAGAGGGACATCATGCTTGGGAGGGTGAAGGAAAAGGGCAGGAGAGGAAGACCCTCAATAAGGTGGATTGATTCAGTGGCTGGGGTAATTGGCGTGGGTGTGTTGGAGACAGTTTGATTGGCACAGGATAGAGCAGGGTTAGGGCTGGTGTACATGGGGTCACTATGAGTTGTAAGTGACTCGACAGCACATAACAACAACAAATGAGGACACTTAATTGTGCTTATAAAAAAACCTATACTTGAACCAGTATGCAGTCCTTATAACAGAGCAAGGAAATACCGCATGGTTCAAAATCAGAAATGGGTGTGTGCCAGGGATGTGTCCTATCTTCATATCTTTTTAATCTATATGCAGAACAGATCATCCAGGAGTCTGGGCACTATGAGTAGGAGTGTGGCATCAGGAATGGAGAAAGACTCATCAACAATCTGTGTTACGAAGATGTAACAACCCTGTTTGATGAAATTGAGGAGGACCTGAAGAGCTTGCTGCAGAAGGTCAAGTACTTCAGCCTGAAGCTCAACATCAAGAAAACAAAGATTCTTACCACTGGGCCAATTGGCAGCATCATGATAGACAGTAAAGAGATTGAGATTGTTAACAGCTTTAGTTTGCTTGGCTTCACAATCAACACACTTGTTACTATAAGCCGAGAAATCAAAAGACAAATTTCATTGGGAACATTTGCTATCAGGGTCCTCTCCAGAGTACTGAAAAACAATGATGTCAGTCTGGAGACTAAGGTGTGCCTGATCCAGGCCATAGTCTTCACAGTTGCTTGCTAAGCATCAGAAAACTAGACAATGACTAGGAATGATAGAAGGAGAATTGATGCTTTTGAGCTGTGGTGCTGGAGAAGAATATTGAATGTACTTTGAAGGAATTGTCAAAAAACAAGGCTCCAGGAGTTGACAGCATACCAATTGACATATTTCAACAGACAGACACTGCCCTGGATGTGCTCATTAAGTTGTGCCAAGAAATCTGGAGAACAGCCAGCTGGCCCACTTACTGGAAAAGATCAATATTTGTTCCCATTCTACAAAAAGGTGACCCAACAGAGTGCAGAAATTATCGAACAATATCATTAATATCACATGCAAGCAAAATTCTGCTGAAAATTATCCAAAAATGTTTGGAATAATATGTCAACAGAGAACTGCCAGATGTGCAGGCTGGATTTAGAAGGGGTCATGGTACTAGGGATATTATAGCTAATGTTAGATGGATCTTGGCAGAAAGCAAAGAATACCAGACGAATGTCTATCTGTGCTTCATTGACTATGCAAAGGCTTTGACTGTGAGGATCACAAGAAGCTATGGCTGACTCTGAGAAGAATGGGAATCCCAGAACATTTTATTGTGTTAATGTGAAACCTATACTTGGACCAAGAGGTATTCGTCAGAACAGAGCATGGTTAAAAATCAAAAAGGGCGTCCATCAGGGATGTATTCTGTCTCCATACCTTTTCAGTCTGTATGCATAACAGATCATCTGAGACTCTGTACTGTACAAAGAGGAATGTGGCATCAGGATTGGTGGAAGAGTCATCAACAACCTACATTATGCAGATGACACAACCCTGCTTGCTGAAACTGAGGAGGACCTGAAGCGCTTGCTACAGAAGGTCAAGGACTACAGCCTCCTATACGGATTGAAGCTCAACATCAAGAAAACAAAGATTCTCACCACTAGGCCAATTGGCAGCATCAGTATGAATGGTGAAGAGAGTGAGATAGTTAACGGTTTTAGTTTGCTTGGCTCCACAATCAACACTATTGGTGACAGCAGCCAGGAAATCAAGAGACAAATTGCATTGGGAAAGTCGGCTGTGAGGGACCTCTCAAGAGTACTGAAGAGCAATGACATCAGGCTGGAGACTAAGATGCACCTGATCCCGGCTATAGTCTTTGCAATTACGTGCTATGCATCAGAGAGTTGAACAGTGAATAGAGTTGATAGAAGGAGAATTAATGCCTTTGAGCTGTGGTGCTGGAGAAGAGTTGAATATACCATGGACTGCTAGGAGAACAAAGAGGTTTGTCCTGGAGAACGTGAAGAAGGAATGCTCCTTGGAGTCAAGGATTCTGAAGCTTCGTCTGACATACTTTGGGCATGTTGCAAGGAGGGACTGGTCCTTGGAGAGGGACATCATGTTTGACAGAGTGGAGGGGCGATGAAGGATAGGAAGACCTTTAATGAGATGGATGGATTCTGTGACTGGAGAGATGGTAATAAGTGTGTTTGAGATGCCTAGGTTGGCAGAGGATAGAACACATAGGGTCGCTATGAGTAGCAAATGACTTGATGGCACATAGCAACAATAACAATGGACCAGAAGAACAAATAGGTTCATCCTAGATAGGGTGAGACCAGGCTCCTCCTTTGGAGGCAAACGTCGTGAAGCTTCATCTAGCATACTTTGGGCATGTTGCAAAGAGTGACCAGTCCTTGGAGAGGAATATCACGCTTAGAAGGGTGGAAGAATAGCACAAAATAGAAAGACCCTCAATGAGATGGATTGATTCAGTAACTGGTGTAATGGGGGTAGATGTGTCAGAAACAATAAGCCTGGCACAAGATAGAACAGGGTTCAGAGCTGTTGTACTTAGATGGCTGTGAGTCGCAAGTGATTCAACAGCATCATCACTGAGCCAACTGGCAGCTTCATGACAGATGGAGATGAGATTGAGATTGTTAACAACTTTAACTTGCTTGTTTCCACAATCAACACTTTTGGCACCAGCAGTCAGGAGATCAAAGACAAATTGCACTGGTAAAATATGGTGTTAGGGACCTCTCTAGAGTACTGAAGAGCAACGATGTCATTCTGGAGAGAGACTAAGGTGCACCTGATCCAGGTCATTATCTTCACAATTACTTGCTGTGTATCAGAGAACTAGACAATGACTAAGGATGATAGAAGAATGATTGATGTCTCTGAGTTGTGGTGCTGGAAAAAAGTGTTGAACATACTGTGAACTATCAGGAGAACAAATAGATCAATCCTGGAGAGTGTGAGACCAAGCTTCCCCTTGGAGGCAAAGATTTTGAAGCTCCATTTCACATACTTTGGGAAGATGGCCAGGAAGGACCAGGTCCTAGAGAAGAACATCATGTTTGGAAAGGTGGTGGGACAGCACAGGAGAGGAAGACCCAGGATGAGGTGGATTGACTCATCATGAGATGGGAGAAATGGGATTAGATCTGGTGTAGACATGAGATTGTACATAGATTCACTATGAGTCCAGGTGATTCGATGAAACATAAAAACAACAACTAGAGTGGACCAACTGGATAATATAATAGATTTTATTGACATTTTTAACAAACTGTAAGATTTATCTTCCAAAACATTATATTTTTTTCCTTTTTATCAGTAATGCATGAGACTTCCAGTTCCTCTTCATCCTCACCAATATCTGATGTGGTTGTTATGTCTCCTCTTAATTCCCATAAGGTCTTTCATTAAAGCTTCTTTTGAAGAAATCCTTTTCTAGTCCGTCATGGTTGTAAAATTAACGGAAACTAAAGGAAACTAATGTGCTTTTAAAATATTTTATTCCACTTTTTAATATTCATAGTTTTTTGTTGTCAGTATTTATGAATTTACAAATTATTTAACACTTGGTCTAGAAATATCATATCGATAAGACTAGTTTAAGTGGAATAATACAGATTGTCACCATTGAAAAGTACAGCTATCAAGAAAACACCATCAAGAAGTCTAAGAAAGCATGGTTTATAAATAAAGAGAAGTCTGAAAAAGACACTAGTCATTTGATATAGCTCTTGGATAGGAGGTCTTCCAGATGGAAGAAAGTGAAGAATGTGTATAAAATATTAAGAAAGATGCAAAAGAGGGGAGAGGTTGAAAAAGCAGAACACAGAAGAGCTTCATGGAGCGAAGTTCTGAAGAAGAAATAAAATGGCAAAGTCCAAAGCAGACAAAGTAGGTTTAGCCCTTCAAAGGGATAAACTAAAGTACATTCACATAATGAAGTACCATGTGACATTGAAAAACAGTTATGAATTTGTGAAACACTACACAATATGACTGAAACTAGAGCACATTATGCTGATTGAAATAGTCATAGAAGTCAGTCGTAAAAGGACAAATACTATTTAAGACCATTGCTATAAAATGCTAAAAAAGTATTGACATTTAGAAAGAATCATTCTAGTATGTTTACTAGTAAGTGGAAGGGGAAGTACAACATTATTTAATTGTTAGTATGAACTTTGATAAAGGTTGATAGTTATAGAAAGGCTTCTGGCCTTTTGTTCATAGGGTTGCTATGAGTCATGCTCGACTCAAAGGCAATAAACAACAACAACAACAAATATTTAATTAATATGAGTGAAAACAATATAGAATGGATGGTCACACTGTGCGTATTGCTACTGATGTTATGGACAAAATATGTAAAAATTGCTTGATTAAAAAATATACTTTACAAACTTTCACTCAAATTACACTAAAAATATAAAATAAATAAATAATTAAACTAACCAAGGGGGGAAAGCATAAATAAGCATAATAAGAATACAGAATGGGGAAATGGTCACATATAAAGAAAATGAAAAGAATTATAATGAATTAATAAGATCAGTACATAGAAAATAAATCACAATGCCTGGATGAAAAAAGATAACTTTTCTTAGAAAACATCAATAATGAAAATAAACTTGATAGGAGAAATTTAGATAGTCTGATTAACACAGAAGAAATGAAGAAATGTTACTATATTTAGATGGAGTCTGTGGAGAAGCAAAACTAATGAAGCTTTCCTAGAGAGCCAGAGAAATATAGAAAGACATATCTCAAGAAATTAGTTCACAGGCTTTTAGAGGCTGGCAAGTTTTGAATCTACAGGCTTGATATTAAGCTAGAGGCTTTTCCTGACTCATAGCTGCAAGTCAGGTGGTAGTCTGCTGGCTTCAGAGGCTCATAAATCCAAGTTCAGCAGGCAAAGTGGCAGGCCACTAATTCAAGTCAAAAGAATCAGAAATCAGGTGATAGACTATCAGATACAGACTCTAGATTGAGCAAGCAACTAAAGAATTTTGCCAAATGTCCATATACATATTCGATGCGATCTTCAAGAAAACTGTCTTCTAACTAATAGACTGCTTCTAGCAGGTCTCATGTTTAAAGTTATTACATTTTATCAGCTCTCTGAGAGAATGACTACATAGTAATTGAAAAATTTAAGAATCGTAGGAAGCCAAGTTGACATTTAAGCAGTTAAGTTGTCAGAGAGTCATTGTTATTGTTGTTGTTGTTATGTGCCATCGGGTCGTTTGCGACTCATAGAGACCCTGTGTACAACAGCCCTAAACCATGCTCTCTCCTGTGACAATCTCACTGCCTCTGACACACCCATCTCGATTACCCCAGTCACTAAATCAATCCACCTCATAGAGAGTCTTCCCCTTCTGCACCATCACTCCACTCTCCCAGGCATGATGTCCCTCACCAAGGACTCTCCCTCCTTACAACATGTCCAAAATATGTCAGACGAAGTCTCAGAATCCTTGACTCCAAGGAGCAGCCTAGTTTAACCCTCTCCAGGAAGAGTCTATTTGTCTTCTTAGCAGTCTATGATACCCTCAATACTCTTCTCCAGCACCACAGGTCAAAGGCATCAATTCTCCTTCTATTCTCCCTAGTTATTGTCCAACTCTCGGATGCATAACAAGTGATTGCAAAGACCATGGCCTGTATCAAACGCACCTTAGTCTCCAGAGAGACACCATTGCTTTTCAGTACTTTGGAGAGGTCCCTAACAGCAGACTTTCCCATCGCAATACTTCTTATAATTTCCTGGCTGCTGGTAACAAGTGTGTTAATTGTGGAGCCAAGCAAACTAAAACTGTTAACTATCTCAGTCTCTTCATCATCTATCCTGATGCTGCCAACTGGTTCAGTGGTGAGAATCTTTGTCTTCTTGATATTGAGCCTCAATCCGTATTGGAGGCTGCAGTCCTTGACCCTCTGCAGCAAGCGTTTCAGGTCCTCCTCAGTTTCAGCAAGCAGGGTTGTGTCATCTGCATAACGCAGATAGTTGATAGATCTTCCACCTGATGCCACATTTCTCCTCATAGAGACCAGCCTCCCAGATAATCTGTTCTGCATACAGGTTGAAAAGGTATGGAGACAGGACACATCCCTGGTGTACACCCTTCCCAATTTTGAACCATGTAGTGTTTCCTTGCTGTGTTCTGATGACTGCCTCCTGGTTCAAGTATAGACTTCGCATTAGCACAATCAAGTGTTCTGGGATTCCCATTCTTCTCAGAGTCTGCCATAGTTTGCTATGATCCACATAGTAAAATGCCTTTGCATAGTCAATGAAACACAGATAGACATTCTTCTGGTATTCCCTGCTTTCAGCCAAGATCCATCTGACATTAGCACCGATTACCACGACCCCCGCTAAACCCAACCTGGACTTCTGGCAGTTCTCTGCTCATGTGTTGTTCCAGTCATTTTTGGATAATCTTCAATAGAATCTTGCTTGCATGTGAAATCAATGATATTGTTCTATAGTTTCCACACTCTGTTGGGTCACCCTTCTTTGGGATGGGAACAAATATAGATTTCTTCCAGTCAGATGGCCAAGTGATTGTTCTCCAGATTTCTTGGCACAACTTGGTGAGCATGTCCAGGGCAGCATCTTTTTGCTAAAATATGTCAATTGGTATGCATCTGTTCCTGGGGCCTTATTTTTTTGCTGTTTCCTTCAAAGCAGCCTGGACTTCCTTCATCACCATAGGCTCTTGCTCATATTTTGTTTCATGAAATTCTTCTGTGTCTGCCAATTCCTCTTGATCCAGTGATTCAGTACATTCTTTCCATCTTCTTTTAATACTTCTTGGATCTTTTAATATTTTGCCTAAAGCATCCTTGATTATAGCAACTCTAGGTTTGAATTTGTTCTTCAGTTCCTTGACCTTAAGAAATGCTGAGCAAGTTCGGCCCTTTTGATTTTCTGATTCCAGATCCTTTCATATTTCCTTGTGATATTTTACTTTGTCATCCGGCACTGCCTTTTGAAATCTTCTATTCAGCTCTTTAGTATCTTGAATTCTTCCTTCTGCTTTGGCTTCTCTGCACTCCAGTGCAGTATTCAGAGTTTCTTCTGACATTTATTTTGGTCTTTTCTTCCTCCTCTGTCTTTGTAATGACCTTTTGTACTCTTCCTGGATGATACCCTTGATAGCCTCCCACAATTCATCTGGTCTTCACTCATTAGTGTTCAAGGCCTCAAACCTGTTCCAGAGATGATTCTGAAATTCAGGTGGGATAGACTCAAAGTCATATTTTGGTTCCCGTGGTTTAGGTTTAATATTCCTCAGCTTCAGCTTGAATTTGCATATGAGTAGTTGGTGGTCTGTTCCACAATCAGCTCCTGGCCTAGTTTTCACAGCTGATATTGAGGTTCTCCAGTGGTTCTTTTTGCAGATGTAATCAGTCTGATTCTTATGCATACCATCAGGTGAAATCCATGTGTATAACTTGCATTTATGTCTCTTTAAAAAGTATTTGCAATAAATAAGTCATTGATTATGCAAAATTCAATCATTCTATCTCCAGCTTCATTTCTGTCACCAAGTCCATGTTTTCCAACTACTGAATCTTTTCCTCTGTTCCCAACTTTTGCATATCAGTCACCCATTATTATCAATGCATCTTGATTGCATGTTCAATCGATCTCCGACTGTAAAAGTTGGTAAAAATCTTCTATTTCCTCTTCCTTGACTCTGGTTGTTGGTGCATATATCTGAATGATAGTGGTATTCACTGGACTTCCCTGTATGCATATGGATATTATCCTGTCACTCACAATATTGTACTTCAAGATGGATCTAGAAATTACTTTTTTAACTATGAAAGCAACCCAATTTTTCCTCACCTTTTTATTTCCAGAGTAATATATCATATGATCATCCGACTCAAAATGCCCCATTCTGGTCCATCTCATTTCATTAATGCCTAGTATGACAATATTTATGCATTCCTTTTCTTCCTTAACAACATCTAATTTTCCTACATTCGTGGTTCTCACATCCCGTGTTCCAGTCACTAGTGTCTGCTTACAACTGTTCTTCCTTTGTATTTCCATACTTGAAAGCTCCAGCTCCATTTCCCTTTCTATTAGTCTACATGTGTTCTGTTTGTTGCACATAGGGTTTTCAGAGGTCTGAAATTTTGGAAGTGGATGACCAATCCTTCGTCCTAGGCCATCTTAATCTGAATGTTCAAATTTAGAGAAGTATCCAACAGACAAGAATTTTACAGAAAAAGTGAAAGATATATTACTTATTGTGCAATTAACCATTAGTTTCAGTGTTGTCCCTGCCCTTGGCACAAGTGTCTTGACCCACTTATTTCCTGCTCCACCATCCACCAGGGCAACCATCCACTTTTATCCACTCCCTTCAACATCCCCTAGGCCAAACAGGACTTGTAACAGGCATGCAAGGATGGTCCAACATAAGAAAAACAATCAATGTAATTCATCACATTAACAAAGCAAAGAACAAGAACCACATGGTCCTATAAAATGATCCAGAAAAGGCCTTTGACAAAGTCCAACACCCTTTCCTGATTAAAACACACAACAAAATAGGAATATAGGGGAATTTCATCAACAAAGTAAAAAATACATAAGCAAAACTAAGAGCCAACATCATTTTCAACAGAAAGAGATTAAAGTCATTCCCTGTGAGAACAGGAACTAGGCAAGAATGCCCACTATAACGAATCCTATTCCGTATTGTAATTGAAGTCTTAGTGATAACAATAAGGCAAGAGAAGGAAATAAGAGGTATCCAAATTAGTAATGAGGAGGTAAAAGTATCTGTTTATGCAGATTATATGAGAGTATACTTAGAGAACCCTAAAGACTCAGCAAGAAAACTACTGGACATAGTCAACCAATTCAGAAAAGTGGCAGGATGTAAGATCAACATACAAAAAAAAAACAAAAAAAACCCAGTTAGATTTCCCTACAGTGACAAAGAGAATACAGAACTGGAGCTAAGAAAAACAATACCAGTCGCTATAGCTTATCACAAGATTAAACACGTGGGAGTAAGTCTAATGAGAAACACAAAAGACCTATTCAAAGAAAATTATAAAACTTTACTACAAGAAACAAAAAGAGATCTGGACAAATGGAAAAATGTACCATGGTCTTGGATAGGAAAACTTAATAGTGTGAAAATAACAATTCTACTAAAGACAATCTACAAGTTCAATGCAATCCCAATACAAATACCTATTCAATTCTTCAATGAGATGAAAAAGACAATTTCCAATTTCAGCTGGTATGGAAAGAGACCTCGAATAAGCAAATCACTCCTGAAAAAGAAAAGAAACAAGGTAAGAGGAATCTCACTCCCTGATCTCAAATCCAACTACACAGCTGTGATGGCCAAGACAATGTGGTACTGGTACAATGCAGACACATATATCAATGGAACAGACTCGAGAACCCAAAAATCAGCTCATCTACCTATGGTCAACTGATTTTTGACAAGGAGATGAAATCAATTAAGCGGGGAAATGAAAGCTTTTTTAACAAATGGTGTTGACAAAATTGGGAAACTATCTGTAGAAAACTCAAGCAAGACCCACATCTCACACCATACACAAAAACTAACCCAAAGTAGATCAAGGACCTAAAAGTGAAACCAAGGATGATAAATTCCATCAAAGCTTGGAAGACCTCTGGAAGTCCTAATCCACAACATGAATAGTCTCCCAAGCACCCTGAAAAACCTACAATCTGGAAAGAATAAAATAGATGAATGGGATCTTCTAATAATCCAATTTCTATGCACATCCAAAAACTTTTCCAACAGGGTAAAAAGGAAAGTCACAGACTGGGGGGGAAAATATTTGGTAATGACATGTCTGATGAGGGACTTATATCTAGAATTTATAGAATACTCCAGCAGCTCAACAAGATAAAGGTAAACAACCCAATCACAAAATGGGCACAGGATATGAACAGACACTTCACCAAAGAAGACACATGAAGAAACGTTCAAAATCCCTACCTCTAAGAGACATGCAAACCAAAACAACTATGAGATATCATCTCACTTCAGTAACAATAGCAAAATTCAATAGAGCGGCAAGCAACAAATGTTGGTGAGGTTGTGGAGGAGAGACTGAAACCCTTATTCACTGTTGTTTGGACTGTAAAATGGTGCAACCATGATGGAAAGCAGTATAGCACCTTTGTCAAAAAGTTGGAAATAGAAATACCATTTGACCCAGCAATTTCATTACTAGGAATATACCCTAAAGAAATTAGAACTGCGACCCATACAGATCTATGCACACCCATGTTTACTATTGCTTTGTTCACAATAATAAAGAGATGGAAGCAACCCAAGTACCCATCAACAAATGGGTGGATAAAGAAGCTGTGGTATATGCACACAGTGGAATACTGTGCAATATTGAAAAACTAGGAATGAATGAAATATTATACAAAATTGGTGACCCTAGAGAATATTATGCTGAGTGAAATATTTCAGTCACAAAAGGACAAATAATGCCACTCTTATAAAATAGGACTGACATGGTGGTTGGTTGAAAACTAAGAAAAGAGGGGATAAATAATGAACACTGAACTAAAATAGATGAGGGAAAGAACTGTAAAAGAAATATATGATTGGGTATTATTTGCAGGGCAACAGTCCAGAATAAGAGGTGCATAGAAAAGTAGACTGGGGCGGGGATGGGGGGAAGAAAACTGTACAACAATGAATGAATGGAAATCCAACTTTTCTGTAAATTTTCATTAAAAATGTTAATTTTTTAAAAGAAAAATAACATTTTTAAGCATAGTTGGGGCTTTTTTGTGATGCTGAGGTTTTTTTTCTGTGTTTTCCTCCCACCCTATAAGAGGTTTTCTTGAGCAGTGATCCGTGATCCCAGGCAGCATCTATTTCTTCTAGTCTTAGGGTCATGGAGCTTGAAGTTCACTTGGTCTATTAGTGCAACAAGCACTTTCTTTTAAGCCAGCATAACCTGCTAGAAGTCCCTGTCTACAATTGGCTAAACAATTCATACTATTATGCAAAGCAAAGTCAAGTTCTTTGGCTCTGGTCCAGAAAGTATAAGAAAGAAGACCTATTACAGAGTCTACCCTTGAAGTGCCATCTTTGCAGCATAATAACACCTAGATTAATCTTGAAAAGGAAATTTTTCTTCTTAAAAAATACATAAATAACACCTATTAGGGAAAAAACATGTCAGGCTTTAATGAAGGATATAAAGCAAGACTTCAATAAATAGTGAGATGTACTCTATTCTTAAATTCTAAAACTCCAATTATATGTCAATATAAAGACTCTTCTGAATTAACCTATATTAGTGTGATTCAAAAATATCAACAAGATTTCAAACTTAATGAGTTGATCTCTGTAAAGAGAGCTGAGATATTTCTCTGAAAGGAAGATGCTAACCACAGCCACACATTAGTAGTGCCCATGGCTGGTAAGGCACACCCATTGACAGATACATGTGTTTCGTGTCTGTGGACACCACATGCCTTCTTGTATACTCCTGTGCCTGGAGTATTTTGGTCACCATGATTTCACCTTCCTGAGGAAAAGGCCAAAGCTCACTTTCTCAGCTACCGTTTCAGTCAGCACACAGAGCTACCCTGATTGGGTCACCCAAGGAGACCTGGATGTAAGAAAAGACACTGACAGAAAGCAGGCACGAGGTCAGTTTGACAAAGTGGTATATATCTGGGAACACGGTTTGTCAACGGCTCTTGACACCTACTCCCCAAGTTCATGAGCATCAGAGCTGATCCTGGCTGCAATTTCTGACTGCAAGTCTATCTACTAAGGTATGCTTCTCTGGCCTTCCCGTGAGCTGCCAATAGTCTATAATACAGATTTTTCTGCTTCATTTGGCCAAGCGAGCCTTCTTATTTACAATGTAAAATCCTAGCTGATAAAATGATAAAAGGAAAAGAATAAAATGTTTAGAAATAGATCAATCATATTTAGAAAAATATTCATAACAACGCTATTGCCTTTATATTTCTAATAAGTGTCTAATTGACTCTTACCTCTCTGTGACCCTATGCATAACAGTTAGAAATGTTGCTCTGTGCTGCATTATCCTCAATAGGTAAGCACTGGACCATCACAATGCATGGAGCTTTCAATAGCTGGTCTTCGGAAACAGATGGCCAAGCCAAGCCAGTGTTCGCTGACAGATGTGTGTGGTGCTTTGGCTAGGAAATGCACCTACTCACCTGCATGGATCGTAATAACTTTACCACTCAATCTCCAATATCTCCAATGACTGTTGCATTTATTGAGCACTTACTATGTGTCAGGAACTGTTTGCTATATTTGTTATAGCTCTTATAATCTTAAGGTTTTTATTCATTTTGCACATCTGACAATCAAGACACAGTGAGGTTCCTGCAACCTAGTTAATAAAGTTGATGCTTCAATTTTCCTTAAAGAGGGGGAAAACATCACTCAATAAGAGAACCCAGGTAGCCATCTGAAACACTTAGCATGGGTCTCTCCTCTACCTCATCTTCAAAATTCATTGACATCAGGTTAGAACCAACTCACAACTGACCCTCCAGCAGGTTTGCAGAGGCTATAAATCACACAGGAGCGGGCCCATTTTCCCCACATAGAGCATATGGTGGATTTGACCCACGTGGCTGTGAATTAGCATCACAACTCCTTACCTACTTGTGTACCATTGAGTCAGAATCAATCCAAATTGAGTCAGAATCAATCCAAACCAAACTTTCCAGAGGTTTTTCAGAGGCAGACAGTAAATCATGGAAGGATATTGTCCATCTTTCTCCCACAGAGCAGCTTGTGGATTCAAACTACATACCTTTGCATTGGCAGAACAATTTCTTACCACTAAGCCACCAGGTTTTAAAACAATTAATATCACATACAACCAAAATACTACTTAAGAGCATACAAAAATGGCTAGAACAGTGCATAGATAGGGAACTAACAGAAGTTCAAGCAGGATTTAGAAGAGGTCATGGAACCAGGGATATCATTGCTAACATCAAATGGATCATGGCTGAAAGTAAAAAATACCAGAAGAATGTCCATTTGTGTTTTATTGACTATACAAAGGCGTTTGACTGTGTGGATCGTAGTAAACTGTGGCTGACACTGAGAAGAATGGGGATCCCAGAGGACTTAATTATACTCTTGTGAAACCTATACTGGGACCAGGAGGCTGTTGTGTGAACAGAGCAAGGGAACACTGCACGGTTTAAAATTAAGAGGGGAGTCCATCAGTGTTGCATTCTCTCTCCATACCTGCTCAGTCTGTATGGCTGCCCAGTGGTAGATGGAATTTGCTCCAGGACTTAAGAAGCATAAATGACATAGCTGAGCCTCTACATCTTGTG
>NW_006399808.1:1719475-1723271 GCF_000299155.1 Elephantulus edwardii | reverse complement strand
ATGAGTCAAAAATTGAAAAGCAATAATATTCTGAGTAGAGGTTCTAATAGTGGCACAAATCAAGTTACAGAGGTAAGATGGTGCCATATCTCTGATTGTAAAAGTTGGTAAAAATCTTCTATATCCTCTCCCTTGGCTCTGGTTGTTGGTGCATATATTTGAATGATAGTGGTTTTCACTGGACTTCCTTGTAATGACATAACCAATATAAAATGATTCAATGAATGTTCAAAGGCAGAAATTCTAGAAACTCTTGAGTGAGCCTTGAATTTTCTCTCTGACATGACATGACTCATAGAACCATTTGTGTGGATGAAAAATGGTAATAGGGGAGAAGTGTATTGTTTTCTTACCAGAAAAAAAGTTATTAACTTTCGGTTGATCATCTTAATGAGGAAGAAAAAATCCAAATGGTTGCAGAAAATTGCATTAGAGCATTGAGAAGCCAAAACAAAGGGATGATATGCCAAAGTAAAAACTATGATTTCAAAGGACAGTTCAAGAAGACATAGCAAAGTATTAAAAGAGAAAGTCAAAAGGGCTGAAGTTGGAGAATAAAAAGGGAAGGATTCATTCAAAATTTTTGAAGTTGCAAGAACTGAAAATCAAACTCAAGCCTGGAGCTTAAATATTTAGAGATGCAAAATCTAGAACAATCCAGGAAGCATCAAAGGAAACTGGAAGGGGGAAAAAGAAAGAAAATGGAATGAATACACAGACCCAGTGTACCAAAAAGATTTGGTTGACACTGAAAAATTTCAGAAAGTACTGTATGAATTAGAGCCAATGGTAATGAAGGATGACATTCAGGCTGCCCTGAAAGCACTCTCATCAAAACAACTATGAGATATCATCCCACCCCAGTAACAATAACAAAATTCAGCAGAGCAGCAAACAACAAATGCTGTCAAGGTTGTGGAGAAACTGGAACCCCTATTCACTATTGGTGAGACTGTAAAATGGTGCAAGCACTATAGAAGGCAGTATGGAGCTTTCTAAAAAAGTTGGAAATAGAAATACCATTTGACCCAGCAACTCCACTACTGGGAATTTACCCTAAAGAAACCAGAACTGCCACCTGTACAGATCTATGCACACCTGTGTTTATTGCTGCTTTGTTCATAATAGCAAAGAGATGGAAACAAACCAAGTGCTCATTAAAAAATAAATAAAAAATGAATGGATAGAGAAGCTGTGGTATAGTAACACAATGGAGTACTATGCAGCATTGAAAAACAAGGAACTCTTGAAATATTATACAAAATGGGTGATCCTTAGAGGACATTATGCTGAGTGAAATATTTCAGTCACAAAATGACAAAGACTGCATAATGCTGTTATTATAAAAAATGACTGACCTGAGGGTTGGGGGGAACTAAGAAAAGAGGGGATCAATAATACACTGCATTGAAACAGATGAGGAATAAAACTGTTTAAAAGGAATATATGATTTGATATTATTTTCATGACAACAGTCCAGAATAAGAGCTGCATAATAAAGTGAGTAGGGGGTGGAGAGTGGAGGGTGGATTATACAACAAGGAAAGGGGGTGGCAGGGAGGACAATGTGCAACAAGGAATGAGTGGAAATCTAAGTTCTCTATAAACTTTCATTAAAATGTCAATTTTTTTAAAAGGCCTAGGGAGGTATTCTATAACAATGAAAACATTTTTCTTTTACTTTCCAAAGAGAAGAGCAAATTGGGGGGAAGAGTAGGCACGGAGAAAAGTGCAACAATGAATGAATGGAAATCCAAGGTCTCTGTAAACTTTCATTAAGAAGAATTTTTTTAAGAAAAGGCCTCCTGACTCTATGATATGGTTGATACGCTTCAATCAACAGATGTAACCTTGGATGTTCTGACCATTCTGCACAGGAAATGTAGCACAGGATAGGATAGAAACCAGTCTGTTGTTCATAGGGTCACTATGATTCCTACTCAACTTGAGGGCACATACAACAACACTGTGTTGATCCAATGAGATTTTCTAGGAGCTTTCTGATAGCTTGGGCTAGAATTCAGTAAGAAGGCCTGGAGTAGAAAGAATTAGAGAAAGCCAGAAAGAATGATAATTGAGGCTAAGAGAATTGTTGGACTTCACCCAGTCAGTCCCTGAGAGCGTTAAAGCAAAGCATAGAGCTTGGAAGAGAATCCAGCCTCAGACACTGAGAAAGAGCATCAGGGAAGGGAGGCAGGAGAGAGAGTTAAGAGAATGGTGGGAGAGGAAGCAATTGCAAGAAACAGGAAATGGTCACAAACAAAGGTCAAAAATCATGGAAAGGTCAGGTAAGATGAGATGGTGAAAAGCTCATTGCACATGACAATTTAAGGCCATTGAGTGACCTCAGTGAGAGCAATTCCAGAGGAGATTAAGCATGTTCAGAGTGGTATGGCCATAGACAAGAGCAATTCCAGAGTTTTGAAAAGTAGGATAGGATTTCAGTGGGCTTGAGGGTTAATGGGAGGTAGGAGAGTAGAGATCCTGAAGATAGGCTCTTGTTGGGACTAGCTATTTTGCTGTGAAATAAAGGGGGAAAGTGGAGTGATATCTAAAGGGGAATCTAAGTTAGGATATTATTTTTCACATTTATTTTATTGCTTCAAGATAAAATAGACTATCTTGGGATGATGGACAGTGATAAAGGGTACAGAAAGAGGTGAGAAATAACTGATGAAGCAGGCCCCTGAGGTGGTAAGGACAGGTGGATTTCATGATATGGAGGGAAGGTTTAGTCTCAGATGGGAGGATTCTCTGTAAAGGATATTCATACGCCTGCTTTTGTACCATAAAGGCAAGGGTGAGTAGTAACAACAGACTAACAACAGACTAAATAATCCACAGAGAAAGTTTCTCACTGTAGGCAAAATAGAATAGAGTTGAAGGACTAATATAATGAAATAAAGTAATAACAAGCAAACAAAGCATGAGTACAGGGTGAAAGGTCTGGGCAATTGGGAGGTTGGAGTCAGAAGAGTAGAGATGATGACTTCAGAATGAGACACAGTATCACAAGGATGGAAGAGGAGTTGCCCTAATTTGGACATGATGAAGGCTGTTGGACCAAAGAAGATCCTGGAATCATGAAGCTGCCATTATAATGTGATAGATAAATCAGTGGATTTATGTATCAGCACATAGTAGATGTGTGGATCATAACAAATTACAGCTAACAATGAAAATAATCACAATTAAAATGATATAAAAATTATAATTAGAACACTTAATTGTGCTCATACAAAACCTAAAACTAGACCAAGAAGCAGTTTTTTGAACAGAGCAAGAGAACACTGCATGGTGTAAAATCAAGAAAAGTGTATGTCAAGATTGTATTCTCTCTTCATACACCTTCAGTCAGTATGCTATGCAAGTAATTCAGAAGCTGAATTTCATAAAAAAGAATATGGAAAGAAGCTGGACTATATATTAAGAAGAATATAGCATCAAGATTAGAGGAAGACTTATCAGCAACCTACATTATGCAGATGATACAACCTTGCTGACTGAAAACAAGGAGGATTTGAAATACTTATGCATAGGAATCAGATCGACTACATCTGTGGAAGGAACCACTTGAGAAGCTCAATATTAGCTGTGAAAACTAGGCGGGGGGCTGATTGTGGAACAGACCACCAATTACTCATATGCAAGTTCAAGCTGAAGCTGAGAAAAATTAAACCAAATCCACAGGAGCCAAAACATGACTTTGATTTCATACCACCTGAATTTCAGAATCATCTCAGGAACAGGTTTGAGGCCTTGAACACTAATGAGCGAAGACCAGATGAGTTGTGGG
>NW_006399808.1:1717090-1717665 GCF_000299155.1 Elephantulus edwardii | reverse complement strand
GGGATGGGTGTGTCAGAGGCAGTGCGGTTGGCACAGGATAGAGCAGGGTTTAGGGCTGTTGTGCATAGGGTTGCTATGAGTCGAAAACGACTCGACGGCACACAACAACAACAACAGCAGATATATTAAAAAAACCTAAAAGAAAACCAGAAAAATCCTGCACCCTTCAGTATGGATTACATCTCAATGTCAAGAAAACAAACATTCTCACCACTTAGACCAATAGGCAACATCATGATAGATGGAGATGATTGACATTTGACAAATATTTTGGTTGTATCCACAATCAACACCCTTGTTACCGGCAATCAATAAATCAAAGGGCGAGTTGCACTAGGAAAATTTTCCATCAAGCACTTATTCAAGGTTTTCAGGAGCAACGTTTTTAGTTTAAAAACTAAGGGAGACCTGATTCAAGTATGGTCTTTTCAATTACGTCCTATGCATCTTAAAGATGTTGTTGTTGTTGTTGTTAAGTGTCATCGAGTCGCTTGCGACTCATAGCGACCCTATGTACAACAGCCCTAAACCCTGCTCTATCCTGTGCCAATCTCACTGCCTCTGACACATCCATC
>NW_006399808.1:1715451-1716990 GCF_000299155.1 Elephantulus edwardii | reverse complement strand
TTCATTAAAACTAATAAAATTTAATAATAATTAAAAAAAGAATCTGTATTCTATGAAGTGGAATGTGGCATCAGGATCAGAGGAAGACTCATGAATAGCTTGTGCTGTGCAGATGACACAATCTTGATTGCTTAAATTATTATTCCTTGGAGAGAGATATCATTCTTGGAAAGGTGGAAGGTCTGTGAAAAAGAGGAAGACTCTGAACAGACGTATCAACACGATGACTGCTGTAATTAGTCCTAGTGTGTCAGGAATAAGGATGACACAGGATAGGAGAGAGTTCAGATCTGTTGTTCATAGGGTTGCTATAGGTCATATTTAACTCGATACCTAACAACAATAACAAACATGTATATGGTAGACAAGTGGACACAAATACCTATGTATGTAAATGTTTGTGGTAACATTATGTTTAAAAGCAAAGGCCTCAAAATATTCTGTATGTTGATAAGGAAAAACTAGTAAAATGAATAACAACACACAATAATTAGAAGGCTTGAAGTCAATTTATATGTGTATATGCAGAATTGTCTCAATTTAAAATTGTTTCGATAGTCCAGTTGCATATTATTGTATTAATCAGATGTTCTGTGAAATGTTCTACTTGACATGGTAGCCACCAACCACATGTGGGTACTTAGCATTTGCAATGTAGCAGGTGCAACTGATAAAATAAATGTTTAACTTAATTTATTGTTTCTCATTTTAATTAATAACTGTTTAAATAGCCACATGTGGCTATAATATTTGACAACACATGCTAGAAAATATTCACTTTTATGCATACGTAGGAGTAATAATTTGGTTAAAATATCAACACTAATAACAGACATGATCTTTTCATCACCTGCCAGGAATCTGATGGCTTGAAAATTAATAAGGATAACAGAAGAAGAATCAGTGCCTTTAAGTTATGATGCTGGAGAATAGAACTGAGTATCCCATGGACTGTCAAAAGAATAAACAGATATGTATTGGGAAAAGTACAGCCAAGGTGCTCTTTGGAGACAAACATGGGGAAATTTCATTGCTCATACTTAGATATGTTTCTAGGAGGGGCTATTCCTTGGAAAGTGACATCATACTTGGAAAAGTGAAGGGTTAGTGAAAAAGAGCAAGACCTCCAATGAGATGGATTGACAAAGTGACTGAGCAATGGGTGCAAATGTGTCGGAAGATGAGAATAGTATAAAAACGGACCGGGTTCAGGTCTGATGTTCATAGTGTTGCTATGAAGCATACTTGACTCAATAGTACCTAACAACAACAGTAAGTCAATGCAAAAAATTAAATACAGGGTATCTCAAATAATAAAAGAGTAATTTAACCACTTAAATATTTGATTTTGCAATTATTTCCCTTGCATGTAATGACATGTTGTTGTTTGTTGATATGTGCCATCGACTTGCTTGCGACTCATAGCGACCCTATGTACAACAGCCCCTAAACTCTGCTCTGTCCTGTGCCAATCGCTCTGTCTCTGACACTCCCATCCTGATTATCCCAGTCACTGAATCAATCCACCTCATAGAGGGC
>NW_006399808.1:1678537-1706876 GCF_000299155.1 Elephantulus edwardii | reverse complement strand
CTGCATGTGGAAACTACAAAACAGTGTCATTGATTTCACATGCAAGCAAGATTCTACTGAAGATTATCCAAAAACGACTGGAACAGTGCATCAGCAGAGAACTGCCTGAAGTCCAGGCTGGGTTTAGAAGGGGTCGTGGTACTAGGGATATTGTTGCTGATGTTATGATTATCTTAAAGATAGACAATTAATAAGGATAAAAGAAGAAGAATCAATGTCTTTGAGTGTGGTATTGGGGGAAAAAACACCAAATATCCCATGAACTGTAAAAAATCCAAATCTGTCTTGGAGAAAATGCATCCGTGGTGCCTCTTAGAGGCAAGGATGGTGAAATTTCACCTCACATACTTTAGACATGTTATTAGGAGGGTTCAGTCCTTGAAAAAGAACGTCATCTTAGGGACATCAGAGGATCAGTGAAAGATAGGAGATCCTGAACAAGGATTGACACTGTGAGTGTAGAAACGGGCTTGAGTATATTAGGAATGATGAGAATAACACAGGAGAGGGCAAAATTCTGATCCGTCATTCCTAGGGTTGCTTATGAGTCATAGTAGACTCAGTGGCTCCTAGCAACAACACAGTAGATTGAATTATTTTAAATATAGGACCCAGAAGAAAGTAACTTTCAGTCACAAACCTCAGCACTGGGGAGTCACCAGGAAACATTATCATGCAAGCCACTTTCTCTATCTTTGCTAACAAAAGGTAGTTTTGTTTAGAGCAACACATGTTTTGCCATCATGAATGAGTCATGGCTTGTCTAGTCAACCAAGTAACCTCATTTCCTTTTCGCTGATGATCCCTTTTCAAACTCTCTTGGAGCTTCAAGTGGTCATGTGATGATGCTGTCGTTACGTGTCCTGGAGTCAAATATGATTCTTAGTGACCCTACGAAGAGCTGACCTGAACCCTGCCCTATCCTGTGCCATCCTCATCATCTCTGACATACTAGAGTCCATGCTGAAGTCACTTTATCAATCTGTCTCATCGGGGTTCTTCCTCTCCTTTGCTAACTTTCCATCTTTCCAAGCATGGTGTCCCTTTCCAATGAATGACTTTGCCTAGCTACATGTCTAAAGTATAAAAAATGAAGCTTTGCCATCTTTGACTCCAAGGAGAACTCTGGTGGTACTTTTTCCAAGAGATATTTGTTCTTTTGATAGTCTATGATATATTCAGCACTCTTCTCCAGCACCTCAACTCAAAGGCATCAATTCTTCTGTCATCTTTATTCACTGTCCAGCTCTCTGATGCTTGACAAGTGATTCAGAAAACTATGTCTGAATCAGGTGTACTGTCTTCGTAAAACAGACATCATTGCTTTTCAGTATTTTGAAGAGGTCCTAACAATGGACTTGCCCAATACAAATGTCTCCTGATTTCTTGACTGGTGGTACCAGGATGTTGATTGATGATCCAAGCAACATGAAAACAGTGACAGCTTCAATCCTTTTTCCATCTTTCATAATGTTGACTGTTGATCCTGTGGTGAGGACCTTTGTTTTCTGGATGTTGAGATGTAATTCATACTGAAGGCTATAGTCCTTAATCTTCTACAGCAAGCATTTCATATATGCTTTACTTTCAGCAAGTAAAGTAGTGTCATCTGCATAGCTCAAGCTGCTGATGAGCCTTTCTCCAAACCTGAGGCCACATTCTTCTTCATTTTGTCCAGCTAGGTTCTGAACAATCAACAGATATGAGTTGACCTGAGACTTGTGGGAAAGCTTAAACTTTTCTGATAAGAGAGAAATAAAATTCCTCATCCTGTATGCCTCTCCTTCTTTATGCCTTGAATATAGATGTCTGGGTTTCTGACAGCTATATTGCACCCATGAAAGAACAAGTTTGAGGACATAAATAGAGCATGCCACATATTTTAGAGCATAAAGACAGAACCTGGGCCTTGATACTTCTATTGGACCAACCCTATTAGTCTTGAAGACATTTTAAAATTTTTATTCAAAAGAAAATTTTTTTATTGAAATTTAAATGAAAGTTTATAGAGAACTTGGATTTCCATTAATTCATTGTTGAACATTTTCCTCCCTGCCCACCCCTCCCCCCCAGTTCACTTTTCTCTTTGTAGAGAAAAAAAAATCTTTCATTGTTATACAATCCCTCCCCGCCACCCCGTCCATTTTACTATACAGCTCTTATTATGGATTCTTGTCATGCAAATAATACTTAATCATATGTTCCTTTTAGACAGTTCTCTCCTTCATCTGTTTTAATGCAATATACATTATTTATCCCCTCTTTTCTTAGTTTACCCCAACCTTGATGTCAGTCTTGTTTTATAACAATGGCATAATGTAGTATTTGACCTTTTGTGACTGGGATATTTCATTCAGCATAATGTCCTCCAGGGTCACCCAATTTGTATAATATTTCATGAGTTCCTTGTTTCTCAATGCAGCATAGTGTGAATATACCAGAGCTTCTCTATTCATTTGTTTGTTGATGAGCACTTGGGTTGTTTCCAGCTCATTGCCACTGTGAACAAAGGAGCAATAGACATAGGTGTGAATATGCTTGTTTAGGTGGCTGTTCTGATTTCTTTAGTGTATATTCCCAGTAGTGGAATTGCTGGGTCAAATGGTATTTCCATTTCCAACCTTTTGAGAATGTGTCATACTGCCTTCCATAGTGGTTGCACCATTTTATACTCCCATCAACAGTGAATAAGTGTTCCAGTTTCTCCACAACCTTGCCAGCATTAGTTGTCTGCTGCCTCTGTTGAACTGTGGTATTGTTACTGGGGTGAGATGATATCTTATAGTTGTTTTCATTTGCATCTCTCTTAGAGCTAGGGATTTTGAACATTTCTTCATGTATTTGCCATCTGAATGTCTTCTTTGATGAAGTGTCTGTTCATATCCTGTGCCCATTTTGCAATTGACTTATTTACCTTTATCTTGTAGTGTCAAAAGAAGTTTTAATGGTGAAAGAAAAGCTGAGGTTTAGAAGCCAGTGAAGAGGTGCAGGGGAAGTGAGGAGTGGACAGGGTGGCTGTTAATTGAGATTGGGCAGTGGGTAGTTAAGAATAGACCAGAAGGAAACGTGGATGCTGGATTAAGTTTAGGTGTCCTGTCCAGGCAGTAATAAAAGGACACGAAAATGTTTTTTAAAACCTCTCATTTATAAACTTGATGTCACTGATAGCTGCTAAACATTGTGGCTTTTTCAAATGTCTTTGAAGTGTTTATTTTCTTTTTGAAAAAAAGGCAACATTATTATATACATTATTATACACATTATATTATACAATTATTATGTACATTGTTATTATTGTTGTTGTTGTTCTTTTCTACCTATTAAAGTAAAATATATCCATTATAGAACATTTAGGAAATATATGTCAGCAAATAGAAAAAAACCTTTCAGTAGGTAATGTAGGGCTGATAATTCAGGGCATGAAGCAAGAGCAGAACTGGTTGACAGGGCAACAAACGGGAACCCCACTGCCACTCGCTTTCCCTAGGCCTCAGTTTTTCCACCTGCAAAGCAAACAGACTGAGCAATGGTGTGGTGTCTTCACATGGCTTGGAAGCTCTGGCTCGCTAAGAGAGCACTTCCGGGACTACCTCCATACACCCCTTCCCCAGACCAGGAGGAAACCAGGACGAATGAGCACCAATGATGTCTCACCATCCTCTGAGTTCAGACAGGGTGGTCTAAACCCTCATTTTAGGGGTGTGAGTCCTGGTCGGGGAGGGGTTACATTAGACCATCGGTGAGGACTGTGGTCATCAAACCCCCACTCTGTTTTCATTTCCCCCTCTTCGGTGCCAACACTCTCTGCCTCACTTCTCAGCATCTCCTCCCTGGAATGCTCCCGCCTTTTCTATCAGGAGTCTTCAGAAGGCAGTGGGCTGGAATGAGTACCATCTGGAGGGTCAGGAACCACAGTGGGTAGAAAGGACACAGACAGGAAGGCCCCTTCACCACAGCATCCCCATGGCCAGCATGGTGGTGGCCAGCGGTGGATTCATAACCACCTGATTTGGCTGCTCATGTGTTTGGTGACTGAAATGGCTGACTTTCCCATCAGGGCACCGCCAGGGACTGAATAGCACAGAGACTGTCTTAGGATTGATGTGTCTGATGTTAGAAATCAATGATTAGAAATCAGATTTCCTTCTTCAGGAGGTACCCTCAGGCACAAAACAGAACAAATCATTTGTTAGTTTCTGCATGCACCCTGGCACATGACGAAGCAGCTGAGAAAAAAGTCATAAAGAGTAGTAAAGTTCCATTCACTGCTCTCCCTGGACCCTGCACCACACCCTGGCAGGCTGGTGCCATAACCCACAGTGTTGGGCAGTCAGTCACCGCCTGCCAGCTGAGGGTAAAGGAGCATTGAAGCCTACCAGGGCTTTCGGGAGCCAGCACAGGAAGGCAAACTTGAGACTCCCAGTGCTTTCAGAAGGCAAACACGTTGGGTAGGACTCAGTCTAGTCAGTTAATTCAGCATGAATAAGTAACTGGACTTTACCAGCCATCTCTTCCCACCCATGGGTGCCACGGAGGGGGGCAGCCCATAGCCATAGCCACTGTTCACCCACACTAATCGCTTCCCTCCACAGGACAGCCAAAGCTTGTCAGAGTGAACAGAAATCAGAAGCAAGAACAAAATTACCAAATATTGAAATCAGCTCACTGCTAGAAGCTGGCCCCAGCAAACTATCAGTTATTGCCTCATCTAAAACTCTCAGAAACCCCTGCTGTCCTATTTTAAGACAAGGACACAGTGGGGCTTCGGCTTGAGACTGAAGTAAGTTTTCTTCAATAAGTGATAACATGGGCCTCCTGCCTCAAAGTTCATGATCTTAAATACTTTACTCCTTTTCCGTGGTCCTCCTGTCTTGTCTCAGGCCATGGAGTGTGTAGCCTGTGAGAACAGAAATTGTTCTAGGAGCTGGTAGTCTGAAATAGGGATACCAGCGGTGATATCCCTTATGGGCACTGAGAGATAATCCTCAGAGGGATCCTTGATGTTCCCTGGCTTGTAGATAGAAATATCACTAGAAATTTCTACTTCACGTAACTCTTCTCTTTCTGATCTCTTAGAGAGACATTAGTCATGTTGGATTAAGACCCATCCTAGTCCAGAATGACCTCATTGTAATGGAACTAAAAATAGCTTCAAAGACCCTATCTCCAAATAAGGTCACAGTCATAAGAATAGGGGTTAGAATTTTTTTTTAAGAACGTAATTCAGTCCACAAGACTCTACTATATGATCTACTTACACTCTTTGAACATTCAAGCATGAGATTTGGAGTATAAACCAAGATTCTTCCAGGAATTCTTAACCTTAATGTGTCTCTTAGGAAATGGCATTCTCGGATCTCTGACTTTATAAAATGTCAGGACACTTTGTGACATCTTCCCAGTTTATCAAATGACTGTCATCCATGTGTGCCACTATCACATCTTGCAATGACTAAAGAAGACCGAAGAAGAATTGACACCTTTGCATTGTGGTGTTAGAGAAGAGGACTGAACATCACACAGGCTGTCAAAAGAACAAACAAATCTATCTTGGAAGAAGATAGATTTATGTGCGACTTCTTACATGCTTTGGGCATGCTGTCAGAAGGAGCATCATCCTTGGAAAGGTGGAGGACCAGTGAAGGTAGTGAGAGGGGATCGTGATGGAAGGAATGCAGCACATATGCTTCAATATCCCTATACAAGTTTGTGAATGTCAAGATCAATCATAGCGCATACCACAGGGGCAGGGATGCATCCTCACATATATTTTTTTGGTCCTGGTTTTGGTTTTAGTTCCCAGCACTTAAACATGTTTTCCATTTGTGAGAATCTCAAAGCATATGGAGTGCAGGGTTTCAAATACCTCCTATTGCCCAAGGGGCGAAATTTTGTTTTCCAGTTTAAGGGCAAGCACATGGCATTTAGAATTAGCCAATGAGATAATCCCACCAGAAATCTGAGTACGAGCAGATGTCACAAGGCAGAGCCAGAGCTTCTCAGTACACAGAGACAGTGGTGACAAGAGTCTACTAGTGGTTGGTCAAGGGTAGCATTCTGTACACACTTCCCGGGGCATGACATGCCTAGGTTTCTAGCTACTAGTTTGGCTCTTACTTATTTCCCAACAATCAAAGCGAGCTAGTTTTATGGATAAGGATAGCTGTGAAGTCAGATAAATAGAGATTTTAATATAAATGTGCTACTGAAGAGTGATATGACGATGGCTGAACTACAGCCCCTCTCTGGAACACTGTGTTGTTAAATGCCACTGAACTGACTATAACTGATACTGACCCTAAGGACAACACATCTGAACCTTGCCTATCCTGTGCCATCCTCACGATCTCTGACATGCTCAAGCTCATTGTTACAGTCCATTTTGTTGAGGGTCTACCTCTCTTTCAATAACCCTCCACCTTCCCAAGTATGGTGGCTTTTTCCAATGACTGGACCTTCCTGACAACATGCTCGAAGTATATGAGATGATGTTTGACCATCCTGGCCTTTCTGGAGACTCCTGAGTGTACTTGCCCTAAAACAGACTTGTTTGTTCTCTTGGCAGTCAATGGGACATTCAGTACCCCTCTCTAACACTACAATTCAAAGACATCAATTCTTTTTCTGTTTCCTATACATTGTCCAATTTCAGATGCACTGGAAGCAATTGACGTCTCATGGCTTGGATTAGGTGCATCTTAATGTTTAAATTTATATCCTTGCTCTTGAACACTTGGAGAGGTCCTTGACAGCAGATTTCCCCAAGGCAACATGCCATTGATTTCTTGATTGACACAACTATGAGTGGCAATTGTGGATCTAAGTTAAATTAGATCATTGAAAACTTTAGTCTTTTCTACTTCTATTATGATGTTGCCTGTTGGTCCAGTGGTGAGAATTTTTGTCTTCTTGATGTTGAGATGTAATCCAGATTGAAAACTGTAGTCTAAATTACTCTTCTGCAGCAAATATTTCAAGTCCTTTTTACACAAACCTACAATCAAGGTTATGTTATCTGCATAATGCAGGTTGTTGGTAAGTCTTCCTCAATTCCTGATCCTGCAATCTTCATATAGTCCATCTTCTTGAATCAGATCAGCATCCGGATTAATAGGTATGAAAATGAGATACAAACCTGACACTGTGCTCAAAATTCTGCAGCACTTTAATTCATGTAATAATTTTCTCCTCTTATTATAAGGCTCACACAAAATAATGTGAGTTAAGTACCTAATCCTGAAGGAAGCAAGGTTCATTAAAAAGGGGCTTTGGTGGTTCATGGGTAGAATCTCACCTTTCACGGGAGAGGATCTGGCCCAGTTCTCAGCCAGTGTCCCTCACATGGCCACCATGCTCTGGCAGTGGAGCCTTACATGTTTCTGTGGGGTTGACCAGGTGTCAATGCAGCATCTCAATCTGTATAGACTAACAAGAAAGGCTGGGGTTTGACTTTCAAAAACTGGACAATGACTTAACAGAGTCAAAAATAGTGTTCACATCTTACTTTGATGCAGGTCTTAAAGGCTTGCAAGCAACCATTAAGGTAATTATTGGCCTCTCCCTGTTCAGAGTAAATAAGAATGAAAGAAATTAAAGTCTTATAGTCCAAAGGACTAGCTGGCTATGTGAACTTTGCTATCAACCACCCTGAGACCAGAAGAACTAGATGCTAACTGATCACGGCACAAGTTCCATAAGAGAGTGGGAGAAAAATGTGGAACAAAACTCAAAATTCTAAGAGTACCAGGCTTACTGGTCTGAGAGAGAACAGTGAAATCTGAAAGACTGTGGCCCCTCGTTACCAGTCAAGCCTGGAACTGAGGCCATCCCTATGACTCACCTTTCAGCCAATTACTAGACAGTATGATCACGTGATCAATAAGAGCAGGGAGGAATTCAGTCCTTAAAGCAATCAACCATGAGAGATTAATATGGCCGCATTCACCTAGTGATAAAGTTCAGAGGGTAAGAAGGGCTAGGAAAGAAGGACAGATAGAAACAGTCTAAGGAGGAAGTTGGAAGAGTAATGTTAAAATGGGAGATTATAATCAATGTCATGAAGCATAGTGTGTATGAATTATTGAATGATAAACCAATTTTCCCTGTAAACTTTCACTTGAATCTCAATTTAAAGTTTTTTACAAGTCAGCCAGTGAAGACACTGTAAATGAAATCCCCACCTAGGAGTGGTGCAGGACAGAAGAGCATTCGGTTCCACTGCATGGTGTTGCCACAAGCCCATGGCCGGTTCAGTGTTAACTAACAGCAACAACAAACACAGTAATGAAGGTGGAGGAGGAGATTAAGGAGGACCATCTAAAAGGGACGGATGAACCCAGGGCTGATGCAGCCAGCTGTAAACCACCAGAACAGCTAGGCTTCACATAGCAGCTGGCTTCACAGCTGGTAGGGGCCTGTCATCATGGGTGCCCATGCCTGGCACTGTCCTTCTGAGGAGGAACTAACCGGCCTCTCTCTTTCTAACGCACTTAACATAATGTGTCTAACCTTGTGGATGCTCCGGGAGCCACTGAGCCGATGCCAGGATGAGAGCAGAGGCCCGAGAGGCACTGTACATGGTCTGGCAGTGATGTGAGTTAAAGGTAAAACAGCTGACGCTGATTCCCCAGATGGGGCACTGGGCTCCTGGTCCTGTGGTGTGCCAGGCTGGTGAGCAGGCAAGCCAAAAGCCTGTTCCTCGGGAGTGTGCCAGCCCCGGGGACCAGATGCTGCCTCCTGACACATCCCCTCACATGAGCACCTGGCATATGAGAGGCCATCAAGCTACCACCAGACAGGCGGGAGGCCATATGCCCCTAGTCTTCTTTCTGCCCCCTCCCATCCCAGGCTGTCCTGGAGTCACAGGTCATTCCCCTTCAAGGGTCCCCTTGGCCCTGGCTGCAGTGGCCACTTTCCGACTGTCTTGAGTTCTGACTGTGATATAATTGGGAGCTTGAAAACTCTGATTGTTCAATAATTATAAGGTAGAGAAATTGCCAGGGCACCAAAGGTTGCTTGCAATTGCTGTACTCATTGTCCTTCGTTATCTCTCCATAGAAAAGACTACTCAGAGGAGACAAAGCCAGTGTGCTATTTATTCTGAGCAGCTTGACAGAAGAATGAGAGATCCTTGCTGGTGCCCATCCATTTCTTGACAGACACAAGCCCCTGCTGGTTCTGGCACAGTCTGTCCTGCAGCAGGCCACACATACACACAAACGCAACTCCCCAGACCCAGACCCAGACCCAGGCTCAGCTCTGTCGGGGCTCACCTGCCCCTACAGAGACCCTAGTTGCTCCTGTCTCAGATGGCCCAGGAGAGAAGGGGGCCATGTCTGTAGTCATGTATATACGCTTTGCTTGGTGAGAAGCCGTGCATTGTGATTTACTAGCCAGCACTTCTCGAGTACTGTCTGTCTGCCAGGTGCCCTGAGGAGTGCCTTACCTGTTCATCTTCACAACACTAACTGTTCTATCCATTTTCACAAATGAGCTTAAAGGGTTAAGTATCTTGCCTGGTGTCACATAGCTCACAAAGCACTAGTAAAGAATTGAACCCTCAGCACCTGGACAGAGCTCTCAGTCCTGCTGTCCTCCTCTCTGAATCTGGGTGCATGTGTGCATGTGTGAATGTGTATGAGGGGATGCGGGGGAGGCAAAGAGAGGAGAGATGGGGATGTGCATGTGTGTGAGAGGGTGTGTAATATAAAAGGGTGCATATCACTGTAAGTTTGTATATGTGGGGAGAGAGAAAGGGCAAGAAGAGAGAGACCATGTGCACATAGGCAGGTAGCTGAAAGCAACAAATCTAAGCAGTAGATTCAATAAAAAGAAGGACTGAGTGAAAGACATAAGCTAGGCTATGGTTAAAACATATCTGGTATTTTATGTTTCTTTTTTAAAGGCTCCAGGGATACTCAGATTAAAAGTATTGGGGCCTAGAGGCAAGCAAATTCATGTTTGAATTTCCATTTCCCTTAGACACCTACTCTACTCCAGGCCCTGGGTCCTGTGCCTTGTGCCAAGTCAGCTGTGGCATCTGCCCCGTGACCCCTGGCCCAGCTGCCCAGCAGGAGGCTGATATATGGCCTTGCTCTCAGCCACAGATGCAGGAAGAGCTGGGGTTGTCTCTTCCATCTCTGAGACTTTTCAGTTTGTTTCTGGGAAGGTTGTCTAAAGCAAGGCCTTAAAGTCATCCATTTTTAAAAGTCATTCATAAACAAGCTTTCTTGTCACCCACTTGGCTGAGATGGAGAGTTAATCAACACTTGATTATCCATTGGAACCATGGAGATATAACAAATTAATAGATTGGCTTGTTCTTCAATTATGGCTATGTTTATTAATAAAAAGAAGAACCATTTGTCAAGCTCTCCGATAGCCAGGAATGATGAGGCTGTAGCTGTGATTTCAAGACAATCCTCAGGAAACACTTAGTATTTTAGTACTTCTATAACAGAAGCTCAACAAGTTGACAGTTTTAACAAGCATTGCTTTCTTCTCTCACCTTTAGGGGGTTAAACTTCCAATTCAGACCACCAGCTCCAGGGAGTGGCCTTTTCTCTCTGGTGACTCTGCGGAGAGTCCTTCCTTATTTCCTTTAAGCATCTGCAGTGTTCCTGCCAGATCTGTATGTGTTTTGGCATCAGTGTTCCCCTTGGTCTAGGATGTTCTTGGTGCATGGATACCAGGTCCAAAGGATGCATTCCAAGCCCAGCTCTTTTTTTCTTGGTGGCAGCCAGGTCTTCCTTCCTCTGCTTGCTTTTTCTCTTTTTTCATCTCTTATAAGAATAAAGATGCTATAGGCAACACCCCAGGGAAACTCTCTTACATCAGCTAGGGCTGTGACCTGGGGAAAGGTGTTGAATCCCACACTAATCCCTTATTGATTGGCCAATTGCAACATTTCATGCCATGAGGTAAAGAAACCAAATCACACTATTATACAACTTCCAACAGCTAGAAGCACGGCCCAGCCATGTTGATACCAGATGGGGACACACCTCCCGATTTCCATTTGACAATGGAGGAAACTCTAAATCCAAGGCAATGATATGATTCACTCAAGATCACATAGCTCATAAATCAAAATGAGAGTCAGTGACTGCACTGTCTCAACTCTCTAACATCCTTACGTGTGTGGCATTCTTAACACCAACATGTTATTTTCACCTTGTAACAACAACGAGAGAGCTCTGTTGACTTAGTAGATAGAAAGTTATGCTACCAAGTCAAAGGTGGGTGATTTTAATCTGCGGCCCTCAGGCCTGGTTTTAATTGTTTTTATTAAAACATTCTTCTAAGTGGCATAGCACTGGTCTGTCCATTTGCTGTACAGAGGTAACTCATGGTTGCTGTGATGCTAAGCACTGTGACACTGATGTGTCAAATGCGAAAATGGTTACCCATGGCGGACAGTGTTTGGTGGAGTTCCCTGATTAAAACAAGCTTGGAAGCAGGAGTGGCATCCACGTTCGATATAGCTTGCCTTGGGAAACTCCATGAACTTGGAGAAAGGATGAAAGTTATACAAGTGTTCAGGTCTTTCGTTCACAGGGTCACTATGAGTTATCTATGACTCAATGGCACCTAACAACAACAACAACAACAAAGTTTCAAATGAGAAGATACTTAAGAAGTTCCTGGAACTCAGGACTAGAAACAGGCTCAGGTGAGCCACTCTATATTGTCACTGGACATTTTTGGCACCCCCTGACCAGGACATGGGCTGGGGGATATAGACCTGAGATTGGAATATATGTTTATATGAGCTCAGTAATGTGTGTTCCAAATCAAGGTAAACTACAGCTTAAAGCAAAGTCAGGACTAACTCTCCCTTTAAAGATGGGTTTTATTGTCATCTCTCAGGTGTCATGTTCTAGACAAACCTTGGAGGGTTAACCTGATTCGTCCAGTAGCCAAGGACAGTCAGCAACCATCAGGAGCATCAGAATGATGCAAAGAGTGAGAAAAGTATCCAATCTTTTAGTAGCAGATGTGTGTCTAAACTTACTGGCACTAGTTATACTCAAGTTGCTTTCCATTCATCGCAGTCCTATGTGGGTCACTGTAGAACTTGCTCAGTCAAGTTTCCAATACCTGGTATTTTTCAAAAATATATCACCAAGCCTTTCTTCTAAGGATCATCTGAAGGACTTGAACCAGTTGTCTAGTGGCTGAGAGCATCAGCCATTCACACTAGCCTGGACACCTGTCTTAGCACGTACTTTATGATTCCCCAGGACATCTGTTAGCCTCTCACCCACAATTCCACTATATATAACAGGTATTATTGTTTCTACTTAGTAAATGAGTAAAGTGAGACTTAGATAAATGAAATGTGTACAACCTCAGTCTTCTGGTCATCAAACACTTTCTCTTACCATCACACGGATAACCTCTTGTTCAAAGTAAATGTTTGTTTTAATAGTTAAAAATTCATAATCCAGAGCACTGATGGTCTAGTGGCAAGAAGAGGTTCTGCAATCCCAAAACACATGGTTCAAATCCACCAGCTGCTCCGCTGGAGAAGGATGGGCAATCTGCTCCTGTACAATTAACTGCCTCTGCAAACCTGCCGCAGGGTCAGCTGTGGTTCTCTTCTGACTCTGTGGTACACAACAACAACAACATAAAAGTTGTTATTTTGACCATTTTCAAAGGTATGCTTCAGTGGCATTGATTATATTCACCATGTTGTACTATGATTACCACTATTTGTTTTCAAAATGTTTCTTCCCTTAAAATAGCAACCCTGAACCCATTAAAGTAGAAACTCCTCATTTCCCCAAGCCCCAGCTCCAGGTAACCACTAGTGTATTCTCTCTATCTCTACTGCTGCTGTTAGGTGTTATCCCATCAATTCCAGCTCCTAGCAACCCTTTGTACAATAGATGGAAGCCCTGCCTGATCCTGCACCATCTTCACGATCTCCAATGTTGTTAATTCATTGCAATTGTCACTGTGTCAATCCATCTCCGTAGGGTCTTCTTCTCCTCCATTGTTCTACTTTTCCCAAGCATGATATCCTTTCCCAAGGATTGGTCTCACCATCCTTACCTCTAACAAGCAAACATTACATAACATGGGACAGCCTGGAGAACATCATACTGAGTGAAATATCTCCATCACATAAGGACAAAGACTGCATAACACTATTGTTATAAAATAGAACAGACATGAAGTGGGGTCATGGTGGAGAGAGTGGGAAAAGAGTGGATAGATAATGAATATTGTATTACAATAGATGAAGGGAAGAAGTATCTGAAAGGTTAGGAATTATATGTATGACAACAATCTGAAACAAGGGGTGCATTGTGGGGAAGGCTGGCAAAAGGAAAATGGAGGGGGAAGAAAATGTGTAACAATAAAAAAAATTAAAATAAGACATTTTCTATGTTTAAAAAAAGAAAGATCCTGGTTGTACTTCTTCCAAGACAGATTTGTTTGTTCCTTTGAAAGTCAATATTATGTTCAGTCATTTTTCCATTATCACATTCAAAATCATATTTAATCAACTCAAATTTGAGTTTGAATTGGTTCAAAAGTATCCATTTTTCTTCAGTTTTTCTTATTCATTGTCTAACTTCCATATACACATGAAGGAATTTAAAAGGTCAGGACTTGCATCAAATGCACCTCAGTCTTTAAGCGGACATCCTTACTCCTAAGCATTTTAAAGAAGTCCTTGACAAGAAATTTGCCCAAATGCAGTATATCTTTTGGCCCCTGTCTGCTGCCTCCCTGAGTGTTGGTTATGTGTGTTGTTGTTAAGTGCCGTTGGTCGTAGGCGACTCATAGCGACCCTACGAAGGAAAATCTTCAACATTTGCGTGTGAGATTTTCATTCTTTCTCCAGGTTCATAGGGTTTCTGGAGGCAAGCTATTTAAGGAAGTGGATGCCACTCCTGCTTCCAAGCTTGTTTTAACCGGGGAGCGCAAAACAAAATTATCCAGGTAAATGATCTATTTGCCTATTTTAGAAATGTCATAAAAGTGAAATTACACAATATATATTATTTTGTGTCTGATTCAGTTCACTTAGCAAAATGTTTTCAAGATTCCTTTCATATTGGAGAATAAACATGGATGTTATTCTTTTTATGGCAGAATAATATTCCATTAGGGTATATACCACATTGTCTTGATCAAGTCATTTTAATTGATAGACACTTGAATTGTTTCCAGTTCTGGTTACTGTGAATAATTCTGCATTGAACATTGCTCTTCAAGTGTCTGAGTCCTTACTTTCAATTCTGGAAGGGCGTATATCTGAGAATGAAACTGCTGCATTGTACAGTAATAATATGTTTCGGGTTTTGAGGAAGCATTAAGCTATTTACTACAACAAACTTTCTATTTTATCTTTACAGTAAAGAACTAGAGTTACAATTTCCCCACATCCCTACATTTTCTATTAATATTATTTTAACATATATGATAGCTATCTTAGAAGTTGCAAAGTGGTATCTTGTGCTTTTGATTTGTGATTGCCTCATGACTATTGTCAGAGGAATTTCCTCTTGCTCTACCACAACATATATCATGTTTGATGTAACAATTTTGTCCCTGGGCCATGCTGAAATGGAACTTTTTATATTGAACTGTTGTCATTGTTGTTATCACATGCAAGTAAACTGTTGTCAAAAATTTTTTCAAAAATAACTGGAACAGTGCATCAACCTGCAGCTGCCAAAATTCAAGGTGAACTCAGAAGAGGCCTGGCATCAGAGAGATCATTACAAATGTTAGATATATTTTGGCTGAAAACAGAGAGTACCAGAAATATGTTTTTCTGTGTTTTATTGACTATGCAGAGGTGTTTGACTACATGGTTCATAACAAATTATGCCTAACATTTAGAAGAATGGGAAATATAGAACTTTTACATAGACCAATAAACAGTTGTTTGAACAGAACAAGGAGATAGTACATTATTTAAAATCAGGAAAGGTTTCCATCAAAATTGTATCCTTTTCCATTTCTATTCAGCCTGTGTATGTATGTTGTACATGCTGGTCAATGGGAGATAGATGTGAAGGGAGTGGGTGGAAGTGGATGTGTATCCTGGTGGATGGTGGAGCAGGGAAATAAGTGGGTAAATACACGTGTGCCAAAGGCAGGGACAACACTGACGCTAATGGTTAACTCCACAATAAGGGATATACCTTTAACTTGCTGGTCTGTCTGATACTTCTCTAAATCTAAATTCACATTAAGACAGACTAGCTGTGGTGCTGGAGAAGAGTATTGAGAATACCATGGACTGCTAGTAAAACAAACAGATTCATCCTGGAAAGGGTTAAACCAGGTGGCTCCTTGGAGACAAGGATTCTGGGGCTCCATCTAACATACTTTGGACATGTTGTGAGGAGAGACTGGTCCCCGGAGAAGGACATCATGCTTGGGAGGGTGGAGGGACAGCACAGGAGGGGAAGGCTTTCTGTGAGGTGGATTTGATTCAGTGACTGGGATAATCGGGATGGGAATGTCAGAGACAGTGAGTTTGGCACAGGACAGAGCAGAGTTTAGGGCTGTTGTACATAAGGTTGCTATGAGTCACAAGCGACTCAACGGCACATAACAACAACAACAACAACAACATTCAGCCTATATGCTGAGCAAACCACTGGAGAATCTATGTGAAAGGAATGTGGCATTAGGATCAGAAGAAGACCAGTCTACAACTTATATTATGCAGATGGTACAACCTTGCTTGTACGAAGTGAAGAGCACTGGAAACAGTGTAGGAGATCAAAGACTACAGACTCCAAAATGAATTACACCGCAACATCAAGAAAACAAAAACTTTCACCACTTTAGGATTAAGGAGCATCATAAGTGATGGAGAGAAGATTTACATGCTCAAGGATTTCATTTTCATTGAATTCACATTCAACAATTAGATAGCAGCAGTCAAGAGATCCAAAGCTGTGCTGTGATGGGAAAATTCTGAGCACATTAGAGACGGTGAGGGTGGTGTAAGATAAAGGAGGGTTTGGATCTGCTGTTCACAGAGTTGCCACGGGTCGTGGTCAACCAGATGACACCTAACAACAACAATGACTGATGTTGGACATTTTTTTTCATGGGCTTCTCAGTCATTTGTATATCTTCTTCAAATACTTGCAAATCCTCTACCTGTTTTTTTATTGCATTTTTGTCCTTTTGTTGTTGAATTACAGATCTAAACTATATTTCCTTCTGTTATCAGAAACCTTCCAGTGATTTTCCTTTTCATTTGAAATAAAATATTAACTTCCTAGCTTAGGCCCAGTCCTCTCCATGACAAGCCTCTCTCATCTCTCTCCATGACCTCTCTCTCATCTCTCACTGTGACCTCTCTCTCATTTCACCCTTCCTCCCCTCTGACTTTTCTGGCCCAGCCACCTTGACTGTCTTTCTCACCCTGGAGACCACCATCCTCCTTCCCAGCCCTAGCCTCCAAGCTGCTCCTCTCTCCTTCAGAATGCTCTCCCTCTAGACTTTGCAGGTCTGGCTGTTCTTCTTTAATCTTGGCTCACAGAGAAGCTTTTCTTAACCTCTGCACTTTAACTAGTCCCAGCCCCCACCCCCAGCATCCACTTTATTTTCATGATATCTTAGTCTCTGTAGGACCATCATATATGTTCATACGTGTGATACTGTGTCTGCTCCAGAACATGTGGAATGAGGGATGTCCATCACTATGTGGCCCACACCTCAGGAAAAATGAAAAACTAAACCTAGTACCATTTGATTGATTCCAACTCATAATGCCCTTATGACAGTGTGGAACTAACTAGTCTGTAGTATTTTCTTGGCTATAACCTCTGTGGTGTCACTTGTTGTTGTTGTTGTTATGTGCCTTTAAGTCTACTATGACTCAAAATAACCCCATGAACAATGACTCTGAACCTTGACCTATCCTGAGCCAACTTCATCATCTTTGACACATCTGACTCCATTGCCACAGTCACCGTGTCAATCCATTTCATCCAGGGTCTGCAATTACCATCTACCCTTCCAAGTATGTTATCCTTCTCCAAGGACCAATCCCTCTAGGCAGCATGTCCAAAATATGTGAGAGTTTCAAAATCATTGCCTCCAGGGAGCAACCTGGTTTCATTCTTTCCAGGACAGACCTGTTTGTTCTTTTGACAGTACCACAACTCAAAGGCATTGATTTTTTTTTTCCCTTCTTCTTCTGTCATCTTTATTCATTTGTAGATCTCAGATGCATGGCAGGTAATTCAGAAGGTTGTGTAGCTCTCTGATGGCAAGTAATTGAGAAGATTGTGGGATGGATCAGGTACGCCTTAATGTCTAGACTGACATCATAGCTCTTCAGCATTCCAGAGAGGTCCTTGACAGCAGATTTTCCCAATGTAACTCATCTTTTGTTTTTCCAACTATTGGTGCGAAGGGTGTTGATTGCGGATTAGCGCAAGATTAAATCATCCACAACTTTAATCTTTTCTCCATCTATAATGATGGCTATTGACTCAGTGGTGAAAATTTTTGTTTCTTGATATTGAGATGCAATTTATATTAAAGACTGTAGTCCTTAATCTTCTGCAGCAAGTGCTTCAACTTCTTCCCAGTTTCGGTGAGCGATGTTGTGTCATCTGTGTAACACAGGTTGTTACTAAGTTTTCCTCCAATCCTGAAGCCACATCCTTCTTTATAAAGTTCACCCTCCCAAATGATCTATTCAGCATATATATTGGAAAAGTATGGAGAAAGGATATGTGTCTGAAACACTCATTTCTTGATTTTGAGCCATTTAGTGTTTCCTTGCTCTGTTCAGACAACAACTTCTTGACATAAATACAGGTTTCACATAGCACAAATAAAATGGTCTAGGATTCCCATTCTTCTAGTGTCAGTCGTAAGTTGTCATGCTCCACACAGTCAAATGTCTTTGTGTAGTGGGGAAAACACAGATAGATATCTTTCTGGTACCCTCTGCTTTCCAAGATGAAGCCAAGATCTATCTGACATCAACAATGATACCTCTAGTGTAATGGTCTCTTCTAAATCCAACTTGTATTTCTGACAGTTCACTGTTGGTGTAGTGTTCTAGTCATTTTTAAATAACCTTCAGCAAGATTTTATGTGATATGGAATACTATGCTGCATTAAAAAACAAGGAACTCATGCAATATTATTCAAAATGGTTGACTCTGGAGAACATTATGCTGAGTGAAATATCCCAGTCACAAAAGGACAAATATTACATGATGCCACTGTTGTAAAATGGGGCTGTCCTTGGGGTTGGGGAGAAAATGAGTAAGATGGGTTCAATAATGTATACTGCACTGAAACAGAGGAGAGAGAGAACCGTCTAAAAGAGAGATGTAACTGGGTATTTCTGTCATCACAGGAGACTAGAGCGAGGGCTGCATGGTGGAGGGGACCTGGGGGAGTGTTTGTAAAACAATGAAAGAATCTTTTCTTTTACTTCTCCATAATTTTTGGACTCATGTACTTATAACTTGTTAGTCAAATTTGTGTCTTCTAGGTTGCAACACCCCCATGATACATCTTGAAGGATATGTACATGTACAGCCAAGCACAATCAATAAGAGTGCATCTGAATTCCAAAATCAATCTCCATAATAGTCTATGTGTTTCCTACTGCCAAAGGGGCCCTTTAGAGTAGTGAGAGAAGATCTTCACCCTGAAACCCACAGCATCCCTTTTCAGCAGGAAGTAGCTAAGAGAATACGCCGTCCCCTTTTCCTTATGACTCAGGGTGAAGTCTCTCTCAGGGAGGAGTGATAGGGAATGGCAAAGGATACACTGACAAAGAAGATTAATCAGAACTGGCTTTGACAAGCACTGTGGCATTTGGACAAGAACAAACTGGGAGGAGGGTAGAGAGAATAGTGCAACAATGAATGAGTGGAAGCCCAAAATCTCTGTAAATGTTTATGAAAATTAATAAAATATAATTAATTATAGAGAAAAAAAAAAGATTTTATGTGATATTGCTCAATAATTACTGTAACTAGGTAGGTTAATATTGCCAGACAGCTTGTTAATGATCAAAGTTCTGTTGAATGGCTAACTTGATGAATGAAATGACCCTGATAAGAATGACTTGGTAATAGGAATTTCTTATTTCCTTTTCATTTCTTGAGGAATGTGAAGAGATCTGTGGCTCAAAGTCAGTAGATGAGGTTTAACAAACAGCTCAAAAGCAAGAAGCAGCTAGTGGAATAGCTACCCTGTCTGTCTGACACTGGATTTTAGCATCTGGACCCAGCTCTGAGGAACCAGTGCCCAGTCAGCCACACGGGGCTGCCTTGCTACACCTTTAAAGAATGTAGGGAGTTTGTGTGTGTGTGTGTGTGTGTGTGTGTGTGTGTGTGTGTGTGTGTGTGTGTTTTATTGTGGCCAGAGTAAAAGTTTGCAAAGCAAATGAATCTTTCATTCAACCATTCATACACATATTTTGATCTACAGCATTAGAGTTAATACTAAAAACATTATTTTTCCCTCTTTTCTGTAATTCCGATTTCAATTAGTCTTTCTATATCTCTGTGCCTTCCCTTTCTTTAATGATATTGTGTTGATCCTACAATCTATTTACTAAGTTTTACTCCTCCCTTCCTCCTTTCTCATACATGATAACCACCCAAGAATTCTTCAGATGTATTGGTACTGTTGCTGTTTCCATGGTCCTCCTGGACTCCTACATCACATGAATATCTGTTCAAGATGGGCAGGCTGAGCTGTTTAAGGTTCTGTGTTTCATTGTTCTCATTGTTTGAAATACCAACTCAGTTTATATTTTCCCAAGCGTTTTCAAATTTTGCTTTAGGATCTTAATTTTGTATGTTTCATTAATTTTTCTTAATGTATTCTCAAGAAGGAAAGCTATTTCTATATAAATATCCATACAGACAAAGATGATAAATGATAGAGTCTAAGTGATACACAGTTATAGAGTCAATATTGAGAAAAGAAACTGCAAGATCAGAGCAGTAACTGGGATCTGCCCTCCATAAGAGGATAATAATTATAATTTCAGTACTGAAAGGTTCTGAGTTGATAACCCTTGATTAAGTTGTATGTATTATGGTACAAATAGATGAAAACCTTCTTGTCAAGTGGTATCTCTGTTTCTATATTTATAATTTCCATGCAACTCCCCAGTGCTGAAACTTCAATGAAGAAATTATGAGCACATTTGTCCATTTAAAATACATCCACAAATCTAAGGCTTCTTTGCACAGAATACATCCTACTCTGCCACTCACAAAACCCTGTTTTACATAGGGTTACATCTTCTCCCAAAGTAAATGGATTTTTTAGTGTCATATTTTGGCAGAAGCCATCTCTAATTGTCTAGTACAATTTAGGTATCGTTATATACTATTATGATATTTATATATCATTAATAACAGTCATGAAAATGCATAAAAGCTTTTAAAAAAGTTGATCCAATAGAATGTGGAAATGACCAAATAATATAATTAATATCACATGCAAGTACAATCTTGCCAAAGATTATTCAAAAATTACCATCAATAGGGAACTGCCAGAAATTTAAGCTGAGTTCAGAAGACACTGTGAATGAAGGATATCAATCAATGTTGATGTCAAATGAATCTTGGTTGAAAGCAAGGAATACCAGAAAGATGTTTACTTGTGCATTATTGACTATGCAAAGATGTCTAACTGTGTAGATCATAACAAATTATGGCTAACATTGAGAACAACGAGAATCCCAGAACCCTTAATTGTACTCACGAAAAACCTATATATGGACCAAAAGACTGTTGCCAAGCATAACAAAGGAACAATGCGTAGTGGAAAATCAGGAAAGTTGTGAATCAAAATTGTATCTTTTCTCTATATTTATTCCATTTGTGTGCAGAGAAAATAATCTGAGAATCTTGGGTCTATGAAGAATAATTTGGCATCAGGATTGGAGGAAGATTGATCAACAACTTGTGTTTATGCAGGTTACACAACTCAGCTTGCTTAAACAAAAGAACACTTGAAACAGTTGGTGCAGAAGATTAAAGCCTTCAATATGGATTATATCTCAACATCAAGAAGACAAAAATCCTCACCAGTATACCAATAGATAGCAGCATGACATATGGAAAAAATACTGAAGTTGTCAACAATTTCATTTTGCTTGGACCCACAATCAACATTCATGGTAGCTTTAGTCACAGACATGTTATGCTGGGGAAAATCTGCTGTAAAGGATGTTTCCAAAGTGCTAAAAACCAAGGAATTAGTTCAGTAACTTAAGTGTGCCTTATCAAAGCCATGATCTTTTCAAGTACTTCTTCTGTCTCTGAAAGTTGCACAAGAATGACATAAAAGATTGAACTAGGAAGACAGAAGAAGGATCAATGCCTTTGAATTGTAGTGTTGGAGAAGAGTGCTGAATATCCCATGGACTACTGCTCTCTTGGAGGAAGTGCAAACCAGCGTGCTCCTGAGGCAAAGATGGTGAAAGCTCATCTCATATACTTTGAGCACGGTGTCAGGAGGAACCAGTCCTTTGAAAAAAACATCATGTTGGGAAAAGCAGTCAGAGAAAGAGAAGAAGCCCCCCAAAAAGATGAATTGACATACTGACTATAACAATGGGTTCGGGCACATCAGAGATGGTAAAGATGGCATAGAATGGGGCATGGTTCAGATCTGTTGTACATAGGGTCACTATGAGTCATACTGAGCTGAACAACACCTGGACAACAACAACATCATCCAGGAATTATGTACACACCTTCCCTTGGTATTTTATTTTTCAGTTTATTTTCATTTGAGTGAAAGTTTAAAAAATCATATTGGTTTCTCAGTCATTCATTTAAATTCTGGCTTTTAACATTAATTAACTATTTTTATTAAAAAAATTCTAATTCGCTGATGTAGTTCATTAATATCTGATTGTCCATTTTGTGTAGTACCTTTCCCTTCACCTATTTTTAAAAATTTTATAATGATTTATTTACAAAGTTTGATTACATTGTTTTTCACAAAAGATCTTTCCCATTTCCTTCAACCTTACCCACTGAATTGTGCAGGCCTGTGATTAACAACCTCCATCCATCCTCACCCCATTTTAACAGATGTCTACTGCCTATTTATTAACTTTGATTCCATTCTCCCTCCTTGTGAAGTTGTTCAGTTTGTGACCTAGCATATGGTCTATTCTGGAGAATGACCCATGTGCTCTGGAAAAGATTGTGTATTGTGACTTTGTTGGATGAAGTCTTCTACATATGTCTACAAGATCAAGATGGTTATTCATATTGTTTAGTTCTTCTGTGTCTTTGTTGAATTTCTTCATAGTTATTCTGCCCTTCATGAAAAGTCATGTACTGAAGTCTCCTACTACTATGATGGAGTTGTTTTTTTCTCTTCAAATCTTTATGAATTTAATTTATGTGTTTTCAGGCTCTCTTACTGGGTTCCAAGATATGCCTTATAGTTAAGTCGCCTGGTTTGGGGTGTTTTGTTGTTGTTGCTATTTCTGTTGTAGTTTACTCCACCTAGAAACAGACAACAACAGTGTTCCCACAGCACAACCACACAGGCCTTTCTGAAGTTTCATTAAATGGGCAAGAGTGAGGACTTCACCCTCAGCCCAGCTGCTCTAAACTACTTACTATGACTGAGTTTCTGCTGGCCTCCATAGTCCTGTTGGTCAGAGATGATGCCTTTGCTATTCCAGGGGAAGGGTGCAAGCAGAGTTCCTAGACAAAGACGACACATTCTTCTGACATGAAGAGACAGTCATTGCCAGCAAATGTCCTTGAGTGGTTCACTCCACGGAGACTGCTCTGCTCTGAATGGAAGTCGTCATAGTGTGTCCTCTGTGTAGAATCTGCAAGGGTGACCATTCAAAGGCAAAATCCCCAGTCACTAACCCAGGGGCTGGCTGCAGGCCCAGCACAGTCCACTGGCAGCTGGAGTTTGAGAATCAATCTTTGAATGTACAACTGTACATAAACTCCTAGTGGCAGACACAAAATGGTGCAATCCTTACTTCAGGAGGAGCTGGATCAAGACCAGAGGAATGCTGTCAGCCACCTGGTAGGTAGGGGGACTCTCACTCCTGTGCACTGGGAGAGTATAGAGAACAAGAAGGATATCACACCTTTCTTATTCTCAGTCAGGTCTTGGTGTGGATCTGTCAGTCAGTTCTGACTCCCATCACCAACCAGAAAACTTTAGAGTGGTTTCCCTGTGGTGTTTACAGCTCCATTTTCTTCCTCGATGTCTTCAGTCAATTCCTTCCTGAATACAGTCAGTGTTTTATCTACTTCTTTTATTTTCTTTTAAAACTCAGGGCTCCAGAATTATCAACTATACCTGTTATCTTTGTTCTCTGGTGTCTTAGTTGTAGAAAGTCTGGACTTCCATGTGCCCGGTCTGCCATCTTCCTCAGAATTCCTTCAGGGACATCATGTTTGACATGTAGAGCCATGTAGAGCCAGGGCCATGCCAGCAGGCCCCAGTGCCAGCTGAGTCAGCAGTCTACATGGGCAACAGTGACATCTGCACTAAGAAGGCAAAAGGCATCTCCTGTTCTCATCAGTTGCTGTCTAGTGTACATACAACAGAATGAAATGATTCCCAGTCCTACACCGTCTCTCCAATAGCAATCCACTTTATTAGAACTTTGCCCTGTTGTTAGTGATTTTCTCCCAAACGTGATGTCATTTTCTAGCATTTGATCTTTCCAGGGCATGTCCAAAATAAGTCTTACCGTCCTCACTTCTAAGGCTTCAAGTAGCTGTACTTCTGTCTGGACAGTAACTAAAAAAAACACTGGTGAAGGAAAGTTTACAAGACTCTAAAATGGCTTACAAATGTCAGGTGTAAATGGAGAGCAAATGTACATCTTTTTGTGAGAACCAATACTGGAAGATGTGATCATTCAAGGTTAGGCTTGACCTTGAGGTTCCTGGGCTACCTTGGGGAATCCTGTCTGGGTACAGCCCTGGAAGCATAATGGATAGGGATGTCATGAGCAGTTGGGGCTGAGGTAAAAGCCTTGAAGCTAAAAGGGAGTCAAGCTGTGACCCCAGCCACCATTAGGTCAAAAGTGAACTCCAGCCAGGCCAGAGTCAGTGACAAGTTCGATTCAGAAGACTCAACAATCCAAGTAGGAGTCAGCTCAGAGATCAGGGTCAAAGGCCAAATGCAGGACTGGAAGGAGACCAAGGGCATGAGCACAGCCATGAGGGGCAGACCCAGGAGTTGGCTCATTACCTGAAGAAGGAGAACAGCTTCCTTAGAGCTCCAGTTCCAGGGCTGGGCCGCCCCTGGGCTCAGGATGGGCATCTGACAGACCAGCAGGACAGCAGGCATGGGCGGAAGCCTGTTTGAACTTCCTCAGTCCTGTATCTGAGGAGGGAATTAAACCATTCTGTTCTACCAGGGCGTTTCATTGACTTCTGGCAAAACACGATGTCCTGCTTCAAAGGGAAGGAAACACACAGGCTTAGAAGGCTCGTTGAACATCAAAGGGCTATTAGAGAACAGCATCCTGATGAGCTAATTGCAAATGCAGCCTGGGCAGACAGAGCACATTTGCCCAGAAACATATGGACTCCCACGTCCAGGGAGCGGGAGCAGGGACAAGATGTGTGCAGGGCTCTGGTGAGCCCAACATGTTTGCAAAATAATTCAAGACGTTGCTGGAGCCATAGCAGCTCCTGCTGCCCTGCCTGCTTCTCCCTCCCACAGCAGCCCCTGCGCAGGCAGAGTTCAACACAGAAGTCTTAGTGCTTCTGAAAATAGAAGGCCCCAGGAAGCTGGTGAAGAGGACTGAGCCGAAGAGGACAGTGTGTCCCCGTAGAACCAAAGGACACGTTGCTTAATTCCTGGGCCTCCTGCAGATGAGGAGCCCTGGACAGCGGATCTAGACTGACAGAGAGGCAGGTGCTGGTTGCCTCCTCTGCTGTGCACACTGGGCCAGCCTTCTGCCTCACCAGGCCTCCCTTGGCTGCTCTCCTCACTGTGGGTACCAGGCTCACCTGCTCAGCCCCAAGAAGTTACAGAAATCTCTTCCAGTGCTGACATTCCAGCATGTTCTGGGCCTTGTGACTTTCATCCAGGTCAGTTCAGTCCAGATAGCAGGACCCCAGATCCTCCTGACACAGGGGACCCAGTAGCCTCCCTTGATCTGATTTTCAGATCAGTGCTATGTGAGTGGTTCCTCTGCAGGGGAGAGAAGGGGCTCCAATGTTGATAAACCCCTTTCAAGGTCAGGGACATCATTTTATAAGTAAAGACACTGAGGCTCAGAGAGCAGGGTGACTATCCAGGAACATCCAGAGACCCCTGAACCCAACTTCAGCCCAGGTCTATTCACCTCTCCAGTCTGCCCACACCAGCTCAGGTGCAGAGAGCTTGACCCTTGATATTGGGAAATCTCTAGGCCCATGGTTAGGTCATGACCTTCCTGGGCCCTTAACAATGAACTACTCTACTCACAGAGTGAGATGGACACCTCAAAATGTCAGCCCTCTCCAGCCATGGGCTTCAGCTGATGAGGGCCAGAGGCAGCTTCTGAGGGCCAGAGGCAGCTTCCAAGGGGGAGGCAGGGAGACAGTGAAAGGAAAAAGCACATTAAATCAATACAGAGTCTGTCATATCCTTCAAGAGGACAGCTGAAGGGTGGCAGTGAGAAGGGAGAAAATTTGATTGTCCAGGGCCACAGAGGCAGCCTCATCCTGCCTGTTCATTGCACAGGCGGGAAAAGCCAAGTTTGAGCGAGTGGAAGGAAGTGACCAAGGTTCCCAGCAAGGATGAAGCTACGTCCTGCCAAGAATAAAAGAGTCCAAAGGCCTTGATACTTGGGACTAAAGGCAGACTTGACCACAGGTCTGGTTCCAGCAGCCTTAGTTTCCTGCCTCTTCACCTTCACATCCCTCCTCGGACTTACCTTTCAGTTTCAGCATCATGGTTTCTTCATTTTCTAGCAAAAACTTGTTAACCATCATTTACTTCTAGCCTCCTTCACTCCCAATAATAAACTGAGTAGCAATGAACAAAGTGTGGGCTTTGCTCATTGCTGAATTCTCAGAGCATGGGATTGATAGATAAATGCATGAATGAATGAACAGTTCAAGGCTCTATCTCATTTTAAAACCTGCATGATTCCTGCCTATTTTTGCATCACTCACCCAACATTGGAGCCATTTCATCTGATCATAAGTCCATTTCTAGGCTCGTTTTCTATTTCTCTTCATGCTTGCTGCCACACTTTACACTTCAAAAGGTCTAGATCAACTCCAGCATAACTCCAGAAGACCCTGCTCACACAGCCTTAATAGTTTGAGATATGAAATGCTCTCCCAACCACTGTTTTTACTGACATGACCACATCATAATCGAGTCTTCATGCACCAGATCTTCACAACCTCACCACCACCAGTGAAGAGGAAAAAGACCTCTTGCCACCACCAGGGAAGAAACCGCACCAATAGGAAAAAAGCTGCCATGGCTAAAATGGAGACTTGATTTGAGATGAGATTAGGGAGGAAGCGAGGAGAGCCAATATTGGCAGGACTGAGAACATTGCTGGACAATTAAGAGGAGGAAGCCAATATTGGTAAGACTGAGAACTTGGGAACAATGGCCTGGAGCCACAGGGTTTGAGGGTGAGATACCTGTGTGCATATTTCAGAAGCTGTTGTGATGGTATTCTGTTATTAATCTGGATTATAATATTTTTTACTTTTTTACTATGGGTCTGTGTCATCTGTGAGCTATCACATCAGATTTTGGATCCAGCAAAGCAGGAAGACGGTTGCTGAGATGAGTATAAAGAGTTATAAAAGCATGGGGATCTCATGGGGATTGTTTTTGTGTTATTGATGCTGTTGTCAGAGACAGTTCCCCTTTGTGAAGTTGGTAAAGGTCAGATATGGCCGTCCTCACGTAGCCCTTGCTCTTTTTACAATTTGAATAAATTTGAATAAATTCCAGCTCATGACAACCTTCCATTGTTTTCTGAAGTTCTAAAACTTAATGGGAAAAAACTATCCCATTTTTCTCTCACAGAGTGACTGGTGGGTTTACATGGCAGACGTTTTGGTTAGTAGATCAACATTTAACCCACAAAACCACCAGAAACTCTTCTATTGATTCTCATTAAATGTCATTAACACCTTCACAACTAGCAAGCCTGGGAACAACAGGTCAAAACATTGCCCTATCCTGCTCCACCTTCTTCATATCCAGCATACTCAACCCATTCTTGCAATTACTGTTTCAATGAGGGCCCTCTTCTCTTTTTCTCACTCTCTATCTTTCTCAGCGTAATATTTTTTTCCCCAAAGACTAGCCCTTGCTGACAACATACGTGAGATGAAGTTTGACCATCCTTGCCTCTTAGGAGCACACTAACTTCATTTCCTACAAGCTAGATTTGTTTAGTCTATTGGAAGTCCATGGAATATTCAATACTCTTTGCAAATAGGACAATTCAAAGGTATCCATTTTTCTTTGATCTTCTTCTTTCTTTTATTTTTATTTTTATCTTCCTTATTTTTTGTCCAACTTTCATATGCATACATCGTGGGACAAGTATGCCTTAGTCTTTAAACTGTCAGATTTACCCACTGTGACACATGGGTTTTTGTTGTTGTTGTTAATTTTTAAAATTTTATACTGGTTTACTTAGAAAGATCATAAAGTTCATATACATTGTTTTCCACATCAGATCTTTCCCCTTTCCTTTACCCACAACTCACTCCACCCATTAAATTGTGTGACACATGTTTTGATCTCTTGATTGTTGCTACCTGGTTGTTCAGTGAGGATCCAACTAAACTGAAATTCTTTATAACTTCAATCTTCTCTCCATTCATCATAATGCTGTCTATTTGTCTAATGAAATGGATTTTTTTTCATTGATGTTGTGGTGTAATTTATATTGAAGAATGTATTTTTTTTTATTTTCTGCAGTAAGTGCTTCAAGTCCTCTTCACTTTCTGTGAGCAAGTCTTGTCATCTGTAAAATGTAGGGTGTTGATGAGTCTTCCTCCAGTCCTGATGCCACATCCTTTTCATATAGTCCAAACTTTCAAATGATTTGAGAAATGATACACCCCTGATGCACACCTTTCCTGATTTTAAGCCATGTGCCATTCCCTTGCTTTATTCAAACAGTTGACTATGTAGGAGCACAATTAGGTTTTCTGGAATTCCTATTATTCTCTATGTTAGTGATAATTGTTCTAATGAGAAACCTATACTTGGACCAGGAAGCAGTCGTCAGAACAGAGAAAGGGAACACTGCATGGTTCAAAATTGGGAAGGGCGTACGCCAGGGATGCATCCTATCTCCATACTTTTTCAACCTATATGCAGA
>NW_006399808.1:1675499-1677982 GCF_000299155.1 Elephantulus edwardii | reverse complement strand
CTTGGAGGCAAGGATTCTGAGGCTCCATCTAACATACTTTGGACATGTTGTGAGGAGAGACTGGTCCTTGGAGAAGGACATCATGCTTGGGAGGTTGGAGGGACGGCAGAGGAGGGGAAGGCCCTCTTTGAGGTGGATTGATTCAGTGACTGGGGTAATAGGGATGGGAGTGTCAGAGACAGTGCGTTTGGCACAGGACAGAGCAGAGTTTAGGGCCGTTGTACATAGGGCCGCTATGAGTAGCAGGGGACTCGACGGCACATAACAACAACAGTGATAATTTATTATGATCCACACTGTCAAATACTTGTGCACACTCAAAAAAAAATAAGTAAACATCTTTCTGATATTCTCTGCTTTCAGCCATGATCTTTCCATCATCACCAATGAAAGCCTTTATTCCATGATCTCTTCTTAGTCCAACTTTAGTTTCTGTCCATTCCCTTTCATTAGTATCCCAGTGATTTTTAAATAATCTTCAGCAACATTTTACTTATATGTGTTATTGGTAACATTGATTGGTAATATCTGCACTATGTTGGATCACCTTTTTAGGAATGGGAACAAATATGGTTGGCCTCTTCTAGTTGGTTGGCCAGGTAGTTGCCTTCTAAATATCTTGGGCTAGACTAATGAGTCCATACAGGCTGCATCTGTGCTGAAACACTTCAACTAGTATTCCACAAATTCCTGACTTCTGTACTTTGAAATAAATTGAATATGCAATCAAGATGCACTAATAGTAACTGGTGCCTGGAATGCTAAAGTTGGAAACAAAAGAGAACTAGTAATGGGGAAATATGGCTGTGGTGACAAAAAAGAGGCCAGAGATTGAATTAAATAATTCATCAAAATTTATTCTTTGCAAATCCCTTTTTAAAAGCTTAACTGGTGACTATACACACAGACCTCACTTGGTGGAATAACCAGGAACAGGACTGACTACATCTGGTGAAAGAGATGGTGGAAAAGCTCAATAGCAGTCGAAAGAAGGTTGGATGGATATGGAACAGACCATCTATTACTTGTATTAAAGTTCAAATTGACTCTAAAAAAACTAACACAAGTCCACAAGAAACAAAATGCAACCTAAGGTTTATTCCACCTGAATTTTTAAAATATCTCAAGAATAGATGTGATTCATTGAACACTAATGATTGAAGACCAGTCTAGACTGTGGACCAGATTAGACTGTGGAATGACATCAAAGACATCATCCATGAAGAAAGCAAAAGGTCGATTTTAAAAGCTAGGGGGGAAAATGAAAGAACAAAATGGATGCCAAAAGAGAATTTTAAACTTCCTGTTTAATGTAAATAAGACAAAATAAAAGGAATGAATGATGAAGTAAGGGAACTGAACAGAAGATTTCAAACCACAGTAAGACACGATCTCACTCCAGTAACAGTAACAGAGTTTAACAGGACAGCAAGTAATAAATGTTGGAGAGGATGTGGTGAGATATGAACTCTTTTACTTTGTTGGTGGGATTGTAAAATGGTGCAACCACTCCGGAAGGCAGTTTGGTGCTTCCTCAAAAAGCTAAACATAGACATTCCGTATGACCCAGCTATTCCACTGCTTGGAATATACCCCAATAAAATGAGAAGTGAGGCTCAAGCAAAGACTTGTACACCAATGCTCATAGCAGCATTATTCACTATCCCAAGAACATGGAAAGCTCAAATGTCCAACCACAAACAAATGAATTGAGAAGTTGTGGTACATTTATACAATGGAATACTATGCAGGAAGCAGGAACAAGGATTTTGTAAATTACCACCTAACTTGTAAGGGAATGAAGATCATTGTGAACTCAGTCTCACAAGGACAAATATTATATAAAACCATTATTTTAGAATGAGTATGAGGATTCAGGGGGGAATAGAGGGAGGAGAACTAGTGAGGGGATACGGTGTTAATCACAGGGTTGCATAATTTGATGGGTGGGTATGATGAAGGAAATGAGAAGGATCTTTTGGGAACAACAATGTATTCAAACTTTGTAAATAAATCAGTCTAAATTTTTAAAAAAATAAGTCAAAGCACAGCACTATGAAATATGGAAATACATGGAGCTGTTGTTGCTGTTATGTGCTATCGAGTCTCTTGCGACTCATAGCGACCTTATGTACAAGAGCTCCAATCGCCATTCTATCCTGTGCCAACCTCACCATCTCAAACACACTCATTCCCACCATTCCACTCACAGAATCGATCCATCTTATCGAGGGTCTTCCTCTCCTTTGCCACCCCTCCACTCTGCCTAACATGATGTCCCTCTCCAAGAACCAGTCCCTCCTTGTAACATGCCCAAAGTATGTCAGACGAAGCTTCAGAATCCTTGACTCCAAGGAGCATTCCGGCTTCACCTTCTCCAGGACAAACCTGTTTGTTCTCCTAACAATCCATGGTATGTATATTCAACACTCTTCTCCAGCACCACAGCTCAAAGGCATCAAATCTCTTTCTATCATCCCTAT
>NW_006399808.1:1633956-1667220 GCF_000299155.1 Elephantulus edwardii | reverse complement strand
AGAACCAGTGGTAATGAAGGAAGAAATCGAAACCTCACTGAAAGCATTGGCAAAAAAGTCAGGCCCTAGGAATTGATTCTTTATACTGGACTCAAATGTGCCCTTCTTCCCTTCTTGTGTCTTCTCTGTGACTCATCTGACACATCAGGCTCTGGTGCAGAATCATGGCTTCCTCCTCAGTGGGCAGCTCATGAATCCGATGTGGCAACAGGTGTATCATCGAAGAATGGAAGACCAAGGGCTCTTTCTGGATCTGACTCAAATGTGAAACAAAGCCCTCCATGCAACAGAAGTATGTGTAGCTCACCTACCTCTGTGTTCTCAGACCAATGTGAGGAATCAGGTTTCTGGACTCCTGGTCCAGGGCCCCCTCACTGCACCTGAATCAACTTCGCATCTTTCTACAACATTTCAGTATTTCCTCTGACTTTCCTTAAAGACAAAAAACAAAAACACTTCTTGCCTACAGTCTCTCTGGCCCTCCTAACTCTTCAGCAATAAGATTCTGGAAGGAAGCTTGGGTAAAACCCAATGTTTCAGGTTGGTGTGTTCAGACTTGGGCCAGTTCTCAGACCTCTCTGTGCCCAGTAGCCTGTTAGCACTCAACTTACCTGAGTAGAGGCTTTAAACCAGCATCCAACAACCTAGACATGCACTCAAAATGTCTTACTCTGTCTGTGGGATGTTTTCAAAATATGGGTATCATCTACTTTTTTAGTTTGCTTTACACAACTTTTACAAAATGTCTACATTAGTACTTGTTCCACTTTTTAAAATAAAGCCCAAAAAAGCGTATTTATCTGGGGGGAAAAAAACATGCAAAAAACTCATGGCAATCAGAACAAGTGTCCAGCATTTGTTTTGCAGGAAATATTGAAGAGGCAGCCTGTACCCAGGCAGCGGTGGTCCATAAGCTCCTTCCTCAGGAGCTGCACACAATACCTCAGCATCACACTGCTATAGCTGTGAACTGTCTGTGAACACTCTATGTTCCTGATATGCCAGGTTCTGGGTGTTATTTGGTGTAATTTGATAGAACTTATACATTTTTTAAGGAATGCTCAAAAAATTTTTTTCATATAAAATGTAATTGTTTCCATTTCAGTTTCTGAAAGGTTTCACAAGAATATTCTATTTTCAGAGAGCAGGAAAACTTATTTACAAATACAGAGTTGTAGTTTCTCCTGTGGGAGGGGACACACCTGAAGATCCAGGCCTTCTGGAGAAATTTTCTCAAAGGGAATCATTGAGCGACATTGGAGTCCGTTGCTGTTTTAAGCAAATAATGTCCACTCAGTTTGCTACAGACTTGGAGGACAGCTACCTGGTCAATTGACTGGAAGAGACTCGTAGTGGTTCCCATTCCAAAGAGGTGATCCAATAGAGTATAAAAACCATTGAACATTACCATCAATATCACGTGCATGTAAAATGTTGCTAAAGACTATTAGAAAATGACTGAAATACTTGAAAAGGAGCTGAGAAATTCAAGCTAGATTCAGAAGAGGCCAGAGAATTAAGGATATTATTGGTGATGAATCTTGGCTGAAAGCAAAGAATACCAGAATAATGTTTGTTGTTGTTGCTGTGTGCCATTAAGTTGACTCATTACTACCTTATGCTGGCCCTGAATCCTGTCCTATCTTAAGCCAATCTCACTGTCTTTGACACATCTACCTCCATTACCCTAGTTACTGTGTCAATTCACTTCATTCAGAATCTCCCTCTTCTATGCAATTCCATCTCTCCACCCTTCCAAGCACAGAAGCATCTTTCCAAACACCCTTCTAAGTCCTTCTCCAACGACTGGTCCTTCCTGACCATGTGCCCAAAGTATGTCTGACAGAACTTCAAAGTCCTTGCCTCCACACTGGACAGCTACCTGCAGAAAACTGAAACAGGAACCACATCTCACACTATACACAAAAATCAACTCAAGGTAGATCAGAGACCTGAGGCTAAAAGCCCAAAACCATAAAGTTCATAAGAGACGAAATAGGATCAAACTTAGATGGCCTAGTCTACAGTATAAAGATATTTCCAAATAGAGCCAGAAATGCACAATCTGGAGAGGATAAAATTGATGAATGGGACCTTCTAATGATTAAATCCCTGTGCACATCAAAAACATTTTCCAGCAGAGTGAAAAGAAAACCTACTGACTGGGAAAAACATTTGGCAATATTATTTCTGACAAAGTTCTCATATCAAAAGTTTACAAATCCTACAGGCTCCCCACCAAAAAAAAAAAAAAAAACAAACAAACTAATAACACAATTACAAAATGGGCTAAAGACATAAGACATGGAAACAATTTTCACAGAGTAATATATTTGGATGGCCAACAGACACATGAAGAAATGCTCAAAATCACTGGCAATAGGAGAGATGCAAATCAAAACCACAATGAGGTCCCATCTCAATCCAATAGCAGTGGTAAATTTTAACAGGACAGCAAGTAACAAATGTTGGAGAGTATCTGGACAGCTAGGAACTCTTATACATTGTTAGTGGCACTCTGGAAGGCAATTTAGCCTTTCCTCTGAAAGTTAAATATAGAAATTCCATGTGATCTGGCTATTCCACTGCTTGGCATATACTCTGAGAAAATGAGAATTGAGGCCCTAAGGGAAACTTGTACACTAGTGTTCATATCAGCATTATTCTCCATCACATGAACATGGAAACAGCCTAAATGTCCAACCACAATGAAATGGATTGAGACATTATAGTACATTCACATGATGGAATACTATGCAGCACACAGGAGCAATGATTTTGTAAATCACTACTTAATTTGGGAAGGACTGGAGGGCATTATGCTCAGTGAACTAACCCAGTTCCTTAAAGATAAATACCATATCATATAAGACCATTATTGTAGAACATACTGTATGAGAATCCAAGGGAGGGTGGCTTGGACCAGAGGGGTGAGGATGGGCTCGGGCAGGGGTGTGTTAATCATAGGGCTGCACAATTTGATGGGTAGAGGGAGGGGTGAGTAAGGGGAATGAGAAAGATCCACTGTGAAAAACAATGTATACAGCTTTTTAAGTAAACCAGTATATAATAAAAATTGTATTTAAATAAATATAAAAAAGAACAATGGAGATTGAAAAAAGTATATGAATTGTTGAAAGGAAAATGAAATTTCTCTGGAAACTTGCGCCCCAAACAAATAAAAAAAAAAAAAGTTTAAAAAACAAAAACAAACAAAAAAAGTTTTGCCTCCATCGAGTAACTTGGTTTCACCCTCTCCAGTAAAAACCTGTTGTTGTTTTTTTTCTCTTGGCAGTCCATGGTATGTTCAGTTCTCTTCTCCAGCACTACAACTCAAAGACATCATTTCTTCATCTGTCACTCTTGGTCATTGTCTAGTTTTCTGATGAGTAGCAAATACTTGCAAAGACCACAGCCCAGATCAGGTGCACCTTAGTCTCTAGACAACATCATTGCTCTTTAGCAGTCTGAAGAGGTCTATGATAGCAGATTTTCCTAATGTAATCTGTCTTTTAATTTCTTGACTGCTGGTGCAAAGAATGTTAATTATGATGCTGAACAACATGAACTTGTTAACAATCTCAATCTTCTCTCCTATCATGATGCTGCTAGTTGGCCCAGTGTGAGGATAATTGTTTTCTTGATGTTGAAATGCAATCCATATTGAAGACTACAGTCCTTGACTTTCTGCAGCTAACACTTCAAGTCATTTTCAGTTTTGGCAAACAAGACTATGTCATCTGCATAGTGCAGGTTGTGGATGAGTCTTCCTGCAATCCTGATGTCCACTCCTCCTCATAAAGTCCATCATCCAGAGAAAGGACACATCCATGAACCTCTCCTTTCCTGATTTTGAACCATGCAGTGTTTCCTAGTTCTGTTCTGATGACTACCTTCTGGTTCAAGTGTAGGTTTCTCACAAGCATAATCTGATGTTCTAGGATTACCATTCTTCTCAATATTAGCCATACTTTGTTGTGATTTACACAGTCAAATGCCTTTGCATAGCAAATGAAGCAGAGAAAGACATTCCTCTGGTACTCTCTGCTTTCAAAGTGTGGGAATGAAGAGGGATGCTTGCAAGGTGGCGAAAGCGGGTAAGATCATGACACATAGCAAAGGGGGTTATGGACCAACACTGAACTTGTTGGCTGTGTAGTGGGGAAGGGTCTCTCATCTGCTTGCATAGGTAAAATGCTTGTCTGTCAGGTATTGTTCTAAAGTTGATCATCCAAATTCAGACAGACTAAGAAGAAAGATTGACCGCCCACTTACAAAATAACAGGCCTTCGAAAGCCCTATGTGCAATGGAGCACCAAAAAGCTCTCTGTATAATAGAAAAATCCTTCCTTGTGTTTCATTGACTATGCAGAGGCCTTGGACTGTGTGGATCATAAAACAGCATAGATAACATTGAGAAGGATGAGAATTCCAGAAAATTTAACTTTGTTCTTGTATAAGCTGAATGTAGACCAAAAGGCAGCTGTTTGGACAGAACAAGGGGGCACTGCATGGTTTAAAATCAGGAAAGGCATGCATCAGGGTTGTAGCTTTTCTCTGTACCTATGCAGGAATTGTGTTGCCAAAGCAAAAGTACATGCTACCAATCCATCAGCTACTCTGCATGAGCAAGAGCAATCTCCTCCTATGCAACTTACTGCCTCTGAAAACCCCTGGAAAGTCAGCGAAGGGCCAGTTCTAACTTAACAGTACACAACAACAACAAGAAGCAAGTTATACGTGCTGAGCAGATCATTTGAGAGGTTAGACTACATGAAAGGGATGTGACAACAGGGCTGGAGAAGACTTGTCAACAACCTACCTTATACAGATGACACAGCTTTGCTTTTAGAAAGGGAAGAGAAAGACCACGGAGCACAGCTTTCTATGTAGATTACACCTCAACATCAAGAAAACAAAAATCCTCACAACTAAACTCATGGGCACCATTATCAAGGATGGAGACAAGTTTGAAGTTGCCAAAGATTTCATCTTAGTTAGATTCACACTTAACAAACACCCAGATAGCAGCAGTCAAAAGATCAAAAGATGTGTCGCTGAGGACAAATCTATCCAAGGACCTTGCCAAAGTGAGAAATAGCAAGCATGCCAGTTTAAAGACTAAGGTGCTATTGACCCAAGCCATATTTATGTGAAAGTTAGACAAGGGGTAAACAAGACCAAAGATGTCTTTGAATTGTGGTGTTTGCAAAGCGTACTGAATATCCCCAGGGACTGCTAGTAAACAAGCAAGTCTTGGAGTAAGTGAAGCCAGGGGGCTCCTTAGAAGCAAGGATGGAGAAAATTTGTCTCACATACTTAGGGCATGTTGTCAGGAAGAGTCAGTCTTTGGGAAACTATATCATGCTGGGACAGAGAGGAAGACCCTCAATACGATAGATTGATACCATGACTTCAACAATGGGCTTGAGTGTTGTGGGTATTGCGAGAATGAAGCAGGCTAGGGTAAGGCTTTAATCTGCTGTTCATAGGTGTAACTGACTTAAGGGCACCCAGCAACAGCCATTACTCTCTAGAGTCTATCACTTTGCCTCTCCTTCATTAATGGCAAATTTTTCCCAGACACTTAACAGCATTTGAGTTTGTGGCCTAGTGAAAATCCTCGGGAGATTTTGTTCCTAAATTATACCTGCAGCCCACTCTTCTTATTTGTCCCAAGATAAAACACACACACACACACACACACACACACACACACTGTCTCTGGGCACCTGTGCCTTATTGGGAGGAGGAGAGAAGGCAGCAAAACACAGGTGTGAAACAGACATGCATGCGCAGGCAGGAACTGAGGGAGCCTCAGTGGCAGATGAGGCCAAGAGGGCACGTCCACACTCCAGCAGAACTCATGTCAGGTCATTAGGCGTGGACTCACCCTTCTTTCCCATCTTGCAGACATAGCTGGTCCTTCCTGGCCTGTTGCCTCCACCAGCACAGTCACAGGGACAGCCCCGAGTATGGGCAGAAGTTAGTGTGCTGGCTCAACGCACCTCTACCACTGCCCAGCGGAGTGGTCTTGAACAAGCTATGTGACTCATCTTCTTTCTGCTTTCTCCCTGTGACACTGAAGCAACAATGATAGCAAAATACCAGCACTCAAGACTTTTCCCAGAAAGTTAGAGTGGGGAAAGAGCTTACAACAGGACCAGACAGCACAAAAGCTTTATCTCTCGCCCTCACACCTTGGCGTTTCACTTTCTTTTGGTGCACAGGGGAAAGTTTTGCTCTCTGCTGCCCCCTTGCTCTGCACCTCGAAACCCAGCCTGGGGTCCCCATGTCCTCATAGCTGTTTCAGCATGGGAACCTGGCCTGACCAGCACCATGACCAGACTCACACACACCACTATAATCTGAATGTGCTCCTGGCCAAATCAGCCATTGCCCACAAATGCCCCATGAACAGCCAAGGCAGTCTTCTAGTGTGTGGTCCTCTAAAACTAAGACCCTCACATGTCCATTGCCCTTCAAAGCCCATGAGAGCTGTTCGTTAGAAAGAAGTAGAAAAGGTAGTAATGGCCGGAAGCTCCCAGATTCAAAGAACTGGAGAAGGCCAGTGTTATGAAGGTGCTGAGGGAGAGGAAGGCTTCGCCCTCAGACTCTTGTAACAGGTGAGGAACAGCAAAAAAGAGCATTTCTAGGAAGAAAGAATATGACTTAGGTAAGAGGACCTAGCAGTGTCCTCCACCTCTACTTCTGGTGCAAACTCAGATGCCAACAGGGCAGGTAACACAGTGGGTGAATGCCAGGAGGGCATTGTCCCATCTAAAGGAAGTGGCCACTCAGTCATAGCTATTGTTCAAGTCATTTTATTGAGCTAAAATTAATATATCATTGTTGTTGTTTATAAAGCTCAATTTAAGGGGTCCAGCTTGATGAGTTTCAGCCCCATAGTCATATAATTATCACTGCCATCAACTTTCAAACATTCTTCAACTCAAAAAGAACCACCATGTCTGTTAACAGTCACTCTCCACTCCCGCCCCAGTGTCTGTCTCCAGTCCTGGGCAGCCACAGTTCTACTTTGTGTCTCTATGAATATGCCTCATTGACAACATCATATAAACACAGTCTTAAAATGTTTTTGTTGTTGTGTGTCATAGAGTGGGAACAGACCCATCGGTGACCCTCTGGGTTTTCAGAGGCAGTCAATCTCATGGGAGGAGATTGCCCATCCTTCTCCCCCTATTTTTCTCCCACAGAACACCTTGAATTTTACAATAGCACATATTTTTTTGTTTCTTTCTTTGTTTTCAACCTATTATATTGTTTTCAAGGTTCATCTATGTTATTCCTTTCTACATCTGACTAATACGCCATAGTATGGAGGAGTCACTTTTTTTTCCATTCATTAAGATACTCTGAAGGAATTGATAAAAATAAAGCCCCAGGAATTGAAAAAATATAAATTGATGTATTTCAGTAAACAGATGCAGCCCTGGATATGCTCACCAGATTGTGCCAAGAAATCTGGAGGACAACTACCTGGCCAACTGGCAGGAAGAGATATATTTATTCCTATCCCCCCCACTCCCGCCAAAAAAAAGTGTTCTAACAGACTGTGGATATCATAGAACAATATCACTAATATCACATGCAAGCAAAATCTTGCTGAATATTATCCAAAAATTACTAGAACAATAAGTCGGTGGAGAACTGTCAAGAAATATAAGCAGGGTTTAGAAGATTTGGTGGCACTAGGGGTTTACTTGCTGATATCAGATGGATCTTGGTTGAAAGCAGAGAGTACCAGAAGGATGCCTATTTGTGTTTTATTGACTACACAAAGACATTTGACTATGTGGGTCATAACAAATTGTGGCTGACATTAGAAAAATGTGAAACCTAGACCAAAAAGCTGTTGTATGAACAGAGCAAGGGAACACTGCATGGTTCAAAATCAAGAAAGACGTGTGTCAGGGATGTATCTTTTTTCTATATATTTTCAGTCTGTATGCAAAACAGATCATTTAAGAGACTGGACTTTATCAAGGAGAATGTGGCATCTGGATTGATGGAAGACTTACAACAACCTGCATTATACAGATGACACAGCCTTGCTTACCAAAACGAACTTGAAGCATTTGCTGCAGAAGGTCTAGAGTCTTCAATGTGGATTGCATCTCAATAAAGATTCTCACCACCAGGCCAATAGGTAGTATCATGATAGAAGGAGAAAAGATTGAGGCTGCTAATGATTTCCTTTTGCTTAATCCTCAATCAATGCCCTTGGAACCAGCAGTTAGGAAATCAAAAGACGAGTCACGTTGGAAAAATCTGCTGTCCAGGAACTCTCCAGAATGCTAAAGAACAATATGTCAATCTAGAGATTACGGTGTACCTTCTCCAGGCCATGGTCTTCTCAGTTGCTTGCTATGCATCTGAGAGTTGGACATTGACAAGGAAGAGAGAAGAAAAATTGAAGTTTTTGCGTTGTGGTGCTGGAGAAGGGTATTGAATGTATACCATGGACTTCCAAGAAAACAAACACAAGGATTTTGAAATTTGTCTCACATATTTGGGACATGTTGCCAGGAGGGAGCTAGTCCTTCGAGAAGTACATCATGCTTAGAAGGGTAGAGCATCAGGACATGAAAGAAAGACTGTGGAGGAGCTGAAATGACACAGTGACTATGGAAATAGGGTCAGATGTGTCAGAGATAGTAAGGTTAGCTCAGGATAGGGCAAGGTTCTGAGCCAGTGTCCATAGAGTTGCTATGAGCTGTAGTCAACTCCATTGCACATCACAGCAATCATTGACTAATGACTACTTACATTGTTAATCTTTTCTTATTGTTATGAATAATGCTGTTATGACTATGCATGTACAAGAGTTTGCATGGATAAATATTTTCCTTTTTCTTTGTTATTTATCTACATACAGCATTTCAGTCATTTGACTACTCCATGTTTAAATTCTGGACTCAAAAAATCTCATTATTTTTGAGTCAGAACCAACTCACAGCTGACTTCCCATCAGGTCTTCAGAAATCACATGGAATAAATTGCAAATCTTTTTCCTCAGAACAGCTGGTGGACTAGAACCACTCATCTTTGAGTTGGCAACAAAACTCCTTTCCCACTTAACCACCAGAGCTCTCTTAACCTTTTGAAAACTTATCAGACTGTGTCCCCAGTACATGGCCAATAAACAATGTAAGGGGGTCCTAATTACTCCCTTCCCTGGCCAACATTTCTTTTCCTTCAAAAAGTGTATTACAACTATCCTAGGGAATGTGGAGTTGTATTTCACTACTGTTTTGATCTTAATTTCCCTGATGTCTAATAATATTGAGCCTTTTTATATATTTATTAGACATTGGCATGATTTTCTTTGGAGAATTATCCATTCAGACATTTTGCTCCTTTTATTTATCTTTTGCTATTACTTTATAAGGGTTCTTTATATATTCTGGATTCAAGCCCCCTCGCACTTTCTCATAGCCATGGACTTGTAATTGATTCTCCAGGTGATTTTCAGAGGCTGTAAGTCACACAGGAGGAGATTCTCTTATTTCGACTGCAGCAAAACTGGCAGGTTCGAACCACTTGCCCTGAGTTGGCAGCACAAATCCCTGTCTAAACACTCGCCCAGAGCTCACTTCAGGTTCCTTGTCAGTTACATTGTTTGCAGATACTTCCTTTTGCATTTCTTGATAGTATCATTTTTAGTACCAAGCCGAAGGTGGTATAGCACTGGTCTGTGTGTTGCTGTACAGAGGTAACTCGTGGTTGCTGTGATGCTGAAGCCTGTGACAGTGATGTGCCAATCGTGGTAATGGGCACCCACGGTGGACAGTGTTGGCTGGAGCTTCCCGATTAAATCAAGCCTGGAAGCAGGAGCAGCATCCACTTCCAAAATGGCTTGCCTCCGGAAACTCTGTGTATGAACAGTGCTCAGGCTGTTCGTTCACAGGGTCGCTATGAGTCGTCTACGACTCGACGGCATTAAACAACAACAGTCATTTTTAGTGATCAAAAGTCTTTTCATTTGTTTCTTTTCATTAACTTTTGCTTTTTGTATCACATGTAAGAAACTATTGTCTAATTTACATTTGTGAAGACTTCTTTACTTCTGTTTTAGTCTAAGAGTTTTAAACTTTCGACTTTGATATTTAGGTCTCAGACACTTTCATCACTGTAGTTTTGTAGTATGTTTTGAATTCTGCAAGTAAAAGCACTCCAACTTTATTCCTTGTCAAGATTGCTCTTCTGTAGGATAATTCTCAGGTGTTTCCATAAATTTTAGGATCATCTTATCAGCTTGAAAGCCACTCACCTTTGCCCCTAAGGCTTCAGATTTTTAAGAAAAGCAAAAATATGAGGATTTTAAATACAGAATTTTTTGGTTTGAAAGTACTATTCAAGCTAAACAAATTGGTTTTGCTGGTCAAACATCAGGGCTACCAGTATCATATTTACTATAAAATCTATCCCTTAACAATGGAAAGCAGAGACCTCGTGAGGGACGGGAGAGTCCCCAAGGCCACAGAGTGAGTCAGTGTGGAGATGGGGCCAGGATCTAGCTGTCTGTCTTCAGAACCAATCTTCCTCCCTTCTTCAGTTCCCCTCCAAGCTCAATTCCAAGTTTGAGTGTCACACAGCTCCGGTGGACATCTTGTCTAGAACTCCTCTTTCCCTTCCACAAGAGATCCTGGTGATGCCCTGGCCTCAAGGATGAGGTCAAAATCCTGGGGTTTCTAGTGCTCCATCACACTCAGACACCATTATAGTTCCTCATGACGCTTCTCCTTCCCAGTACTACCTACTCCTTTAGGGCTTCCAGAACCCCACTTTAGGAAGGAAACAAAACCAAAACAAAAAAACTACAGTAATCAGTAGTAGCCAGGAGACCTGCAGCTCCACAGAGCCATCTGGGGAAGGTAGAGTCCAAGAAAACTATATGTCAGCTTGAGAGACCTGGGCATCAGCGGGCCAAGCAAAGGGGCTCTCAGGATCAGGAGGGGTGACAGCAGCCTGGCTCCACAATTAAGCTGATAGCATCTAGACTACTGTGATCCAGGGGCTGTAAATGGGGTCCCAGGCGCCTCCTCTGCAGGGCCAAGACAGCAGGCAGCTGGTCATAATTTTTATGAAGCTGTCTTTCCTTTTTAAAAAAAAATCAGGACTGTGATGGCAGCTTTAATTTTTCTACAAGGCGGTAGATATCGCTTTCATGCTCTCTGTGAAGGCTGATTCACTGGAGTGTAAAAAAAAGAAAAGAGAGAGAGAGCACGCACACCATCACCACCTCGAGGTGTCCCCAAGACCGGGCTTTTCTGAGAAATTACATCTTATTTTCAGAGATTTCAGTAACTTTCAGGGATTTTTCCCCCCATAAACCATTGTTTTAAGTCATTTATTAGGATTCATAAGATCCTATAAAATTAATAGGGAGAAGAAGCCCGTTGAGCATGATTCCCATGGAGCTACCCCCAGTATTAGAGCAGAGGATGCCCAAATCCAGACAGGAAGGGACTTTGCTGGCGTCCGCTGTCTGCAGCAGCACTGAGAACACACTAAATCAGACATCACAGAGTCCATCTCCTCCAGGACATCTCATCGTAAAGAGAGGCCAGTGAGGCGAGAGAGCACGCACACATCCACAGCGCTCCCCTGTCCCAAGTCTGCAGGCAGCCCATCTTTGAATTGTCCTGCTGACCTGGGGAGGGAGCCTCCAGAGATAAGGAGTGAGGTGGGTGGGAAAGGAGGGTGCCAGTGCAGAGTGGACCGGAGGGAGAGTGTCCTGGAGTAGCCCAGGGACACTCATTCACTGAGCCCTCCCCCTGTCACACACCTTGGGCATAGGCCAGGGTACCTGTCCCACAGCTGGGTGGCAGATGTGACAGCTCTAGAGAGCCCTTCACAGGAATATGCAGCTGTGTCACAAAACTCTGAAGAGAGAAGACATAGAATAATTTTGCTGTTGTTGTTAGGTGTTGCATTGTCTGCAACTCTTAGCAACCCTGTGAACAGCAGAGATGAACCTTGCCTGCCCTGTGTCATCCTCATGGTCCCCATCATGCTCGACACGTCGTTGTCACTGTGTCAGTCCATCTTGTTGAGGGTCTTCCTCTCTTTCTCTAGCCCTCAGTCTTGCCCGATATATTTTCCAAGCACAGACCTCTCCTGACAACATACTCAAAGTCTGAGCCAGTTTGTTATTGTTATATGCCATGATGCTGAGTACGAGTCACAGTAACCCTGTGAAGAACAGGCCTGAACCCTGCCCCATCCGGTGCCATCCTCACAGACTCAGACATACTTGAACCCATTGCTGCAGTCACCATGTCAATCCGCCATTGAAGAGGGTCTTCCTCTCTTTTGCTGATCCTGCAACTTTCCAAAATTCCCTGGAAGTATAGTCCCAGTCCCCCACCACTGCCACATCCTATAATGGCAGAAAACTGTGTTTTCTATGGCCATATATTGGGCCTAACTCATCCAATAACTTTCAGGATCCCCAGATGCCACTGAGAGTGATCCGAAGGAAAGAACACACTGGTGGTGTCCAAGAGGCCAGTGGCAGCTTTCCCTGGCCACAGGCAGCTTCCTCAGAGTCATTAAAGGATTGTCAGTCAGTGATGGGCAGGAGAGCAGTGTGAGGGGAGATGGCTTGGGAACCCAAGTTTTGACAAACTTTCATTACAGACCTACTTACTGTAGAGTGTCCAGGAATCTTAACTGAATTTACAGCATCAGACTAAGGGTAAACAGATCTCTTCTGTTTCCTGGGCTTGGGGAGACTGTTCCTTGCAGTTGAAGAGTGGCAACAGGAGGCCAAAGCAGGGCCAGGGAGGAACAAGACTGGTCCTGGTCCTGCGGCTGTAACAGGGACACTGGCCGTGCGTCATGAGGGGTGAGGGTCTCTACTGTCCCCTAGCCCCTTCTGTGCTATTTCACTGCAGGTGAGGGACAGCAAGGCTGGGACATACAGGCACACAGCAACATTCCACCCTGAGAACCTGCTAGTTTCCAGAAAGAAACTCCAGATGACAGTTGCTAAGAGATAAACCTGGATTCAGCCCCACAGAGCCCCTAACCTGAGTGAGAAGTAGGTGAGGGTAGTTACCCCACAACCACCAGCCATGCCTCTCCCCTACAGATGGAGCCTGAACCCACACTCAGGGGGATCAATGAGGGGCTCCTACATATACTACCTAGAGGTGCAAGTCCCACTCTGCAGGTAACCTGCGGATCCTGAACCTCATCACTCACCAGGCTTCAGGTCAGTCCACCTCCTCCAGGAAGCCCATGCGAAGCTTGACGGCCTGCTCTCCTGGACATGACCAGGCTAACCTCACTGGGCATTAGTCCATCCTGAGGCTGTGACCGTCTTATTTTAGCTTGGGGTGTCCTGTCTCATCTTTAAGCTACACTGTCACTTCTGACAGGACTTCACCATCCCCCACTACTATTAGAGCACACACCCCTCCCCTTCCTGATTTATTTATTTCAAGATAAACTTTGGGCCAGGTTCTGAGCAGGGTTAAGGAGATGAAAAGTGAAGAATATGCTCCCCCTGCCTTGGGAAAGCTGGTGGGAAAAGGAACCAGAAATAGGTTGGTGACAAGCCAGGTACTGCACCCTGGGAGGCAAGTCCAGGGCTGTGCAGGCATCAGAATCATGTGGGGTTATCTAGGAAGTCTTCCTGGAGGAAGAGATATCCTGAGACATAAACTTTTAACTGGAATTAGGTGGGTGAAACATGGGAGTGTGTTTTATATGTGTGCAGCACACATTTGTTGAATGCCTACTTTGCAACAGCCACTCTTTCAGGCCCTGAGGATCAGCAGTAGACAGACAAATCCAGTTCTTACCTTGCAGGAGCTTAGAGCCTATTGGGGCCTGACATGATGCAAATAAAGATGTTGTTGTTGTTGTTGTTGATTTTCTTCAAGTTGAGCACGACTCATAGCGACTCTATGAACAAAGGCTTGAAGACCCTCTACAACTATCAACATTTATTAAAGTTCGTAGAGTTTCTGGAGGCATGTTATTTAGGAAGTGGATACCACTCCTGCTTCCAAACCTGTCATAGTATGTTATTGTTTTTATATGCCATTGAGTCACTTTTGATGTATAGTGAACCTATGTACAGCAGCTCTGAACCCTTCCCTGTCCTGAACCAGTCTCACTGACTCCAACACACAACTCCCAGAGCCCCAGTTACTGTATTAATCTATCTCATCTGGGGCCTCCCTCTCCTGCACTGTCCGCTCACCCTTCTGAGCATGATGTCCTTCTCCAAGGACCAACCTCTCCTGGCCATATGCCCAAAGTAATTGAGGCAGAGCTTCAAAATCCTGGCCTCCAAGGAAAGACTTGGCTTCACCCTCTCCAAAACAAATCTATTTGTTTTCTTGGCAGTCCATGGTATGTTCAACACTCCTCCAGCACCACAACTCAAAGGCATCTTTTCTTCTTCTGTCATCTTTAGTCATTGTCCAACTCTCTGAAGCATAACAAGTAATTGAGAAGACCATGGCCTGGATTAGGTGCACCTTTGTATCCAGACTAACATCGTTGCTCTTCAGCACTCTGGAGAGGTCCATGACAGCAGATTTTCCCAGTGCAATTTGGCTTTTGATTTCCTGCCTGCTGGTGTTAAGAGTGTTGATTATGGATCTGAACAAGCTGTAATTGCTAACAGCCTTAATCTCTTCTCCATCTATTATGGTGCTGTCAATTGGTCCAGTGGTGAGAATCGTTGTCTTCTTGATGTTGAGCTTCAATCCTTATTGAAGACTACAGTCCTTGACCTTTTGCCCCAAGTGCTTCAGGTCCTCCTCAGTTTCAGCAAGCAGGGTTGTGCCGCCTGCATACCACAGGTTGTTAATGAGTCTTCCTCCAATCCGGATGCCACACACCTCCTCATAAAGCCTTGCTTCCTGAATGATCTGTTCAGCATACAGATTGAAAAGGTATGGGGACAGGATGCATCCCTGACATACTCCTTTCCTGATTTTAAATAATGCAGTGTTTCCTTGCTTTATTCTGAGGACTGCTTCTTGGTCCAAGTGTTGGTTTCTTGTAAGCACAATCTAGTGCTCTGAGATTCCCATTTTCCTCACGGTTATTTACTCAAGATTATTTACAAGCCGCAATTTACTGTGATCCACACAGTCAAATGAGTTTTCAAAATCAATGAAACACAGATAGACATTCTTCTGGTACTCTCTGCTTTCTGCCAAGATCCCTCTGACATTGGCAATAATGTCCTTAGTGCCACAACCTCTTCTAAACCCAGACTGTATTTCTGGTAGTTCTCTGATGGTAATATAAAATTACATCTGTGTAAGGATATTGGCGGCCCAAGTCACCTAGCAGCACCATAGAATAAAGGCCTGGTGATCTATGTTCATCGATATTACATCTGTCAAAAGACTGTGAAACACTGAGAGTAGCACAAGAGTTAAAGGCAACAAATAAAAATATGATTACACACACAATGCGACGGTTATAGTATGGTGATCTGCATGTGTATGCATAGACACATTGAATAGGGGTGGGAAGGTGAATGGAGCTGTATCCATAAACATACATCAGTATAGGTTTGGTACAGAGTATCTGTATGTTTGTTTATATGTACTGCAAATATATCACAGAATACATATGACTACACAGTCTCTGCATTAAAAATAGAAAGAAAGAAATGGACACCACTGAAACATTTCAGTATGATCAAGAACCAACATTAAGAAAAGAACAGGTTCAGCCTGCACTGATGGTATTGGCAAAAAGTATGGCCCCAGGAGCTGATGAATTATCAGGTATCTCAGGAAACAGAAAACAGATGCAGTCCTGGACATGTGCATTAGTTTACCAAGTAATTTAGAAGACAGTACCTGGCCAATTGTCTAGAAGAGATCATATTTTTTCCCATTACAAAAACCAGTGATTCAACAGAGTGTAGAAATTATTGAACAGAATATCACATGTAAGTAAAATCTTACTGAAGATTATTTAAAAATGACTAGAAGAGTCACATTGACAAGGAACTGTCATCAACTCAAATTGGTTTCAGAAGAGGGTCTGGCATGCAGGATCCTGATTGATATTGGCTTAAAAAAGAGACTTCTGGAAAGATACTTACTTTTATTTTATTGATAATGCAAAGATATTTGAGTGTGCAGATCATAACAAATCACGGGAAAAATGGGAATCTCGGACATTTACTGTGCTCATGGGAAACCAAGAAGCAGTTATCCAAACAAAACAAAGGAACATTGCTGAGTTTAAAAAAAGTAATCAGAAAATAAGTGTGCCAGGTTGTATCCTTTCTCCATGGCTATTAATCTGTATTCTAAGCAAATCATTCAAGGAGCTGATCTATTTGAAGAAGAATTTGACATCAAGATAGAGCTGATCTATATGAAGAAGAATTTGACATCAAGATTGGAAGAAGACCTGCTTATGTAGTTGATATTATCTTGCTTCTGAAAATAAAAAGGACTTTATATACTTGCTGCAGAAGATCAAAGACTAAAGCCTTCGATATAGATTGCATCTCAACATCAAGAAAACAAAAATCCTCACCATGAGATCAATATACAACATTATGATAGATGGAGAAAATATTTAAATTCTCTATTTTATCTTACTTTAATCCACTATCAATCCTTTAAGCTCCAGGGGGTAGCTTAAAATCCTTCACAAGGCTTGGGGACAGTAGTCTCCCTCCACTCTGGAAGTCAACTGGGTAACTGGCAGGATGGCTGGCATCTCAATGGCTGCTCCTCTTGGTGGCAGTCAGGCAAGGGAAGTTTCTGGGGTCCTTTTCCTTGTGTGTCACTGTTCTTTTTGGTCTTTTAAAGTGGGTGGGCAGCCCTGGGCCTTAGAGTAAGGGTAAATAAAGGATGGAGCCTGCTCCAGGGGGTAGCTTAAAATCTTTCACAACAACAACAACAGCATAGACAGAGATCAATTGGCCTAGTGGACAGAAAGTCAGGCTCCCAAGCCAAAGGTGGGTGACTCTAATCCACAGCCCTCAGGCCTGAATTTACTTGTTTTAGTGAAACATTTTTCTAGGTCATATAACCCTGGTATGTTCACTTGCTGTACAAAGGTAACTCGTGGTTGCTGTGAAGCTGAACTCTGTGACACTGATGTGTCAAATGTGAGAATGGTTACCCATGATGGACAGTGTTTTTTGTTTTTTGGTTTGTTTTTTTTTTTCCACAATCAACATTTTTTTTTATTTATTTTTTTTTACAGAGGTTTTGGATTTCCATTCATTCATTGCCGCAATTTTCTCCCTGCCCACCCCTCCCCACCAGCTCGCTTCCCGCTCCAAAGAGAGAAAAAAAAATTCCTTCATTAGTATACAATTCCCACATCCCTTCCCCCCACCCCCCATCCCAAGTACACTTCTCTATGCAACCTTAATTCTGGATTCCTATGTGTGGATGGTGTTTGATGTAGCTCCCCGATCAAAACAAGCTTAGAAGCAGGAGTGGCATCCAATTCCATAATAGCTTGCCTCTGGAAGCCCTATGAATCTGCAGAAAGGACGAAAGTTATACAGGAGTCCAGGTCTTTCATTCATGGGATCAGTATGAGTCGCCTCCAACTCAACGGCACTTAACAACAACAACATTAATCCTCATGGTAGCAACAGTCAGGACATTGAAACATAAGATGCATTGGTGAAATCTACCATCAAGGATGATGATACAATGCTAAAGCACAAGGATGTTAGGTTAAACACTAATGTACACCTGACAAGTCATAATCTTTTCAATTGCTTCCTCTACATCTGAAAATTGGACAATCAATAGGTAAGATCAAAGAAGAATTAATGCCTTTGAATTGTGGTGTTGTGTAAGACCACTGAATATCCTGTGGACTGCCAAGAGCAGCAAAGTGTGTTCAGAAGAAAGTGCAAGCAGGGTGCTCCTTCAAGGCAAAGATGATGGAACTTCACATGCCTTGAGGGTGGTGTCAAGAGGAGCTTGTCCTTGGAAAAAGACATCATGCTGAGAAGAGTAGAAGGTCAAAGAAAGAGAACAAAACCCTTAATGAAATGTATCAACGCATTGGCTACAATGGGCTTGAGCATGATGAAAGTAGTGATGATGGTGCAGGATGAGGTACAGGTCAGATCTGTTGTCTATAGGTTGTCTATAGGTTGCTATGAGCCGTTAACTGACTCTTAACAAAATAAACAGCAAATGTATTCACAGACATAAGAGAGAATACCCATTGTCAAACCAATGCCACTGTGTTAGGGTCTATTCTAACTCATAGGGACATTGTTTTGGAGGCTGTAAGTCTTTATGGGAGGACTCTGCCCATCTTTCATGGACCACCTGATGACTTTGAATCGCCGACCTTTTGAGAGGCAACCTTTATGCTGTTCTCTATGCCACCATGACTCCTTATAGTATACGAAAGGGGTTTTTTAATGAAAAGTTCTTAACAATAACTCTAAAAAAAGAAGTTGTTGGGCCTAATGACCTAGAATCATAGTCTTGGAGGACATTAAGGTCAATCAACACAATACAGCCCACAAATAACAGTGTTCTATGTTCCACATTGGTGAGTAGTGACTGGACTCTTAAAAGTTTGTGAGACATCGAATGTGAAGGTTTTGGTCTCTCACCACGCAGAGCAACAAGAGGAAGAAAATGAAAGATGCAAAGAAATAACTAGTCCAAAGAACTAACGGACCATGTGCACTCCAGTCTCCAAGATCCTGAGACCAACTAGACAATGTCTGCCTACCCCTGCTGGCTGAGCTGAAAGGGACCATGATAGGGAGTGAGAGAAAATGTGGATCAACACTTAATAAGAAAAATCAGGTCTCCAGGTCTGCAGAGAGATTGATGAAACCTCCAATATTACAGTTCCAGACACTCTTCAAACATGTCGTTGAATATATCTCTGTGGCCCAACTTAGAACTAAGTGAAAGCTGAACCTAGAAAGTTAACAATAACACCATGTAAATATGAACAATAGTTAGCCATAAAAATCTAAAAGAGAGCCTTTGTCCATGACTAAATCTCAGAAAGCAGGAAGCATAGGAAATAAGGATGAATGGAAATGATAAACATAAGGATGAAGTGGGAAGAGTGCTGTTAGATGGTGGAGAATGCTATCAATGCCACAATCTAAAACATGCCTAAATTATGGAATAAAAATAAACTTAGTCTGAAAATTTTCTCCCAAATAATAATTTATAAATAATCCCTATGAAACAATTCTATGCAGCAACATATGCGATCACCATCAAGACTTGGAGAACACAGGAGATCTAGCCTGGGCTGTGGATGGAGACAAAAATTCCCTAGTTAAGGTAAATTCAGGCTGAGGCTTGAGAAAGAAAGAAAAAGTATACGAAACAAAGAGGAACAGAGTAAAAGAATTGAATTTCAAACAGTAGTCACCTGTGAAAGTATCCTGGGGCAGAGAGGAATTTATACATTAATAGACTTGGAAACAAATAAGACAGCTAATTTTAGGGGTGTTGTGGTGCTGATTTTATTGTCCTTTCACTAACATTATGTTAAGGATATAAAACAATCTACCTATGAAAAATTAGCCACTGGAAACTCGATGGAGAAGAAAAGCATGCAAAGTGTGGCTCTGAATCCCTGGATGGCAAACAGAACTAGAAAGGATGATCATAGCCCATCAGTCATCAGAGAGATGCCAAGGGATGTTGCCTGTACCCCGGCTGGGTAACTCGAGGCTCAGGGAGGTGAAGGCAGGTGTCCAAATATCCACCCAGGTGACTCCAAGGAAGTCTCTTTGTCTCTCCCTCCAGCCCCAACACAAGCCAGCACCACTTCCTCACCTACTATGTGGGCGGTTGCATGCCCCCTACACACAGTTCTGTCCAAGAGGTCTGGCCCCGTGCTCCTCCAGCTGCACCCAGGAGCATGCTCACTATGCCTCAGATTGAAAATGCTAATTGCTCATAAAGTTGGTTTGGTTTTTTGTTTTGTTTTGTGGTTTTTTTTTTTCATCTCAACAGATCCCAGCTGTGACCTGGAGGGACTAGGACTTAAAAGAGGGGTTGTTAAAATGTGGAATTTGGAAATGGCCATCTCCTTCAAAAACAAAAGTGTGTTTTTGCTACAGGCATCTCAAGGGCCTCTTGTCTCCACGGTCACCCCTCAGAGAACGTGTTGCATCTCAAGTGATTTCCTCTTAATCGACAATTCAATTGGCCCAAATTGCATTATGTATGTAAATTTCAGTCTGCAAATCAGCACAGTTTGGACATCAGTCTCTCGTGGCTACTCATGCCTCCTCTCTGCACGCCAAGAGAGGGGTCTTCTAGGGTTGGGAGTCAGACCCAGGATGACATAACCAGGAGAGGGACAGGGTGGGCAGAGCCAGTAAACCAGGCTCCAGGGCCAAGTTGTGATTGAACCATCAGTTTCTGAAGAGAGCAAACTAGAAGGCACCGGGAGAGAAGCCAGTGACCTGTGACTTCAAACACTGGCAGAATCTGGTAAGAACCAAATGACACTGACCTCCAGGGAGGCAGCAATAGACAGCATATAAGGGCATGAATGCAGGTGCCAGGCTTCCTGGTCAAAGTCCAGCTCTGTCACTCCTTCACTGTGTGATTTTGGGCAGGTGACCTAGCTTCAATCTGCTTATTTCTTCTTCTGCAAAATGGACACAAAAGGCACAGGCTCCATAAGGTGGCTGAGCAGCCTGAAGAAATGAAACCAGTGCTGAGCCTCTGCACACACAGCATCACCATGGCTGGACTGCAACACACGGCATGTTGCGAAAGCTACACTCCACAGGATGTTCCCAGAAAATGACCGTCCCAGGCTGGGACCAGAAGGAGGGGCTTGTCTTGGGCACAAACTCATCTGGTCACTCTAATAAGCAAAAAGAGAGAGTTCTTAAAATATCCAGTCCCATTACTATCACATTCTCCTCCCCCATTTGGAGCTGCTTTGTTGGGGTGAGGGTGCTGGTCCTGAAGGGGGGCCAGCAGGGTGCTCTCTGCCTCCTCCTTCCTGCCGTAGTGCAGCACGCTAAGATAGGAGTAGGCAGAGTGGGTGGGGCCTGGCACCAGCTCACCAGCACACTTCTCACAGAGCAAGGCACTTGGGAGTTGAAGAGTCTGATACACCACAAGCTGTTAGGTTCCAAATCTGAAAAGAAACTTACTCCTTTCTGCACCATTAAAATGAAAGGCCTGGAAAACGCAATTGCCAGGACTCTTTCAGGACAAACCTCTCCCAGGATCCATTCTTGATTCTCCTGAGGGACAAGGCGAATTGCTTCCTAGTGATACTTAATGACCTACTGACACTAACTCACAGATGCTCCTGGGGATGCTGTGTGTGCCTCAAGCTCCCATAAGGACCAGGAAAGCGTCCAGCCTGAGAAGGAGGGGCAGTGGAGGGTCTGTGTTTGTATGAGTAGAGCTGAGATGCTAACAGGGATCCCAGGCCATCCTCTGCCCAGCCTGGTGTCAGGTGTTGTACCTGGTCTGATAACTTTCGGTGGTTAGAGGAGGGGACTCCCTCTCAGCCCACTGTTACCATCTTCTTCTGTAAGCCCTGCTTCTTCCAGCAGCTCCTCTTGGTGCATCTCAGCCGCTCTGCTCACCCAGATAGGGGCATTTACCTGCTCAAAAAAGAACCTCTCTCCCTCGTGTTTGACAGTTCAGGAGCTGTGCTGAGAGCCTGCCGAGGAAGCCCAACTCTGTCTGTGAGAACCACTGGGCTTCTTCTGTGCAAATGGAGCTCCGGTAACTTGGAGCACTGGGCATTCACCAACTCCACCAGCCTGGCAGGGGATGTGGCAGGCAAGCCAACCAAAGAGCAAACTGAGGTTTGGAGAAGGGGAGAGGCTGGCTGAGGTCCTCTGGAAATCCGAGACAGGGCTTATGCCCTGTGCTGCTCTAAGGATGCTACAGAGCATTACACAGCATACGTCACACACATACAGAGCACTGCAGAGCAGACACATTATATATATACAGAGAATCACATAGCACATGTTACATGCACACATACAGAGCTTTACGCAGCTGACAGTACATACAGAGCATTACAGAGTACACATATTACATACATACAGAGCTTTACTTAGCTGGCAAAGCCGTACAGAGTCCACACAGCAACAGGGGAAGGAGGCTACATCCTCATGACCCAAGACCCCAGTACTCTGCTTGGTCAACACAGTGGTTTTGGAATCTAAATTTCTGACTTACCCTCCCCGGGCCCCTTCCCCTCCTGTGTTCCTTCTTACCTGCAGGGATCTGAGTCTGTGGTCGTGACTGTGGTTGGTATTTACACTGCTCTTGGGGCTCACAGTGCTGTCTGCCAACCTCCTATCCCTGCACCATCCCTCCTATCCCAGCTACTGCTTCTAATTGGTGTGTCCCTGCCTAGAAAGTCCTCATTCATCATCATCCAACCAAAGTGCCAAGTGCATTATCCCATGGGTTGGGCACTGCTGTGGGCACAAAGAGTCCAAGAGAAGCCAAGACAAGGTTCTCCATAAAGGGACTTCATCTTCCCTGGGGACACAGACATCCAAACAGACAAACTTGGAACCATTTCGAAGTACCATTTCTGAGATAACCAGGAACCAAAACAACTGCCATGGAGTTGAGTCTGATCCACAGAGACCATGCGTGTCAGACCAGAGCTGTGCCCTCTGGGTCTTCAATAGCCCATTTTCTGAAGGAGATCACCAGGTCTTTCTTTGAAGGCTCCTCTCAAAAAACAAAACTCAAACTCACTGCTGTTGATTCAAATTGACTCATAGCTGACACTCCAGCAGGTTTTTAGGGCCTGTAAATTGTACAGGAGGAGACTGCCCATATTTCTCTCTCAGCTCTAAGTGGATTCAAACTGCCTTTGGGTTAACAAGGTGGTTCATAAGGATTACACCACCAGAGCTCTCTAGGCACCTCTAGGTGGACTCAGTGAGCCCTGGTGGCCTAGTGGCAAGAAGCTGCACTACAATCCCAAAGGCATGAAGTTTAAGGCCTCCAGTTCTTTCCTGGGAGAAGGCTGGGTAATCTGCTCCCATGTGATTCACTGCCTCTGAAAAAGCACCAGAGGGTCAGCTATTGGCTGGTTCTGACTCTACGGCACACAACAACAACAACCACGCTAGAGTGAAAGAAAGGATAATCTATGCTCCTCCAAGAAGCCGTCTGAACAGAGACCCTCAACCCCCATGTGCCCCTTGCTTCATACCGTAAATGCCTCTCATGGAGCTCTTATCACCCCGTATCATGAATGCATTTCAGTTAGAACTAGCAACGAAGATGCACTCATTTCAATAGCCCTAAGATTTAACACATCAATGGTGCCTATTCGTTTGTTGACTGAATAAACAAGAGAGAGGAGGAATGGATGAATGGATGCCACAGTTGGCTCACTTCCCTGTGGACATTTACATTTGCATGTGGACTGGAGTAAGTGTGCTTCATTCCAGCAGGCGTTGTCTGCCTACCCTGTGCCCCACACAGCACTGGATCCTGTGGCTGGGGGTGACTGAGATCTGGCTTCTGGCTGTGCAGAGCCAAGCCTCAGGTGGACAGACACAAAAACAGAAGCTGCACCCACCAGGGTGTAGGAGTTTGTGTTTTCACTTGAATATTGATGTTTCACGTTTGCACCCAAACAGTAGAGAGCTCTGGTAGAAGGCTCTGTAGAGTGCTGGGCTGTTAACCCAAAGGCAGGTGCTGGCTGGGGGTTCAAATCCACTAGTGGCTCCTCAGGAGAAAGATGTGCAAATTCCCTTTAGGTGATTTATAATCTGGGGGCAATGGCACCTCAGTGGTAGAATTCCAAACTTTAATGTGGAAATCTAAGTTTGATGTCCTGTCAGTCTGCCTCCTGTGTGCACACTGCCTGTCCCTGTAGGTAGTGGAAGTTGTGTATTGCTCTGATGCTTGATGTGCTTCAGTGGAACTTCCAGACTAAGAACAGAAGGTAATGCCTGTCACACCTGAAAATCGCCTTGCAAAGGTCTATGGTCCATTCTATAACTGATCACTGGCAGCCTCGGACGAGGCCGAGTCTGTTTGGTTCTCTATGGTGTGATACTGAGTCAGGAGTAGACTCAAAGGCAGTTGGCAACAGCCCACACAGTGAATGTGCTTTGTAAAGCCACTGGGCCCAGTCACACAGGAGTCACTTCATGATATGGTAGCTTGGCCAGGAACAGGAAAGAAGCACGGAGCAGAAAGAAATGTGAAATCCTGTCCACTGTGAGGATGCTCAAGTGTGGCTCAGGGAAGCAGGGTAATGTGGAGGTCAGGCAGAGGAGGGAACACGCCTGGTACCTGTCCTTGAGGCACAGTATCCAGTCCAGGGTCTAGGAAGGAGGGTTGAGAGACAGGATTGACTTGAAAACCAACAGAGGTGAGGGGTAATGGCATTGGCTCAGAGGCAGTGCCCAGTTGGCAGGCCTGAACCCACGGGGAGCCCCCTCCTCTCCTTCCTTGTTTTCCTCCCTCTGACCCCTCCCAGCGGTGCGGAGACTAAAGGTCTTGCTCTCCCAGCAGGCAGCCTGGGGATGGGAAATGGCATTTGGTGGCTCCTGATCAGGGGGAGAACACCACCGCTTCCCCAAATTGGTTTTCCGACAGTAAATTATAATTGCTCTAAGTGTTCTAGAACTCAGGGACTGAGATTAATTAAGGCTCCGCATCCTATGGTGCTCTGAACTTTAAACACAGCATGGTGTTCAGGTTGTTAATAAGAAGGGGGGTCTGAGAAGATGAGCAAATAAAAAAGAAAAACAGTTGAACTGGCTTCTGCACCTGCCAAAGGAAGGCTTCTGGGCAGGGAAGGATGCTTCCCTCTCTCCCATGGTCTGGGCCTTGTTTATGCAAACCGAAAGGACCTACTAGTCCAGCTCAGAATGCCACCCTGCTGTGAGTCTTTTGCAGGACAAGTCAGAGGTCAAAAAAGTCAGGAAGGTACAGAAATGGAGGGAGAGTTAGGGGGCGGGGACACACAAGAGGGGATGGTGTGGACTGTGAGACTCAATCCCTATTCTAACAGGCAGCCTCAGCCCTGTGTGTGCCAGCCAGCCAGTGCTGCTGTGTCTTCAAGGCAACAATCCAGGGTTTGATGCTTTCACTTCCTATTTTTACAGTTGGAAGTTTATTATAATTTTAACACATTTTACAGGGCCAAATAAAATATGTCCATCCACCCAGGAATGCGGTCTACAGGCCACCATTTGGAACTTTGGCATCCAGTGTCAGATTAAGTAGAGAGCTAGCCAAGCCCAGGATTGCTTGTGCTTATTTACCAGGCTACAGTGAATAACGTCATTTCTCCCCACTTATCAAATATCTTGCTTGTAGATAGGGTGACATCTTTCCCAACCTCCTAGCACCCTTCAACCAAATCAAAGCCTCTTTTCACATTTAGCAGATCTCTGACAAGGACCCAGGATGCAAAGTAAGCACAAATCCATTTGTGCTTATTTACTGATCTGTTAGCAAGATTGACATGTTCTTCTCCACATCAGAGAAGAAAGGGCTGTCTGTCCGTGCACTCCTGTGAGGGGCGGAGCCAGCATCCAGAGGGAAGAAATAGTGTATGGGAGACAGCCAGCCGCAGTCCAGCAGCCCACCTGGATGTGGAGTTGTGGCCATGTGTGGAACTAGAGAGCCCCTCACACCTCCCACTCAGCCCAAACACACTTCTCACCCCACCACCATCCCTTCTCCTCCTAAGGCTGTGGCAGCTCAGAGCCCCACAGATGTTATCAACCAATCCTCCTAAATACCCTCACTGGTGTTAGGAGAGGGCTCCATCAGAACAAGTCCACCAAACTCCTCTTTCCTAGCCACAGGCACTAAAGCCGTCATCACCCTAGTGTATATCAAACCCAAGAGGTACTGGGAAGACCACTGATGGACTAGAAAATGGGAGGAAGAAAACCCTTCTGAGTAGGAGACTATAGTATTAAGTTGTGTTCTAGAACCAGACTCCATTACTGCTACCTCTGCACCTGGGACCCCAGGGATGGTCCCACTCCATGGACACGCTAGCCCTGGGGCCCAGTGCCTTACCATGGCCACCACATGACCCATATGCCCCACGGCAGCTACAGTGATCGTGGGACCTCTGAAAAGAGTTTGCGTTGGGGGTTAACTGGCTTTCTTTTTCCCATTCATAGTAGTGCTCCTTATTTGTCCAGTTGTGAGGATTTTTGTTTGCTTCATGCTTCATGCTGAAATGTAATCCAAACTCAAAGCTATAGTTTTTCATCTTCATTGGTAAACACTTCAAGTCTTCATTATCAGCAAGCAGGATTGTAGTACTTGCTTATCTCAAGTTGATGAATCTTCCTCTAGCCCTCATGCCATGTTCTTCTTCATAGTATCCAGCAGAGATTGAATAAGTATGATGAAAGGATACAACTTTGATACATTATCTTTCCTGATTGTAACCTGTGCAATATCCCCTTGTTTTGTGCAAAGGACTACATCTTTGTTCAAGCAACTGTGTTTTGGCTTGTGGACAGGTTCCTCCCATTCCTCAAAATCATTGTGAAGTGAATTGCTTTTACAATTTTACGTTGCTTTTACAATGGTCACTGGTTTTTCTGCCACATGACTGGATTGTACTATGCTAATGACTTGAATGAGGTGAATAGCACCTTTGTAGGAGAACATATAAATAGAGCATAGACTATGAGGAAGGGTCAGCCCTGCCATCCTGACACGTTTATACTAAACAGGTCATCAGCAGAAAATGGGACTCTCCCCAATAGCCAGAAAAAGGAAACTGAGAGTCCAATACATGTCCATTTGGACCAGAGATGCCTGGAAGAGTCAGACCAGGACCTGGACAAGAGCAACAGCAAACCAAACCCTGACGTAGGACACTGCTGAAAGGGGATGATCCCTCCACAGAGCTAGTCAGGGTCCTTTTTCCAAGCCAGGAAATCAAAAAAGATATTGTGATGGGAAAGTCTGTTAGGGACCTCTCTAAAGTACTCAAGAGCAACGGTGTCTCTCTGGAGACTAAGGTGCGTCTGATACAGGCCATGGTCTTTGCAATCACTTGTTATGCATCAGAGAGTTGGACAATGACTAGGGAGGATAGAAGGAGAATTGATGCCTTTGAGTTGTGGTGCTGGAGAAGAGTATTGAATGTACTGTGGACTGCCAAGAAAACAAACAGATTCATCCTAGAGAGGGTTAAATCAGGCTACTCCTTGGAGGCAAGGATTCTGAGGCTTTGTCTGACATACTTTGGACATAATGTAAGGAGGGAGAGTCCGTGGAGAGGGACACCATGCTTGGGAGGGTGGAGTGACGGCACAGAAGGGGAAGACCCTCTATGAGGTGGATTGATTTAGTGACTGGGGTAATCAGGATGGGTGTGTCAGAAGCAGTGCGATTGGCACAGGATAGAGCAGGATTTAGGGCTGTTGTACATAGGGTCGCTATGAGTCGCAAGCAACTCGACGCCACATAACAACAACAACAGGCAAACGGATTGGGGGACAGGACTGAGAGGGGCTTTGTAGCAACTGGCTCAGGCCTTGAAACCAAAGGCATGCCTGAGAAACTGTCCTGATTGAAGAATTGACGTAGCGATGAGAGCCCTAAAGGGAAAGCTGAGGTTGTGATTGGTACAAGTAGGCTTAAAGAGCATGGAGTCATGTCTGATCTCGTAGAAATCTGCCCTGAGGGTGCTGTGATTTGGAGCAGTTCTTCCTTGTTCAGTTGTTGTTGTTGTTATGCACCATGCAATTGGCTATGACTCATTGTGACCCCTAAGAACAATGGCTCGAACCCTGCCCTATCCTGAGCCAGTTTCACCATCTCTGATGCATCTGATCCCATCGCCACAGTCACTGTGTCAATCCCTCTTATCCAGGATCTTCCTCTCCTGCAATGATCCTCCACTCTTCCAACTATAATGTCCTTCTTCTAGAATTGTTCCCTTCTTGCAACATGCCCAAAATATATGAGACAGAGCTTCAAAATCCTTCTCTCCAGGAACAACCTTGTTTCACCGTCTCCAGGACAGACTGTTTTCTTGGCAGTCCTTACTATATTCAATACTCTTCTCCAACACCACAACTCAAAGGTATCAATTCTTCTTCTGTCATCATTATTCATTTTCCAGCTCTCAGATGCACAGCAAACAATTAAGAAAACAATGGCCTGGATAAGGCTTGCCATAGTCTCTAAATTGACACCATTGCTCTTGCAGAGTTGGTGGAGATAAAAGTCAGCCATCCTCACACAAACATTGGTAAAATGAGAGATGGATTGGTGTGGGACATTTTGACTCAGACAGTCATATGATCCACTGCTCTGGCAATAAAAAGGTGAGGATAAACAATGTCACATCCATAGTGTAAAAGCCTATTTCTAGATCCATCTTCAAATACAATGTTGTGAGTGACAGAATAATATCCACAATGCATACAAGGAATACCTGTTAATACCACTGTCATTCAAATATGTGCAAAAACAAGAACCAAACAGCAGGAAATAGATTATTTCTACCGACTTTTGCAGTTGAAAATCAATTGAACATGCAATCAACATCCATTAATAATAATGGGTGACTGGAATGCAAAAGTTGGGAACAGGGAAGAAAGATCAGTAGTCAGAAAACACAGACTTGATTGCAGAAATGGGACTGGAAACAGAATGATAAAATTTTGTACAATCGAGTATTTATTCATTGCAAATACATTTTGTAAGAAACACAGTGACTATACACATGGACTGAATCTGATGGTCTACACAGGAATCAGATTAATTCCATCTGTGGAAACAAATATTGGTGAAGCTCAGTATCAGATGTGACTCAATATCAGAGATGCTGACTGTGGAATCATCTAGTCATATGTAAGTTCAAACTGAAGCTAATGAAAATGAAATCAAATCCACAAGACCAAAATTTTAACTGCAGTCTATTCCAGCTTAATTTAAAAACCATTTCAGGAACAGATTTGAGGCCTTGAATCCTAATGAGCAAAGACTAGATGAACTATGGAAGAATATCAAGAATATGATCCATGAAGAATATAAAAGGTCATTACAAAGACAGAGGAGACAGAAAAGACTGAGATAGATGTTGGAAGAGACTGAAAATTGCACTACAGTGTTGTGAAGCCAAAGCAAAAGAAAGAAATCAAGTTGAGGGACTGAATAGAAGATTCCAAAGGGCAGCCCAGGAAGGCAAAGTAAAGTATTTTAATTCAATGTGCAAGGAGCTGGAGTCAGAAAATCAAAAGGACCAAACTCTCTCAGTATTTCTTAAGCTGAAGGAACTGAAGAATAAATTCAAGCCCCGAGTTGCAATACTTAAGGATGCTATGGACAAAATGCTGGATGATCGAGGAAGCATCTAAAGAAAATAGAAGAAATACAGAGTAACTGTACCAAAGAGAATTGGCTGACACAGAAGAATTTAATGAAACAACATATGACCAAGAGGCAATGTTGATTAAGGAGGAAATTTGAGCTGTTTTGCAGGAATTTGCAAAAAAAATAAGGCCTCAGAAATTGATGGCAATACCAAATGACAACAAACAAAAGTAGCTTTGAACATGTTCACCAGGTTGTGCCAAGAAATATGAAAGACAATTATCTGGCCAACTGACTGGAAGAGATCCATATTTATTCCCATTCCAAAAAAATAAAGGGGTGATCCAACAGAGTGTGGAAATTATTGAACAATATCACTAATATGACATACAAGTGAGAGCCTACTGAAGATTACCCAAAAACAACTGGAACATCAACAGAGAACTTCTAGAAGTACAAGCTGGGTTTAGAAGAGGCCATGTCTCTAGGGAGATCATAGCCAATGTCAGACAGATCTTGGATAAAAGCAGAGAGTACCAGAGGAATATCTATCTGTGTTTCATGCAAAGGCATTTGATTGTATGGATCACAACAAATTATGGCTAACATTGAGAAGAATGGGATTCTCAGAACACTTAATTGTGCTCACATAAAACTTCCCCCTGAACCAGAACGCAATCATCAAAATAGAGTAAGAAAACACTGCATGATTCAAAACCAGGAAAGGAGTGTGTCAGGTATGTCTTCATACCATGCAAGCAATTTTCATAGGAAAGTTATCATCACTTTGTTATGACCCACAAAGTTGAATGTCTTTTTCACAGTAAAAAATCTTGGGTAAATCTATTTCTGGTATTGTCTGCCTTCAGTAGTCATCTGATTTCCTCAATGATATTCCTCATTCAACAACCTTGTCTAAATCCAGCTTGGATGTCAGTTCCATGTCAATGTACTGATGCAACAATTTTTCATTATCCTCAGTAGGATTTTACTTTCTTATGATGTTCATGTTTGGTGAGTTCTACATTCCACTGAATCATTTTCCTTTGAAATGAGAATAAAGGGAGAATCTTTTCTAATCAGTTGGTCAGGTAGATCAGATTCCCTGGTTTAGACAAGTGAGTGCTTCAACCTTGCATCCATTTGTTGAAACTTCTCAAGTTCTATTCTGTTAATTCCTGAAGCCTTGTTTTTGCCTTTAACAAAGCCTGGAATTCTTCCAATAGTACTAGCAATTTTTGATCATATGCTACTTCTTAGAGTAGTTGAACACTGACAAATTGGGTTTTTTTATACCATGACTCTGTATCATTTCATTTTCTTTTCACGTTTCCTGTATTACTCAACATTTCATCCACAGATTATTCAGTCTTTTCAATCTAGATCTTTTCTTCAATTCTTTCCACTTAAGAAATACTTCAAGTGTTTCTCTCTCTCTCTCTCTCTCTCTCTCTATATATATATATATATATATATATATCTATCTCACATCAGAAGGGTAATGTACTCTTGTCGTAACAAGGTTTAAATGGTGGCACATGTCATACAGAAGCATGTCATACTTGTCATCATGCTTATGAACCAGAAAAGGATAGAGTGTTTATCTCTTTTGCTTTCCTAACTCATTATCTTTGCACATTTCATTTCAATACTTTTGCCTTTTCAAGTTGTCCTTTAAATTTTCTGTTCAGCTCTCTAACGTCATCATTTCTTCCTTTCAGTTTAGCTTCTCTACATTCTTGAATAAATTTCAGTCTGTTCAGACACTCATTTGGCCTTTTATTTCTTCTCTGTCTTTGTAATAACTTTTGCTTTTTTCCTGGATGATGTTATTTTTTATGTTTTCCCACAATTTGCTTGGTCTTAGAACATTAATGTTCAATGTATCAAATCTATTCTTGAGATGCTCTTAAGAGTCAAGTAGAATGTCCTCACGGTCATGTTTTGCCTCTTATGTGCTTATTTTCATTTTCTTCCACTTAACTTGAACTTGCATATGAACAATTGAAGGTCTGCTCCACAATTGACCCCTGAGCTAGCTCTTACAATATTGAACTTCTCCATCATCTCCTTCCACAGATGTAGCTGAGTAATTTATTTGATTCCTGTATATGTCATCCAGTGAAGTTCATATGTGTAGATGTTTCTAAGCAAGCAGTGAATAAGTCCTTGGTCTTGTAACATTCTGCAGTGTGATCTCCAGCATCATTTCTACCACTGAAGCTGTATTTTCCAACTTCTGAGCCTTCTTCATTTTCAGCTTCATAATCGGAAGTAACTTTCAGTGCATCTTCATTGCACATTTGATCTATTTCAGACTGCAGAAGTTGGTAAAAATCTTTCTTTCATCTTTGGCATTAGTAGTGAGTGCATAAATTTGAATAATAGTTGTATTAACTGATCTTTCCTGTGAGTGTAGGATATTATTCTATCAATTACAGTGTTGTTATTTCAGGATAGACATTTAAATGTCCTTTTTGACAATGAAGGCCATACCATTACTCTTCAATTTGTCATTTCTGGCATAGTAAACCATATGATTGTCTTATTCAAATGATGGGTACCAGCCCATCTCAGCTCACTAATGACTCAGATAGCACTCACTCTATATTCCATTTAATTTTTATGACTTTTAGTTTTTCTAGATTCATACTTTTTACGATCCATTATTAATGGGTGTTTGGAGCAGTTTCTTCCCACTTGGAGCTGTGTCACATATGCAGATGAAGACTCAAAAGCTTAACTCCGCTCACTCCATCAAGGTTGACTCCACTGGAAATAGCAGCCATGCACTCACTGAGTGCCTCCCCATGTGAGGGACTCATCTTACAGAACACTACCAGATAATCTGTGCTGGTATTCATAATGTCTGTGAAATTATCCTTGGAGGCTAAATTCTTGAAACTCTGTCTCACATACTTTGGGTATGAGGCCAGAAGAGACTGGTCCTTGGAGAAGGACATCATGCTTGGAAGGATGGAGGGACAGCACAGGAGAGAAAGACCTGGATGAGATGAATTGATACAGTGACTCGGGGAAAGGGGGTTTGGTGTGTCAGATTAGTGAGACTGGCTCAGGACAGGGCAAGATTTAGAGCTGCTCTTCACAGGGTCACTACGAGCTGCAGGAACACAGAAACACAATAACATAAAACTATTAACTATTGTTCTCTCTCCTGTGTCAAAGTTTCTCTAGGCATATATAAGCAACTATGAATACAGATTTTCACTCTTCCCCTATTATGTTAGTCAGGTGACCATTCTTTTCAGAAGTCGATCACCAGGTCATCTCTCTTTATCTGTCTTACTCTGAAATCTCTGCTGAAATCTGTCCATAGTAAGTGACTGATGGTATTTTAAATATGCACCATATAGTTTCCAGCAGGACTATAACACAAAAACCACCACAGTACAATGAAGTGGCAGGCAAATAGTGGCCATAAAGACTACAGCCTAGAAAATTCTACAGGTCAGTTCTACTCTGTCTTGTATTGTCTCTATGTGTTGAAATCACCTTGATGGTGCACAACAATAACATTGAAGATATTTAGAGCAAAGCGTGATCTCTAACATTATCTTACATATTCAAACTACCTGCCAACAATCATTGTTCTGTCTCTACAGTAACTTCAAAAGCTTCCTTAGGCATATACAAGCAACTATGAAAGTGGATTTACAATCTCTTCATATTATGTAAAAGGTCAAGTATTACTACATGATTCTGCACCTCGGATGTTTTGGTTTTATTTTACAATAATTTTATACACATATGGAAGCTGCAAAATCAATAAAGCAAATTCTCATGCCACTTGTCTAATGATACCACTTGGCCAACTGACTGGAAGAGATCGATATTTGATCCTATCCCAAAGAAAGGTGACCCAACAGAATGTGGAAACTACAGAACAATCTCACTGATTTCACATGCAAGCAAGATTTTACTGAAGATTATCCAA
>NW_006399808.1:1630116-1632966 GCF_000299155.1 Elephantulus edwardii | reverse complement strand
GAGGGTGGAGGGACAGCGCAGGAGAGGAAGGCCCTCTATGAGGTGGATTGATTCAGTGACTGGGATAATTGGGATGGGAGTGTCAGAGACAGTGCGATTGACACAGGACAGAGCGGAGTTTAGGGCTGTTGTGTGTAGGGTCGCTATGAGTCGCAAGCGACTCGACGGCACATAACAAAAACATAGTATAGTTATCAAAACCAGGATGGTTATAAGCTAAGTTCCAATAAATTGATCTCCTGACATTAATTGGATTTTACCAAGTTTTATAGGCATTAATTTTTTAGGTTTTGATGACCAGTTTTATGAGATGTAATTACATGTAAATTCCTACAACAACCACCTTCCTCAGGATTAAGAAGTGTTCTGTCATTACAAAGAACTGCTTTGTGCTGTCAATTTATTGCTAATCCCTTACTCCCTACCCTAACTAACCCCTGACACTCGCTAGTCTCCTCTCCATCACCATCAGTTTGTCATAGGACAGAACTTTTGGAGACTGACCCTTGAAATCTATTCAAGTTATTGCACATAATAATAGTTGTTGTTTTTAGTTGTCATCAAGTCAACACCAATTCTTGCAATCTTAAGACTAATAGTGTGTGATTCTTCACCACCATCTTCGTGGTCATTGCTGTGAGGCCATAGTATTGGCTTTTATGTCAATCCATCTCATTGTCTGTTTCCCTAGCTTTCCATAACATAATATTTATAATGTTTCATGGATATTTCTAATAGTTTATAAATTGTTTTTCCATTTTCACTAATATATACATATTCATATATTATAGAAACATAATGTCTTTTTCCATAAATAGGTTTTTCCTCATGTGATTTCCGAAATAAGTGAGTTAAAATCTCACCATTCTTACTTCCAAGAAGTGTATCCATTATATTTCTTCTAAGACTGATGTTTTCATTCTTCTGGCTGTTCATGGTATATTCAATATCATTTATCAGCATGACAGCTCAAATATATCAATACTTTAATATCTAACTTTCATATTCACTCACTTTCTCTATTTTTGGGGGGGAAGGGGGGTAGTATTCTCATGCAGAGTTGTGTGTGAGTGAGTGGGTGGTTTTATCTTCCGATGGTAAGTACCCAGGAGTGACATGCTTGGGTTAGATAGTAAGTTATAACAGAGATACCACAAGTGAGTGACTTTCAATAGCAGAAATTTCTTCTCTTACAGTTATGTGCTGTCACATCACCTGCATCCCAAAGTGACCCTATGTACAGCAGCTCTGAACCCTGCCCTGTCCAGAGCCAGTCTCATTAACTCGGGCACACCAACCTCCATTGCCCTAGTCACAGTATGAATCCATCTCATCTGGAGTCTTCCTCTCCTATGCTGTCTTTCTACCCTTCCAAGCATGATGTCCTTCTCCAAGGACCAGTCTTTCCTGGCCACAGGCTCAAAGTATGTAAGAAGGAGGTTCAAAATTCTAGCCTCCAAGGAGAAACCTGTTTCCCCCTCTCCAAGACAGATCTATTTGTTTTCTTGGCTGCCCATGGTATGTTCAAAACTCTTCTTCAGCACCACAGCTCAAATTCATTGATTCTTCTTCTGTCATCATTAGTTATTGTTCAACTCTCTGAAGCATAACAAATAATTGCAAAGACCATGGCCTAGATTAGGCACATCTTAGTCTCTAGACTGACATCGTTGCTTTTCAGCACTCTGGAAAGATCCTTAACAGCAGATTTTCCCAATGTAATTAGTCTTTTGATTTCCTGACTACTAGTGTTAAGAGTAAGCTTGGAAGGAGGAGTAGCATCCACTTCCATAATACCTTGCCTCTGGAAACCCTATGAACCTGGAGAGAAGAAGAAAGGCAACCAAGCATCGAGGACTCTCCTTCATAGGATTGCTATGAGTCACCTGCGACTTGAGGGCACTTAACAACAGTGTTAAGAGTGTTGACTGTGAAACCTAGAAAGCTGTAATTACTAACAACCTCAATCACTTCTCCATCTATCATGGTACTGCCAATTAACTTAATGGTTAGAATCTTTGTCTTCTTTATGTTAAGTTTCAATCCATACTGAAGACTACAGACCTTGACCTTCGGCAGCAAGTGCTTCAGGTCTTCAGTTTCAGCATGCAAGGCTGTGTCATCTGCATAACACAGGTTGTTGATGAGTCTTCCTCCAATTCTGATGCCACATTCCTCCTCATAAAGCCCTGCTTCCCAAATATTTGTTCTGCGTATAGATTGAAAAAGTACTTAGAGTTTGTTGTTGTTGTTGTCGATTGCCATCAAGTCAAGCACAACTCATAGCGATCCTATCAACAGGCCTGAAGTCTTAATATAACTATCATCATTTATCAAAGTTCATAGATGTCCAGAGGTGTGTTGTTTAGGAAGTGGATGTTGTTGTTATTGTTGTTAAGTGCCGTCAAGTTGTAGATGACTCATAGCCATCCTTTGAACAAAAGTCCTCAGCACATACGTGAATTTCATCCTTTCTCCAGGTTCATAGGGTTTCTGGAAGAAAGCTATTATGGAAGTGGATGCCACTCCTGTTTCCAAGCTTGCTTTAATCAGGGAGTACCAACAAACACTGTCCGCCATGGGTAACCATTAACACATTTGACACATCAGTGTCATGGTGTTCAGCTTCACAACAACCACAACCTATAAAGAAGAGGATGTTGTTGTTGTTGTTATGTGCCGTCGAGTCGTTTCCAACTCATAGCGACCCTATGCACAACAGCCCTAAACCCTGCTCTGTCCTGCGCCAAACGCACCACCTCTGACACACCCATTCCTATTACCCCAGTCACTGAATCAATCCATCTCATAGAGGGTCTTCCCCTCCTGCGCTGTCCCTCCACCCTCCCA
>NW_006399808.1:1626229-1627341 GCF_000299155.1 Elephantulus edwardii | reverse complement strand
GTCACCCATTATTATCAATGCATCTTGATTGCATGTACGATCTATCTCCGACTGTAAAAGTTGGTAGAAATCATCTATTTCTTCTTCCTTGGCTCTGGTTGTTGGTGCGTATATCTGAATGATAGTGGTATTTACTGGGCTTCCTTGTAAGCGTATGGATATTATCCTGTCACTCACGGTGTTGTACTTCAAGATGGATCTAGATATTACTTTTTTTTACTATAAAGGCAACCCCATTTTTCCTTGTCTTTTCATCCCCTGAGTAATATATCATATGGTCATCTGACTCTAAATGCCCCATGCCAGTCTATCTCATCTCTCCAGCATTTCCGGCGTGCTCCTGGGCGGAGGGGAGACTTGAGGGCGGGCACAAGGAATTCCATCCAGATAAGAGACCAAGAGGAGTTTTTCCAAGGTACCCAGCATTTCCGGCATGCTCCTGGGAGGAAGGGAGACTTGAGGGCAGGCACAAGGAATTCCAGCCAGATAAGAGACCAGGAGGCGTTCTGGCCGGGTTAGGAGGCTAGAATTCTAAGCTCAGGTTACAAGATCTATGGGAAGTGCATTTATCTCTGTGAATTATTAAATAAAGGGGTTGTTGGGGAGGGCTTCCCTTCAGTATCTCTAGGTTTAGCATTCCCTAGAGACCTCCTTATGTCTGGCCTTCTCTGCTGTGTTGTGTGTTTAATTGTGCTGGGATCCAGGTCCTAAAAAGACACACATCACACCCAACAATTGTTCTTTGAAGGTAATCTATTTTTATCTTCAGTGACAAGAGAGGTATTAAAGGTCACACTCTATGAGACTTCCCCTTATATCTAATCAGAACTGTAACTTAAAGAAGACTATAGCATTCCATCTCGAATCTTCCTACAATTATTTGGTTCATTAGATCACTACTTAGCTTGGAAATTACTGAATAGTATCAGTGATAGCACATGCAAGCAAGATTATCCAAAAAAGACTGAAGCAGCACATCAACAGAGAATTGTCTGAAGTGCAGGCTGGATCTGCTCGCCAAGTTGTGCCAAGAAATCTGGAGAACAACCACTTGGCCAACTGACTGGAAGAGATCTATATTTGTTCCCATTCCAAAGAAAGGTGACCCAACT
>NW_006399808.1:1623168-1624676 GCF_000299155.1 Elephantulus edwardii | reverse complement strand
TCGGGATGGGAGTGTCAGAGACAGTGCGATTGGCACAGGACAGAGCAGATTTTAGGGCTGTTGTACATAGGGTCGCTATGAGTCACAAGCGACTCGACAGCATGTAACAGCATAACAACAATATGGTACTTGGGATTTTATAGCTAATGTCCGATGAATCTCGGCTGAAAGTAGAGAGTACCAGAGGAATGTCTACCTGTATTTCATTGACTATGCAATGACATTTGACTGTGTAGATCTCAACAAACTTTGGCTGACTCTGAGAAGAATGGGAATCCCAGAACTCTTGATTGTGCTTATGCAACATCTATACTTGGACCAGGAGGCAATTATCATAAGAGAGCAAGAAAACACTGCATGGTTCAAAATTGGGAAGGGTGTGCATCAAGGATATGACCTATCGCTATATCCTTTCAACCTATCTGCAGAACAGATTATCCAGGAGGCTGGGCTCTATGAGGATAATTGTGGCATCAGGATTGGAGGTACACTCATCAACAATCTGCATTATGAAGATGACACAACTCTGCTTAATGAAACTGAGGAGAACCTGAAGCACCTGTAGCAGAAGGTCAAGGACTGCAGCCTTCAATATGGATTAAAGCTCAACATCAAGAAAACAAAAAAATTTCACCACTGGGCCAACTGGCAGCATCATAATAGATGGGGAAGAGATTGAGATTGTTGATGGCTTCCGTTTGCTTGGCTCTACAATCAACATTCTTGACACCAGCAGCCCCAGGAAATTAAAAGATGAATTGCATTGGGAAAGTCTTCTGTCAGGGACCTCTCTAAATTACTGAAGAGAAATGAGGTCAGTTTGGAGACTAAGTTGCACCTGCTACAGTCTTTGCCAGTTGCAACTACTTGCTATGCATCAGAGAGTTGGACAATGACTAGGGATGATAGAAGGAGAGTTGACTCCTTTGAGCTATGGTGACTGGAGAAGAGTATTGAATATACCATGAACTGCTAGGAGAACAAACAAGTTCATCCTGGAGCAGGTGAACCCAGGCTGCTCCTTAAAGGCAATGATTCTGAAGCTGCATCTGACATATTTGGGACATGTTGCAAAGTGGGATCAGTCCTTGCAGAGGGACATCATGCTTGGGAGGGTGAAGGGACAGCACAGGAGAGGAAGACCTTCAATGAGATGTATTGACTCAGTCACTGGGGTAATGAAGATAGGTGTAGCAAGGGATAGAAGGGTTTAGGGCTTTTGTACATAGGGTGGCTATGAGTTGCAGGCAACCAATGGCACATAACAGCAACAACAACAAAAACATCATTATGTTCACATATTTTTTGAGGGACACAATTTAGCCCACGATATTATAACCAATCAAATCTGCATAGTCAATGAGACTTGTATTTTATTGGCTATGGAAAGATATTTCACTGTGTGGATCATAACAAACTGTGACTAACATTGAAAAGAATTGGAATACTTCTTGTTGTTGTTATGTGCCATGGAGTCACTTGCGACTCATAACGACCCTATGTACAAC
>NW_006399808.1:1620834-1622883 GCF_000299155.1 Elephantulus edwardii | reverse complement strand
ATCTGTTTGTTTTCCTAGCAGTCCATGGTACCCTCAATACTCTTCTCCAGCACCACAGCTCAAAGGCATCAATTCTCCTTCTATCCTCCTTTGTCACTGTTCAACTCTCTGGTGCATAACAAGTGATAGCAAAGACCATGGAATGTATCAAACGCACCTTAGTCTACAGAGAAGCATTATTTCTCTTCAGTACTTTGGAGAGGTCCCTAACAGCAGACTTTCCCATGGCAATACATCTTTTATTTCCTGGCTACTGGTCTCAGGAACAGGTTTGAGGCCTTGGGCACCAACGAGCGTAGACCAAATGAGCTCTGGGAGGATATCAAGAAAATCGTCCATGAAGAATGCAAAAGATCATTACAAAGGCTGAAAAAGAAGAAAAGATCAAGATGGATGTCAGATGAGACTCTGAATATTGCATTAGAGAACCAAGAAGCCAAAGCTAAAGGAAGAAACCAAGAAAGCAAACTGCTAAACAGAAAATTTCAAAAGGCAGCCTGGGACGACAAAGCAAGATACTATAATGAAATGTGCAGAGAACTGGAGTCAGGAAGTCAAAAGGGCTGAACTCATTCAGCGTTTCTTAAGCTGAAAGAGCTGAAAAACAAATTGAAGCCACGGGGTGGTAATACTTAAGGATACTTTGGGTAGAATGTTAAATGATCTAGGAAGTATCAAGAGAAGATGGAAGGAATACAGAGTCACTGTATCAGAAGAAATTGGCTGACACAGAAGAATTTCATGAAATGACATATGAGCAAGAGCCTGTGGTGATGAAAGAGGAAGTTCAAATTGCTCTGAAGGAATTGGCAAAAATCAAGGCTCCAGGATTTGACGGCATATCAATTGACATATTTCAGCAAACAGACACTAGCCTGTATGTGCTCACTAAATTGTGCCAAGAAATCTGGAGAACAGCCAGCTGGCCCACTGACTGGAAAACATCGATATTTTTTCCCATTCCAAAGAAAGGTGACCCAACAGAGTGTGGACATTATCGAACAATATCATTGATATCACATACAAGCAAGATTCTGCTGAAAATCGTCCAAAAACATTTGGAACAATTTATCAACATAGAACTGCCAGAAGTGCAGGCTGGATTTAGAAGAGGTCGTGGTACTAGGGATATTATAGCTAATGTTAGATGGATCTTAGCAGAAAGCAAAGAACACCAGAAGAATGTCTATCTGTGCTTCAGTGACTATGCAAAGGCTTTTGACTGCGTAGATCACAATAAGCTGTGGCTGATTCTGAGAAGAATGGGAATCCCAAAACATTTGATTGTGCTAATGTGAAACTTATACTTGGACCAAGAGGCAGTCATCAAAACAGAGGAAGGAGACATTACATAGTTCAAAATCAAGAAGGGGGTTCATCAGGGATGTATATTGTCTCCATACCTTTTCAATCTGTATGCAGAACAGATCATGCAAGATGCTGGGCTATATGAAGAGGAATGTGGCATCAGGATTGGTGGAAGAATCATCAACAACCTGCGTTATGCAGATGACACAACCCTGCTTGCTGAAACTTAGTAGGACCTGAAGTGCTTGCTGCAGAAGGTTAAGGACTACAGCCTCCTATATAGACTGAAGCTCAACATCAAGAAAACAAAGATTCTAACCACTGGACCAATTGACAGGATCAGTATGGATGGTGAAGAGATTGAGACAGTTAACTGTTTTAATTTACTTGGCTCCACAGTCAACACTCTTGGTAACAACAGCCAGGAAATCAAGAGACTAATTGCATTGGGAAAGTCAGCTGTGAGGGACCTCTCAAGAGTACTGAAGAGCAACAATGTCAGACTGGAGACTAAGGTGCACCTGATCCAGGCTGTAGTCTTCGCAATTATGTGCTACACATCAGAGAGTTGGACAGTGAATAGGGTTGATAGAAAGAGAATTGATGCCTTTGAGCTGTAGTGCTGGAGAAGAGTGTTGAATATACCATGGACTGCTAGAACAAACGGGTTTGTCCTGGAGAGGGTGAAGCCAGAATGTTCCCTGGAGTCAAGGATTCTGAAGCTTCATCTGACATACTTTG
>NW_006399808.1:1613881-1619384 GCF_000299155.1 Elephantulus edwardii | reverse complement strand
CCCTTTTGATTTTCTGACTCCAACTCCTTGCACATTTCATTGTAATATTTTGCTTTGTCATCCCGTGCTGCCTTTAGAAATCTTCTATTCAGAGTCTCTTCTGACATCCATTTTGGTCTTCTCTTCCTCTTCTGTCTTTTCAATGACTGTTTGCACTCTTCCTGGATGATACTCTTGATATCCTCCCACAACTCATCTGGTCTTCGCTCATTAGAGTTCAAGGCCTCAAATCTGTTCCAGAGATGGTTCTGAAATTCAGATGGGATAGACTCAATGTCATATTTTGGTTAATTTTGCACATGTGAAACCTATGCATAGACCAAGAAGTAGTTGTCCAAACAAAACATGGAGAGGCTGAAATTAGGAAAGGTGTCCTTCAGGATTGTATCTTTTCTCCATACCTGTTCAATCTGTAGCCTATGCAAATCATTCGGCAGGTACCTAGACTATGTGTAGAAGTATGTGGTAAAGCCTTACCAATAACCTGTATTATGTGCTTGCAGAAAGTGAAGAAGATGTGAAGCATTTGCTGTAGATCAATTTGGGTTACATCTCATTATTAGCAATACAAAAATCCTCATCACTAGATAAGTAGGCAAATCATATTAAGTGGGCAAAAGTTTGAGCTTGTCAACAATTTTTTGTTTTTCTTGGATCCACAATCAACACCCATGGTAGCAGCACTCAAGAAAACAAAAGACGAATTACACTGGAAAAATAATTTCCGATTATTTCCGAGGAACATGAAAGGACACTCTGTCAAGAACCTCTCCAAAGTTCTGAGAAAACAAGTATAAATTAATAAATAAATAAATAGAAAAGAAGACAAGTATATTAGTTTAAACACACCTGATCAAAATCATGGTATTTACAATTACTTCTTATATAACTGAAAGTTGGACAATGAATAAAAGATGACCCATGAAGAGTTTTAGTGTTGGAGAAGAGTGCTGAATATTACAGAGACTGCCAAAAGAAATTGGACTTTGAGGAAGTGCAAGCAGAGTGCTTCTTAGAGGCAAAGATGATGACATTTCATCTCACATATTTGGGCATTTGTTGGGAGAGGCTAGTCCTTGGAAAAATATATCCTCCTTGGAGAGGCGGAGGGTCAGAGAAAGAGAAGATCCTCAACCAAATAGATTAACACAGTGACTTTAACAATTGCCTTGAGCATGTAGGAGGTCGTGAGGATGGTCAAGATTCATATCTGTTTTTCATAAAGCTGCTTTGAGTAACAGGGGACGCAAAGCCACCTGAAAAAATCTGACATGACAACTAAGAGCCAGGACCTTTCAGGAATGAAGGTTTCGGTCACTCCACCAAAGAATCATGACCAGATGAGATGTTCACTGAGGGCAAAGGGAACGCGTAATGGGAGATGGCAGTTCTGAATAGCACGTGTTCAGTCCAGAACACCTTATAATCATGTGGTCAGTTGCGGAAACAAGATTACAATCATTATGAATATTTGTTCCTTTATATGCATGAGGGTTTTTAAAAACTTACATAAGATACAAGCAGTTACTGCAATTCAGAGTGTATGTATATTAGTTCTCTCATGCTAGGAAAAATAGTGTCACTTTAGAGTTAATTTTTCTTTACAGATTATATATGGGTTTAGGAGCTAAGTGCAGGTGCCACTTTGACAGGGAGTGGACTGTCATGATTACTCTTGGTTACCAAATGCGGCATCGGGATTGGTGGAAGATCTATCAACAATCTGTGTTATACAGATGACACAACCTTGCTTGCTGAAACTGAGGAGGACCTGAAGCACTTGCTGCAGAGGGTCAAGGACTGCAGCCTCCAATATGGATTGAGGCTCAATGTGAAGAAGACAAAGATTCTCACCACTAGACTAATTGGCAGCATCAGGATGGATGGTGAAGAGATTGAGATTGTTCACAGCTTTAGTTTGCTGGGCTCCACAATCAACACTCTTGGCACCAGCAGCCAGGAAATTAAAAGATGTATTGTGATGGGAAAGTCTGCTGTTAGGGACCTCTCTAAAGTACTGAAGAGCAACGGTGTGTCTCTGGAGACTAAGGTGCATCTGGTAAAGGCCATGGTCTTTGCAATCACTTGCTATGCGTCAGAGAGCTGGACAATGACCAGGGAGGACAGAAAGAGAATTGATGCTTTTGAGCTTTGGCATTGGAGAAGAGTGCTGAGGGTGCCATGGACTGCTAAGAAAATAAACAGATTCATCCTGGAGAGGGTTAAACCGGGCTGCTCCTTGGAGGCAAGGATTCTGAGACTTCGTCTGACATACTTTGGTCATGTTGTAAGGAGAGACCGGTCCTTGGAGAGGGACATCATGCTTGGGAGGGTGGAGGGCAGGTGCAGGAGGGGAAGGCCCTCTGGGAGATGGAGTGGTTCGGTGACTGGGGCAATCCAGATGAGTGTGTCAGAGACAGTGAGATTGGCACAGGACAGAGCAGAGTTTAGAGCTGTTGTACATAGGGACAGCACATAACAACAACAACAACATGGCCATGGTCTTCATTATAATCTGTGTTATAAATTCTAACCTCTATGATATTAATAAGGTATTATCATAATTAACTTTGCTTAGCACTTTATTTCATTTAGTTCTGGAGATATAGTGGTAAGAAGCTATGCTGCAATCCCAAAGGCATGTGGTTCGAAACCATCAGCTGCAAGGATGGGCAATTTCCTCTCATGTGATTGTCTGAAAACCTGCTGAAGGGTCAGCTATGAATACGTTCTGACTAGACAGAGTACAACAGTTAAAAACAAATCTCCTCCGGGATGCGGCCTGCCTGATATTTATGTTTGGGTTTACAAAGACACACACAAAAATAATTTTAAAAGCTTTGTGTCAGGCCTACATTTGGATATCTGAATTACGGTCTCCAGACCTAAACCAATGAGTGAGCTGTTGCCCTTGCTAATTTTGGACTTGTTAGTGTCCAAAGCCTGTTGCCTGCAACCTTTTACCCTACAGCCTGAAGTCCTGCCTGACTGATAAATGTGTGTGTGTGTGTGTGTGTGTGTGTGTGTGTGTGTGTGTGTGTGTGTTTTCTTCCCACCCAGTCCCCCATTCCTACTGGTCTTGTTTATCTAGAGGACACAACCTAACACAGTGAGTACATGTTTGTCTTATAAACTGCCAACCATGTTGGAGTGGCTGTTCCACTGTGTATGGAAGGACGGCTGGACTGCCTTCTTATGAACACTTTAGCACTATCACTATTTTTAGTGCTATCTCTTGTGCATCTTTCTTTTTTGTCTTTATAAGAAACAAACTTGGAGATGTTGTCCATTTGAGGATAGAAAGGTATTGATTTTATTTTCTCTGCAATTGCATTTTATATTCTGTTTTGATATACCAACATGCATGCCATCAGCCTCTTTGTAACTTTTGGAGTTTATCCAATCTTTTCTTTTACAGAAACACCGAAAGTCCATACTCAGGCACCCCGTGCCACAGCCTTTGCAGGTATCACAGGAGATGAGCAGGCATGGTTGTCCCTGTGCAGCTAAGGGTTCTTTAGGCAAAAGGGGTTCTTTTGCTTGCAAGTGAAAGAAACCTAACATAAACTCTTGTTGTTGTTTTGTACTGTCGAGTCACCTGCGAATTATAGTGACCCTGTGCACAACAGCCCTAAACCCTGCTCTATCCTGTGCCAATCTTATTGTCTTTGACACACCTACCCCCATTACCCCAGTGAATGAATTGATTCATGTCATCAAGGGTCTTCCTCTCTTGTGCTGTTCCTCCATTCTCCCAAGCAGGACACCCCTCTCCAAGGACTGGTCCCGTCTTGTAACATGTGCAAATTATGTCAGAAGAGGCTTCAGAATCATTGCCTCCATGGAGCAGCCTGGCTTCACCCTCTCCAGGAGGAACTTATTTGTTGTCCTAGCAGTCCATGGTATATTCAATACTCTTCTCCAGCACCACAGTTCGGAGGCATCAATTCTCCTTCTATCATCCCTAGTCATTGTCCAGCTTTCTGATGCATAGCAAGTAATATCAAAGACCATGGCCTGGATCAGGCGCACCGTAATCTACAGACTGACATCATTGCTCTTCAGTACTTTGGAGCAGTCCCTGATAACAAACTTTACCAATGTAATTCGCCTTTTAATTTCTTGGCTACTGGACTGGTGCCAAGAGTATTGATTGTGGAGCCAAGCAAATTAAAGCTGTTAATAAACTCAATCTCTTTTAAATTAAAAGGAGACCTGATTGGCTCATAGATTCCAGAGTTGAACAACACATGTAACGGACAGGTGAGGGTCAGAAACTCAGGAACCCAGAGGACACTAGCTCCTCTCAGATGTCACATCGGCTCTTCTCTCCCTGAATCACACTGTCTCTCAGTCAAGACCAGCTTTCCCCACAAATGGGGAAACAGCAAGTGGAGCCACTGATAGCTGCAAGTTTTATACATTATAATGCCTGACTTTACAGAGAAACTGCTTCTCTCTACTAATCCTAAGTCAAAAAGGGGTCAGAAAAGGATTCTGGCCTACTGCAGTCATCACCATAGCAAACAGTTCCTAAGGTAACCATGGGAGGCAAAGATTTCTCCTCTCAACAAGCCCTGGACTCTATTACACCCAACCTCTGTCTCACAGCACGTATTAGATACTGAAGGCATACAGCTGGTCCTAAACGGGATATGTGTCAATCAATCAAGCATTCCGCTAAATTGCCTCTTATTTCTTCGCATGCTGGGGGAACCACCATTTAAATAACCCTGCTAACTTCCCCTGTGAAGCCAGCTTTCTCCAGTGAAATATTCACAGCAGGACTTGCTCAAAGTGGGGTCTGCCTGTAGTCTCTGCTCCTGGGGGAAACCTTTGATTTTCTCAACAACCCACTGAGATAGGCGAGGGTGTTACAAGGCCAAATGGTTAATGGATGTGAAAGCTTTCTGTGACCTGTGAGTGGCACGGAAATGGAGGACCTGGCCGACTATTATGATTATCCTTGTTTCATCTCTTCTTTGAAGAGCTTTACACTATAATTTTGGAAGTGGAATTAGAGACACCTCTCCAAGAGTTCAACCTCATACTCAGCCTCCAAGGCTCAGTCGTCGATCTCCAAGCATCACTGTCCAAGGGTCTCGTGATTCTTTTAAATGTGACAATAAAGAGATTTCCACAACCAGAAGAATTACAGGCAGGAATAAAGGGAGGCGCAAAGGCAAGGGCTCCTTGAGGGGTCTTCAGCTGTCTCCTCACTATCCAGGTGGTCCTTTATGGTTCCCACTGTTAATGGGATTAGCTGCTAAAAAATACATATATTGTTTAGGCACCCAGTGATGCCACAGAAGGAAGAGCTGACAATCTGTTGGATCTGTTGTTGTTGTTGTAGTTGTTGTTGTTATGTGCTGTCGAGTCACCTGCGACTCCTAGCGACCCTACACACAACAGCCCTAAACTCCGCTCTGTCCTGTGCCAATCACACTGTCTCTGACACTCCCATCCCAATTATCCCAGTCACTGAATCAATCCACCTCATAGA
>NW_006399808.1:1611272-1612221 GCF_000299155.1 Elephantulus edwardii | reverse complement strand
ATGTGCAAGGAGTTGGAGTCAGAAAATCAAAAGGGCCGAACTCGCTCAGCTGACGATCTACTCCCAGAAAATCAGCCATGGAAAGCCCTTTGGTGCAGTTCCTCCTCTGATCCATATGAGGTCCCCATGCCAGAGTCAACTTCGTAATAAATTTTTTTCCTCCATAATTTAAACTGTTGTTGTTAGGTGTAGTCGAGTATGACTCATAGCAACTCTATGAACAAGAGATCTGAACCGTGTCTTATCCCATGTCATCCTCACAATCTCCAACACTCTCAAGCCCATTACTGCCATTATCTGTCAATCCACCTGGTTTACGGTCTTCCTCTCTTTCACCATCCCTCCACCTTCTCAAGTGTGATATTCCTGTCCAAGGAAGAACCTCTCCTAGTCACATGCTCAAAGTAGTTTCATCCTCCTTGCCTCCAAGGAGCACTCTAGTTGCACCTTCTCCAAGACATACCTATTTGTTCTTTTGGTAGTCCATGAGCTTATTCAGTACTCTTCTCCAATACCACAATTCAAAGGCATTAAGTCTTCTTTTGTCATCTTTGGTCATTGTCCAATTCTCAGAAATGCAGATAGTACAATGATTAAGCACTTAGTTGTTGACAGAACAGTCAGTAGTTCGAACCCACCAGCCATTGAATGAAACAAAATTATGACTGTTTATATGCATAAAGACTTACAACCTCAGAAGCCGAACAGAGCAGTTACATCTACCCTGTCCAGTATGGTTTCTGTGGTGGTTGGTGTACATAGCCTCCACTGGTCTGTCAGTGAAGGCTTTCTTTCATGTTGCTATGATCCTGAACAGCTGATCCACAGCTTCCATACTGACAGGCTAAGAAGAAAGGCCTGGTTATTTACTTCCAAATATAGTTATGGCAATCCACTGGGCCATATGGCCTTATCAGCAACCATATATTCTATTTTTTTAATTTTTTTT
>NW_006399808.1:1605641-1608672 GCF_000299155.1 Elephantulus edwardii | reverse complement strand
AGGTGCGGGGGGGATTGTGTACCAATGAGGGAGTTTTTCTTTTGCTTTTCAAGGAGAGGAGCAAATGTGGGGGGGAGGGGGGAGGGGGTTGTGCAGGGAGAAGGGTGCAACAATGAATGAAAGGAATCCCAAAATCTCTGTAGATGTTCATTGAAATGAAAAATAAACAACCTAAATTAAAAAAAAAAAGAAAGACCCTGTCTTCATTATCTTGTTCTGCTTTACCAAAATGCATTACCTGGGTGGCTTTAATGACCAATAATTTGTTTTTCTGTAGTTCTGGAGGCTAAAAGTCTAAATGAAGTCCTCAACTACGTTATTCCATCCATGAGTCTCTCCCCGGGTGTCTGATGTCTTCAGGTGATCCTTGGAGTTCCTTCACAAGTCCTCTCATGTCATCCATCCTCTCCCACATGTGTTCCTAGGGTCATTCTCGTCCTTTTATAAGAGTCGTTAAGTTTAGGACCTACCTCCTCCACTCTGACATCATTTACTCAACTTAAGGAAATTCATTTCGATAACAATCATATCCGTAGGCATAGAGTTAGGATCTCACCTCATCCATGGCAAGTCTAACCCTTCCCTGACAGAGGATCAATGAACATTTCAACCATGCAGCTGACTTTCACACTTCAGGCCTCTTGGATGCCCCTCAGCCTCCAAGATCCCTGTCACTGCTCAAGGCTCCTTAGAAGCCCTCCCCCAAAATCCCTCCTCTTTTTCTCTGCATTTCTTCCCCTTTTCACCAATTCCCTCTTCTTATGTCTAAAACCTCACTCCTCCTCTTCAAAGCCTGTCTCCAGTCCTACCAATCTCCCATGCTTGGTCTCCCCCTCCCCTCACTGTTTGTACTGGAGCATGACAAAACATACTGAGCTCTTCCACAATTTATTATCAATCAGTCTCTCTGGAGGCTCAATCATTTTTATAGCTCTTCTGTGAACAGCCTGTCATGTCTCTCCTTGTTTCAGACATTGGCAAGCTTGGAACTCACAGAGATTTTCCCAGGCCCATCTCATTAGAGCCCTGCCAATTTATTCCCTCTTTTTGCACTGTGAGGCTTCCTCTGCCGGTTATCTTGACCCCATCATGACTTTTGACAAATACCCTAGAAAAAGCAGTGAAGGTCAAATCCCATTGTTAACTGGAAGTCTCCTAGGACCCCGCCATGCCTGACCTTTCTTCTTCCTCCCTCTGAGCTGTCCGTCTCCAGGTACTCTAGGAACCACAGCAGAGGCTGAAAAACAGTGCTGAGGTCCATCCCGAGATTCTCACCCAGAGGGGGCCATGAGGCTCAGATATGTTGGAGAAGATGATGTATCTAGCTCAAGACCCTTTAAAATGTGTCACCTGAAAATGTCAATGAGTGAACACTTGGGGGATAGGACCACTCAGACTCTCAGAAATCTGTGAACTTGGTGAGTAGATGATGATAATGATGATAAAAAATTATGATGTGTACTGTAGAGTCAGAACCGACCCATAGCTAACCCTCTAGTGGGTTTTCAGAGACATTTAATCACATGGGAGGAAAGTGCCCATCGTTCTCCCACAGAGTAGCTGGTGGCCTCAAATTGCATGCCTTTGAGATTGTAGTGCAGCTTCTTGACACTAGACCACCAGAGCAGTTCACTAAAAGGAAGTATAAACAAAACTAGAAGAGGAATGAAGCTGACTGTTGATACTCTTGCTACCTCAAAAGTAGGTGAGCTGAGAGCCCATTGGTGTTTAAGCAAAGAAAGGAAGCAAAGTTTGGACTGTGATTGTTGTTGTTGTGTGCCATCGAGTTGACTGTGACTCACAGCAGTCCTATGAACCATGGCTCTGAATCTTGCCCTGTCCTGAGCCAACCTCACTGTTTTTGACATGTCTGATCCCATTACCACAGTCACTACATCAATCCATCTCCTCCGGGGTCTTCTTGTCCTGCACTGACCTTTCACCCTTCCAAGAATGACGTCCTTCTCCAAAGAATAGTCCCTTCCAGAAACATGCCCAAAGTATGTAAGACAGAATTTCAAAATCCTAGCCTCTTAGGAGCAGCCTCCTTTAACCATCTCCAGGATAGATGTATTTGTTCTATTGTCAGTCCATTGTATGTCCAATATTCTTCTCTAGAACCACAACTCAAAGGCATTGATTCTTCTTCTGTCATCCTTATTTATTGTTCAGCTCTCAGATGCAAAGGAAATAATTGAGAAAACCATGGCCTGAATCAGGTACACCTTAGTCTCTAAACAGACATTATAGCTCTTTAGTACTCCAGAGAGGTCTCTGGCAACAGATTTTACCAATGCAGCTCATCTTTTGATGCTAGTGCCAAAGACGTTGGTTGTGGATGTAGGCAAAATGAAATCATTAACAACTTCAATCCTTTCTCCATCTATCATGATACTGCCTTTTGACTTGATGGTGAGTGGGTTTGTTTTCTTAAATTGGAGATGCGATCCATATTGAAGACTATTATAGTCCTTGTTCTGTGCAGTGAGCACTTTAAGTTTGTCTCAGTGTCAATGAGTAAGACTATGTCACCTGAATAACATAGGTTATTGATGAGTCATCCCCCAATCCTGATGCCACATTTTTCTTCATAAAGTCTAGTCTCTCAAATGATATGTTCAGATTATAGACTGAGTAGGTATAAGAAAAGACACATCTCTGACCGACTATGTTCTTGATTTTGAACTAAGTAGTGTTCCTTTGAGCTGTTCAGACAACAGCTTCCTGGTCTAGGCAGAGGCTTTTCATGAATGCAATCAAGTATTCTAGGATTCTCGTTCTTCTCAATGTTAGCAACAATTTACTGTGATCCATATAGTCAAATACCTTTGCATAGTTGATAAATAACATATAGACACCTTTCTGGTACTCTCTACTCTCAACCAGAAAACATCTGACATCAGAAAACTGTTTAAAAGAGATATGTGATTAGGTATTTCGGTCATGACAGGAGTCTAGAGCGATGGCTACATGGTGGAGTGGACCTGGGGGAGGGTTTGTAAAATAATGAAAGAATCTTTTCTTTTACTTT
>NW_006399808.1:1577274-1602891 GCF_000299155.1 Elephantulus edwardii | reverse complement strand
CTCCAAGGAGTAGCCTGGTTTAACCCTCTCCAGGATGAATCTGTTTGTTTTCTTGGCAGTCCATGGTACATTCAATACTCTTCTCCAGCACCACACCTCAAAGGCATCAATTCTCCTTCTATACTCCCTCGTCATTGTCCAACTCTCTGAATCATAACAAGTGATTGCAAAGACCATGGCTTGTATCAGGTGCACCTTAGTCTCCAGAGATCCAGTGGCCTAGTGGCAAGAAACTGCACTGAAATCCCAGAAGTACAAGGTTTGAATCCACCAGATCCTCTGCTGGAAAAAGAGGGACAATCTCCTCCTGTACCAGTCAGATCTGATTTGTGGGTACACACAAAATTAGAGTACAAGTTCAAATTTTTTTTCCAATTTCTCTCACCCCCCCCCACTCATCAAATTTTACAACTCAATGATTAATCCCCCCGCCCCCTGTACATCCACATTTCACTGCTTCCAGACTCTCCCACCCCTTTTGAATCCTTATATTCATTCTACAGTAACAGTTTCATACGATATTTATCCTTGTGAGACTGAGTTAGTTCACTCAGCCATGCTTTCCAGTCCCTCCCAAGTTAGGTAGTATTTTATGAAGTTATTGCTCCTGTGTGCTACATAGTATTCCGTTGTGTGAATGTACCATAATGTCTCTATCTATTCATTTGTGGTTGGACATTTAGTCTGTTTCCATGTTCTTGTGATGGTGAATAATGCTGCTATGAATATTGGTGTACAAATCTCAGTTTGTACCTCAGTTCTCATATTCTCAGGGTTCTCAATATTCCAACTATTAGAAGAGCTGGTACATATGGAATTGTTATGTTCAGCTTTTTGAGTAACACCAAACTGCCTTCCAGAATGGCTGTACCATTTTACAATCCCACCAACAATGTTTAAGAGTTCTTTTCTGGCCACATACTCTCCAACATCTACTATTTGCTGCCCTGTTAAACTTTGCTACTATTACTAGAGTGAGATGGTACCTCATTGTTGTTTGATTTGCATCTCTCTTATTACCAGTGATTTGGAGCATTTCTTCATGTGTCTCTTTGCCATTCGAATAGTTTTCTCTGTGAAAATTCTTTCCATGTCTTTTTCCCATTTTATAATTCAGTTATCAGGCTTTTTCTTGTGGAGGCCCAGGAGTGTTCTGTAAACTTTTTTTATAAGATTCTTGTCTGTCCAGAGGGACGCACGCCCAGAGCGATGAGTGCAAGAAGGACAACTGGAATTTGACTGGGAATTGTTACTAAAACAAGTAGTTTGGGAGCCTCCCTGTGGCTAGTTTAGGAGCTGTGGGCAGCAGTGAGCCTCAGTGGGGAGCACCAAGCCTCAGCAGGGAGCAGTAAGCCAAAACAGGGAGTAGCAAGCCACAGCAAAACCCATCTTCCAGGAGCAAACAGGACAGCAGGATTTTTAGTGAGGTGCTTCTCAAAAGATTGTTGTAAATCAACGTGGGCATTTGAGAGAGGTAGGAGCTGCAAGCATTGACAGGTGCAACTAGTGTCGGCAGGGTACAGTGAGCCTCAGTAGGGTGCAGTGAGACACAGTGGGGAGCAGCAAGCTGCAGCAGGGAGCAGGGAGCCAGAGTAAAACCCACCAACCAGGAGCAAGCAGGACAGTGGGAAATTGAGAGAGGTAATTAGGGGGATCACGGCTGATTGCTGGTCCAAGTGTGGGACCCCATTACCTTAAGCAGGAAGGAGTGAGAAAGCTGGAGCTCAACTGGGGTGGCAGACCCAGTTCTTGAGGGGAAAACCAAGGCTTTCTGGATTTTCCATTCAGGTCTCCCTCAGACTCCTATCCCATGTGCATCTGCGTGTGTGCCACCCCACACACATCCCTGACCATACATGTGTCTGAGTGTGTGCCCACCCTACTTGAATCTGCTTGTGTGCCTACCCAGCCTTTTTCTGAAGCAGTGGCCTCAGATCAAAAATGGGCTATCACCTCAGGCATGAAAAACTCTACCATAGCAATGTCCCAAAAGAAGCAGACAACCTCACTCCCTACACAAGCCCAAAGCACGATATCACCCCCAAAATGTGACACAGTAGCAATGTAATTCCTGAAGCCAGACAGTCTGATGGAACTTTCTGACACAGAATTCAAAAGAAAAATGACTGAATATTTTCAATGGGTGAGCAACAAACTTGAAGAATTACAGGACACTGCAAGCAAAAATCAGGAGCTTAAGAAAATAATCTAATTGACCCTGGAGCACATTATTCTGAGTGAAATATCTCAGTCAAAAAAGGACAAATATTGCATAGGGCCACTGTTATACAATGGGACTGACATCAGGGTTCAGGAAAGACAGAAAAGGAGGGGAGAAGTGATGTATACTGCATTGAAACAGATGATGAAGAGACTGTTTGAAAGAGATATATGATTGGGTATTATTGTCATTACAGAAGTCCAAAATGAAGGCTGCATAGTGGAGTGTACTTTGGGGGTTGGGGAGGGATTGCATAACAGTGAAAGAGTTTTTCTTTCATTGTTCAAGGATAAGAGTGAATTGGGGCGGGGGAGTGAGTGGGCAGGGAGAAAAGTGTAACAATGAATGACTGGAAACCCTAAGTCTCTGTAAACTTTCATTAAAATTAGTAAAAAATAAAAAAAGGAAACAATGCAAATAAAACTAGAGGCATTAGAGGAACTGGAAAAACAAGAAATCACAATCCAAAATATGAGAACCAAGGTTTCAGATGCTTTCAACATGATAGAAGGGCACAAGAACAGAGTTGAAGAGATGGAACACAGAACCAATGAGATAGACAATAGAATTGTCACCACTGATATGCTAGAGGAAAAAAGCAGAATCAAAAAAGAAGGAAAAAGAATGATATGGGACACCATCAAGAGAAATAACATGCACATCATTGGAATCCAAGGAAGAAGTAAGTAAAGGCAAGGAAAAAGTTGTGGAAGAATTACTAGAAGAAAACTTCCCAGGCATAATGAAGAATGAGAGAATATACATTCAAGAAGCTGAGCAAATACCATATAGGATACACCCTAAAAGAAAAACACCAAGGCATATCATAGTAAAATTTGCCAGAACAAAGATAAGGAGAGAATTCTGACAGCAGCTAGGAAGAAACAGAAAGTAGCCTACAAGGGAGAGCAGATAAGACTAAGTGTCAATTTCCCAGTAGAAACCATGCAAGCAAGAAGACAGTGGAATGAAATGTATCGAACACGCGAAGAACAAAACTGCCAACCAAGAATACTGTACCCAGCAAAACTGTCCATCAAATATGAAGGAGAGATTAAGTTATTCCCAGAAAAACAGAACCAAAAAGAGTTTATAAAAATAAGACCAGCATTGCAGGAAACACTGAGAGATGTCCATCTAACAGAAGTGCCACAGAAAACAGGCAGAATGGACCAAAGTAACTAGAAACAACACCAAAACGAACTCAACAAAATTATAACAATCATACCTTGCCTATCAATAATCACACCGAGTGTCAATGGTTTAAATGCACCACTGAAGAGAAAAAGAGTAACAGATTGGACAAAAAACCAAAATCCATCAATATGTTGTCTACAAGAGACACACCTGAAAAATGAAGATAAAGAAAGACTAAAAAGAAAAGTGTGGGGGAAAAAATAAACCAAGCAAATGACAACCAGAAAAAAGCAGGACTATTGTTATTAATGTCTGATAAAATAAATTTCAATGCCAAAACCATCATAAAGGACAAGAAAGGTCATTACATAATGATTAAAGGGTCAATAGAACAAAAGGAAATAACAATAATGAATGTCTATGTGTCAAATGAAAAACCTATAAAATATATAAAACAAAGATTAACAAAACTGAAAAAAGAAGTAGACAACACTACCACAGTACTGGCAGATTCAATACACAACTCTCAAGAAAAGATAGAACTACCAAAGAAACTCAACAAAGCTACTGAAAAATTAAAGTACACAATAAACCAACTCAATTTCATAGATATGTATAGGCTAATGCACCCAAAAACTGCACAGTATACCCTCTTCTCCAATGTGCATGGAACATTCTCCAGAATAGATCATATTTATGTCACAAGGCAAGTATCAATAAATTAAAAAACATAGAAATAATACAAAGCATCTTCTCAGACCACAATGCTACAAAATGAGACATTAATAACAAGAGGATAAAGGAGGAAAAGAACATACATTTGGAAGCTGAACAACACTTTGCTTGAACATGCATGACGGAGTACTAGAAGAAATAAAAAATGAAATTAAAACTTTTTTTTAAACAAAGGACACTTAAAACACCACTTACCAAAACCTCTGGGAAACAGCCAAAGCATTAATCAGAAGTCAATTTATAGCAATAAGCGAACACATCAAAAGGCAGGAAAAATTGACCATTGACTCCCTAATCCAACATCTCCAGCAAATTGAAAAAGAACAGCAAGAAAACCCAACATCCTCTAAAAAACCTGAAATTATGAAAATTAGAGCAGAAATAAATGAAATAGAAAACCAAAAAATAATTGAAACCATCAACAAAACTAGAAGTTGCTTCTTTGAAAAGGACAATAAAATTGACAAACTACTAGCAAAACTAACAAAAGAAAATAAAGAAAAGACAAAAATAATCTGAATAAGAGATGAAACGGACAGCATCACAACAGAACAAACTAAAATAAAAAGGCTTACATTAGAATATTATGGAAAAACTAGACTCAAAACAATATGAAAACCTAGAGGAAAAGGACAAATACTTGGAAATGCATAACCTATCTAAACTGAAACAAACCAAAATTCAACACTTCAACCGACCCATTAAAAAAGAAAAAATTGAAAAGGTAATAAAACAACTTCCAGCCCAAAAAAAGCCCTGGGTCAGATGGTTTTATGAGTGAATTTTATCAAACATTCAGAGAAAAACTGTCACCAATTCTACATAAAATATTTCAGAAAATAGAAAAAAAATGGAATTCTCCCATGCTCATACATGCTCATTCATAAGCAAACATATCCAAAGTCAGGAAAATACGCCACCAAAATAGAAATATATAGGCCAATATCTCTTATGAAAATAGACGTAAAAATCCTGAATAAAATCCTACCCAATAAAATCCAATTGATAAATTAAAAAAAAAAATTCACCATGACCAAGTGGGATTCATAGCAAAGAACAAGAACCACATTATCCTGTCAATTGATGTAGAAAAGGCCTTTGACAAAATCCAACACACTTTCCTGATTAAAACACTCAACAAAATAGGATTAGAGGGGAATTTCTTCAACATAGTAAAAAGTATATTCACAAATCTGAGAGCCAACTTTGTTATCAATGGAGAGAGGTTAAAGGCATTCCCCTTTAAGAACAGGAACTAGACAAGGATTCCCACTATCACCTCTCTATTCAATATTGTATTGGGAGTCTTAGCGATAGCAATTAAGACAAGAGAAGGGAATAAAAGGTATCCAAATCAGCAAAAAGGAGGTAAAATTGTCTCTCTATGCAGATGATATGATAGTATGCTTAGGAAACCCTAAAGACTCAGCAAGAAAACTACTGAACATAGTTGACCAATTCAGCAAAGTGGCAGGATACAAGATCAACATATAAAAATCAGTTGAATTTCTCTACAGTGACAAAGAGAATGCAGAGATAGAGCTAAGAAAAACAATATCCTTCACAATAGCTAATCACAAGATTAAATAATTGGGAGTAAATTTAACCAGAAGCACAAAGTATCTATTCAAAGAAAATTACAAAACATTTCTACAAGAAACAAAAAGAGACCTGGAGAAATGAAAGAATATTCCTTGCTCATGGATAGGAAGACTCAATATTTTGAAAACGGCAATACTACCAAAGGTAATTTACACATTCACTACAATCCCAATACAAATACCAATTCCATTCATTTGGAATGGAAAGAGGCCCCAAATAAGCAAAGCACTCCTTAAAAAGAGAAACAAGGTAGGAGGCATCTTACTCCCTGATTTCAAATCCTACTTCAAGACAGTGTGGTACTGGTACAATGACAGACACATAGACCAATGCAATAGAATTGAGAATCCAGAAATCAGCACATCTATCTGTGGTCAATTGATTTTTAACAAGGAGATGAAATCAGTGAAGTGGGGAAACAACAGTCTGTTTAACAAATGGTGTTGGCAAAATTGGAAAAATATCTGCATAAAACTCAAGCAAGGTCCACACATCACTCCAAACACAAAAACCAACTCAAAGTGGATCATGGACCTAGGTCTAAAACTAAGGACTATAAACTACATTAAGGAACAGTCTTCCAAATATCCTAAAAAATCTACAACTAGAAGAGGATAAAATAGATGAATGGGACCTTCTAAGAATCATCAAATCCCTATGCACATCCAAAAACTTCTCCAACAGGGTAAAAAGGGAAGCCACAGACTGGAAAAAAGTATTTGGTAATGACATGTCAGACAAGGGATTTATATCTAGAATTTATAAAATACTCAAGCATCACATCAAGATAGAGGTAAACAACCAAATTGAAATTTGGGCACAGGATATGAACAGACACTTCACCAAAGAAGACATTCAGATGGCAAACAAGCACATGAAGAAATGTTCAAAATCCCTAGTTCTAAGAGAGATGCAAATTAAAACAACTATATCATCTCACCCCAGTAACAATAGCAAAACTTAACAGAACAGCAAACAACAAATGCTGGCAAGGTTGTGGAGAAACTGGAACCCTTATTCACTGTTGGTGGGGGTGTTAAATGGTGCAACCTCTATGGAAGGAAGTATGGTATTTCTCAAAAAGTTGCAAATAGAAATACCGTTTAACCCTGCAATTTCACTACTTGGAATATATGCCAAAGAAACCATAACTGCTACCCAAGCAGATATATACAAACCCAATCTTATTCAGGCTTTGTCACAATAGCAAAGAGTTGCAAACAACTTTAGTGCCCATCAACAAATGAATGGCTAGAGAATCTCTGATATATTCACACAATGGAATAAATACTATGCTACATTGAAAAACAAGGAACTCATGGATTATTATACAAGTTGGATGACCCTGGAGTACGTTATGCTGAGTGAAATATCTCAATCACAAAAGGACAAATACTGCATAGTGCAATTGTTGTAAAATGGGACTGACATCGGGGTTGGGGGAGAGACTGAGAAAGATGGAGTAAATTATATACACTGCATTAAAACAGATTGGGGAGAGAACTGTTTAAAAGGTATATATGATTAAGTATTGTTGTCATGACAAGAATCCAGAAAGAAGACTGCATAATGGATTGGACTTGGGGGGAGGGATTGCATAACAATGAAAGACTTTTTCTTTTACTTTTCAAAGAAAAGAGTGAACTGGTGGTAGAGGACAGGGAGGAAAGTGAAACAATGAATGAATGGAAATCCAAAGTCTGTGTAAACTTTCATTAAAAATTAATAGTAATAATAATAAAAATCTTCATTAAAAAAAGACTCTTGTCTGAGATAGTATTACCCCGAATAAGCAAAACACTTCTGAGAAACACAAATGAGGTTGAAGACATAGCACTCCCTGACCTCAAACTTATTACACAGCTGTGGGAACCAAAACAGCATGGTACTGGTACAGTGACAGGCACATAGGCCAATGGAACAGAATTGAGAACCCAGAAATAGACCCAGCTCTCTATGGTCAACTGATATTTGACAAGAAAGTCAAAGCTATCAAATGGGGAAATGATAATCTCTTCAACAAATGGTGCTGGCAAAATTGGACTTCCACCTGCAGAAAGCTGAAACAGGATCCACATCTCACACCATACACAAAAATCAACTCAAAATGGATCAGAGACTTGGGAGTAAAGCCCAAAACCATAACATTTTTAAAAGACAAACTGGAATCAAGCTTAGAAGAGCTAGTCTAAGGTATAAAGGGACTGCCAAATACAATCAGAAATGTACATCAATAAAACTGATGCATGGAACCTTCTAATGATTAAATCCCTGTGCATATCAAAAACTTTTTCCAACAGGGTGAAAAGAAAACCTACAGACTGTTCTTGTTATTTGGATAATCTTGAACAATATTTTGCCTGCATGTATTATTTGTGATATTTTTCAATGATTTCCACACTATTGTATCATCATTTTGGGAATGAAAATAAATATGGGACTGTACTTGTACTCTTTCCTAATTCCCTATCTTAAAACAGATTATCATAATGAGAAAACGTCATTCCAGCATAGTTACTAGAACTTTAACTTAGACCAATAAAGATCTGATTAATTCTATCTTAAGAAAAGGACCAGAGAGCAGATTAAGAAAGATTTATGCTGTGAATAAAGAAAGTAAAAGTAGAGTATCTATGTTAAGACTAAATCGAATCTTTTTGCTAGAGTGGCCATGTTTTCTCCTATTGACTGAAATGCGTCCAGAAAATAAATCATGACATCACATGTCTATGTGGTACTGCACATTCTGAGTATAATTGCACAGTAATCTCTAATCTTGCCTCATCAACATCATGGAGGTTGAGATTACTACACATAGATTAATTGTACATTTTTGAGAAACAAAAGCTGACCAGAATTGACACATATTTGGGAGGAAGCATTTCAATCCATGTCACAGACTACTGGCCATTTTTACTCCTTTGAAAACTCAAGAAGAGAACCTCTTCTATGCCTCCCTCCTAGCTTCTGGTCATAGCCATTAGCCCTTGGAGTTCTTTAGCTTATTTGTCACTCCAGTCTCTGTCTCCATTTTAATATGGCTGTCTTCCTTCCTTTTGTCTCTCTGTTCCTATGTCTCTTCTTTTTTTAAAAAACTAAAGGGCCAGCTATGGGTCAATTATGACTCAATGGTACACAACAACAACATATGAGGTAAGGACCAAGACTACTTCAGTATGACCTCATTTTAACTGATCATTTCTGGAAAAGCTCTTTTTTCCAAATACGATGACATACACAGATTCCCCACTGTCACTGAGTGGACTGAGACTCATGGTGACTCTCTGTATTAGTTATTGGAACTATTCCATAGGGTTGTCTTAGCTGCAATCTTTTATTAGAAGCCCTGGAAGCACAAGGGTTCACTTCTTGCTAACTTTAAGTTTATTGGTTGAAAACCACCACCCACTGCACAGAAGAAAGGTGTTCAGTCTACTCCCATAAAGATCATGGCCTTGGAGACCTTGTGGAACAATTCTATTCTAGGAAAGAGTACTATAGGAAATAGGGTCATCACAAGTTGAAGTTGACTCAACAGCAGTAGGTTGTCTATGGAATAAGATTATCAGGCAGAGTAGTCCTTCATGTGCAAAAACTGCCACAACACCCACGCATGCAGCACAATGCTCTCTTTGGCCACCAGGTCATAGCAGCCCTGGGCGGAGTAAACCTGGGAGAACATGACATCATCACTAGGTGGGTTTAAAATGCCAACATTTAGTAGCCAAACACAAGTTGTTCGTATCACCTTCACAGAAATCAGGGATTGATATTTAAACCTCTCTTTGGGAAGACACAATTCAATCTATACAGGGTTTATCTTCTATTGCTTTCACTTTTCCAGCATCCTTTCCCTTTCAAACTTCTCATTGGGGAGCCTAGCTCTAGTGGTTAGGGTAGCCAATCTCATCTTCTCAAACCTTCAGTGTGTTTGTATAATATGATCTTTTCTGAAAAAGAGACTTAGCTCTGGGGATTTTCTGGACTTCTAGTTCTGCTTGAGCTGCAAAACTGGTATCATATAATCCTGAAATCCCTACTGACCATTTTGACCTCCTCATGGAAAGAGCCTAGCTGATAATGAAGCAAATGGAAAAGAATACAAACTCTTGAAAAAGAAAGATATTACAGTCTCTACCTGATAGCTTGAATTCAGCCTTGCCTGAAGCCAACTATTTTTCATTCGCTGGGGCCATGACCTTCCCTATGAGGCTTTAACAGTTGCATGGTTTTACAAATTATAACTAATTAAATAACTTTAATCTAACTGATCCAAGTCCTAGCAAAGATACCAGAAAAGAGTAATGAATATCCCAAGGACGCCAAAAGAACAGATATGTCATGGGCTAAGTGTAGCCAGATTGCTTCTTGGAGGCAATGATGATAAAGCTTCATCTCTCATTCTTTGGACACGTTGCTGGGAGAGGGTATTCCTCGGAAAGAGACATCATGCTTAGGAAAATGAAAGAAAAATGAGAGGAAGACTTCTGATGAGACTGATTGACAACGTGACAATAGCAATGGGCTCAAGTGTTTCAGAAATGGTGAAGACGGCACAGGATAGGACAGGATCCAGATCTATTATTATTCTTTGAGTTGCTCTGAGTCATATTCTACTCAATGGCATCTAACAACAACAACAAATAGAATATCAAAATTAGTAACCCTTGGAGAAGGACATTATGCTTTGTAAATTTGTTGTTGTTATGTACGGTCAAGTCAAAACCAACTCATAGCTGACCCTCTTGCCAATTTTCAGAAGCATTTACTCACACGAAAGGATATTGTTTATCTTTCTCCTGCAGGTTGGTGAATTTGAACTGTGTGCCTTTGGGTTGGCAGTATAACTCCTCACCACTAAGCCCGAGAGCTTCCTGATAATGTAAAGGATCAGCAAAAAGTAGGAAGACCCTTCAAAGAGATGGAGTGACACAGTGACTGCACCACTGAGCTCAAGCAAAGCACCTATTTTGAAAATAGTATATTGCCAGGCAATATTCTGTTCTGGTGCACATAGGGTCACTATTAGTTAGAATGAACCCAATGACACCTAACAACTACAAATGGAGAGATTTAAAAGCATTCGTGAAATGGCTCAGTCTCCCTAACCATTCAACTTACAAAAAAATGACCTCACAGTTCCTCATTTGTACTTGACAGCACTTAACAACAACAGCATAGAGAGGAATCAGTTTGCTTGTGAACAGAATGCAATGCTACCAAGCCAAAGGCAGTGACTTTAATCCGTGGCCCTCAGGCCTGTTTTAAATTATTCTTGGTGAAACATTCTTCTAGGTCATATAGCCCTGGTCTGTCCACTTGCAGTACAGAGGTAATCTGTGGTTGCTGTGGTGCTGAACACTGTGACACTGATGTGTCAAATGCGAGAATGGTTACCCATGGTGGACAGTGTTTGATGGATCTCCCCGATTAAAACAAGCTTGGAAGCAGCAGTGGCATCCGCTTAAGAAATAGCTTGCCTCCAGAAACTCTATGGACCTGGAGAAAGGATGAAAGCTATACAAGTGTCCAGGTCTTTCGTTCATAGGGTCACTATGAGTCATCTATGACTCGATGGCACTTTACAACAACAACCTCACAAGACCAGATCATTTTCATTCCACCATACTTTATGACCACTTCTTTGCAACCAGTTCTTCAGACATCAGATCATACCCTTATGAGAAACTGCTTTGGTCCTGAAATCTTAAACTTCCCTGTTCCACTCTTTGGGATGAATATTGTATCCCTCTAACTCTCTGTCCTTTACTCCATCTGTCTTTTTACCCAGAAGGCTCCATCTGATCATCTTCTAGTTAACCTTTTTTATGTCTTCTTTCCATATCCAACCCAAATCCTCAACTGCTTTGCACTCATCTTCTCCCACGTCATTAAGCAAGCCCTTATCCTAGGTGAGTGTTTCAATCTGCTCTCCTGCTTGTCTGAGCTCTGCTGGAGGAAATCATGTTAGAAGGTCTGAAAATCCATGACCTCCAGGATTAAATTAGACCAAGTGTCCTTGGCCAGTTCCTGCTTATGTTTTCTTCAACTCTGACATAATTTATGCCCTGTCTTTCCCAAGTCACAGCCCTGCCCTGACTTTCAATAGAACTTTATTTCTATTGTATAAAAAACACTTGGATTCTTAGAATGTTCTACCTTACCAAGATACATAATCTTTTTAATAAGCTTTTATGTTTGCTTTACTAGTATTTTGTTAAGGGATTTTGCATTTACTTTCATATGTGATATTGATTTCTAGTTTTCTTTTTTTTGTGATATCTTTGTTTCATTTTAGTATTAAAGCAATGCTTGCCCTGTAGAATGAAGAAATGTTTTGATAGATAGATGATAGATAGATAGATAGATAGATAGATAGATAGATAGATGATAAAGAGCATCAGAGTCACTTCTTTAAATGCTTGGTAAATTCCCTAGAGACTCTATCTGGTTCAGGAGATTTGTGTTGTTGATGTTGGAGTTTTTAAAAATTATTTACTCAGTCTCTTTGCATATTTTAGGTCTATCGAGATTTTTCTTGCTACGTGGAGTCTTTTTTTATGTTTTTCTACCTTATTCAGACATTTGATATCCTCCCATACTGCACCGCTTCCTTGACCCTCAGAGTCAAGAACTGTGCCCCTGGAGGTTTTCAATGATAGACTTTTCCAATAGAGATCACCAGACCTTTCTTCCTAAGTGCTTCTGAGTGAACTCAAACCTCCAACCTTCTGGTTAGCAGCCGTGAACATTAACTATTTGTACCACCCAGAGACCTCATCTACAGCTATAGATCTTATAAGTAAAAAGGTGTGCTTTTAATGGGGGATGCAGTGCACTATATGTTGTGCTGCTAATCAAAATGTCATGCATTCAAATCCACAGATTCCTCGTTGGAAGAAAGATGAGAAACCTCTCCCTGTAAAGATCTACAGCCTCAGAAATAGGAAGCACCACTATAAAGCAGACTAGCAGGTTTAGATTTTTTATTTGTTTTGCTTTGTCTTGATACACATGCATATGCATGCACGCGTGTGTTCTTGCATCTATATTTCATCATTGCAAATCAAAATCACTATTTTCACCTCTGACGTTTTTCATTTCGGTTTGTGTTAGTAACATTTATCAGGAGCACAGCCAAAGCAAGAATGTTGATCTGAGTTGCCTCAGTTGTCCAGGTCTACCTGACTCCTTGTTTTTACCGTGGTTACATGCTGTCCAGCTGGTTCTGGACCTCATAGGTCCAGAGTAGAAGAGCTCTTTGTGTTTTTCAAGATTGATAGGCTAGCCTTCCTAGATATTTCTAGGTGGATTTGAACCATCAACCCTTGGTTGGTAGTCTAAGACCTAACCATTAGCACTACCAAGGACCATGTAAATATTCCTTAACTCTTTTCTCTCCTTTTAACTCTAAGTTATATAACTATGGATACAATAAACCACATTGAGTCTTAAATGTAGTTTAGGGATAAAGATAAGCTTTTTTTAAATTTAAAATAGGAACATTGTTAATGCAAATCTACTCATTATTTCACTGTTAAAAATTGCATAGCTCTGTCCATGTTAGGGTGAACAGAGCGAAATAGCTGGCATGGCAACTACACAAACATTTAGGGGAAAAAGAAAGAAAAAAGAGGAACCAGATAAGAATCTAGGCTAGAAATTTTGTTTAAAAAAATCTAAATAATAAAAGAACATTTGCAACTTATAAGAAAACTTAATAAAACAGATAAAGTCATCAAAATTAGAGTTTAGATAACAGTAGAAAAATAATAGAAAAACTTGCCCTTCCAATTAATAAAGATATTTCTACCACCACCTGACATAACTGAGGGGAAAAAACAAAATTATACGGGGGGCAAAAGCCTCGGAAGACATTGAACATCATGCAATAAAGGGGCCGTTAGTTGTTTTTGACTTGCAATGTACAGGAGAACAAAATACTGATCCATCCTGTGTTCTTCTCACAATCATTGCTGGACAGTCTCCTCCCATATGATTTACAGCCATTGGAAACCCACTGGAGCTGTTTTGGAGGCCATACCTGTTGAAGCCACTATATCAATTAATATCTTAAAGGGTCTTCCTCTTTGTCGCAGATCCTGTACTTCACCAAACATGACACTTCTATCCAAGGTTGACCCCGAAACTTCTATCCAAGGTTGACTCCATCTAAGAACATGCCTAAAGCGTGTGAGGAGCATCACACAAGGAGTATCCTGGTCACACTTCTTCTGAGAGAGGTTTATTTATTCTTTGAGCAGTTCCTGTTGTTATTATTATCCTGAGCCATTGAGTTGAAAGCAACTCATAGCTGACCCTCCAGGGGGTTTTTTCAAGGCTTTAAATCATACAGAAGGAGACTGCCTACCCTTCTCCTGTGGAGCTGCTGGTGGATTTGAACCATGTGCCTTTGGGATTGCAGTCCCTAATATAGTTGCTAGAGAACTCTGATGGCTTAATGGTAAGGAATAAGGAGGTTTGAATCCACCAGCTATTCTATGGGAGAAGGAAGGGCAATCTCCTCTCATGTGATTTATTGCTTCTGAAAACCCTCTGGAGGATCAGCTATGGGTCAGTTCTGACTTGATGGTACAAAACAATAACAAGAGTATTGTATGTCAATATTCTTTACTAATACCACAATTCAAAGGCATTAATATTTCTTCAGTTTTGTTTATTTACTGTCCAACTTTCATATGTATATAAGGTACTTGAAAAGATCATGACTTGGGTCAGATACAGTGACACTATTAATCTTTGTAACTTTAAAGAGTTTATTTACAGCAGATTTACCTACTGCAATAATTTTATTTCTTAATTATTGCTTCCACAGGTATTAATTGTAGACGCAAGTAAAAGAAAATCCTTGACAATTTCAGTCTTTTCTTTGTCATAGTGTTGCTTATTACCTGGGTAATGAAGAGTTTTGTTTTCTTGATGTTAAGGTGCAATCTATGTTGAAGACAATATGTAATATACAATACTGTGTTACCTGCACATGGCAGACTATTAAATGAATCTTCCTCTAATTCTAATATCCCTTCTTCAAGTAGATAAGCTTCTCAGATTATTTGTTTTGTGTGATACTTAAAACTGAGTGTCAATTTGTTGAATATGATTTTCCAGTTTGATGCAATTGGGATGCAATCATTACCTTATGAAATATAATGTAATTCAGTCATTTCCTTGATGAAGCCTTACATAATGTAATCACCTCCATGATGTCATGCTGCAACTATCCCAAAATTACCTTCAGCAAGGTTTATTTGCATGTGGTATTAATGATAGTATTCAGTAATTTCCTCATTCTGTTGATCATTCATTGTTTTTTTTTGGAATAGGCACACATATGGACTTACTTCAGTCAGTTGGCCATGTAGTTCTCTTCCAAAATTTGGGCATAGAGGAGAAAGCATCTTATCTGTTTGTTGAAACATTTCAACTGGTATTCTGTCAGTTCCTAGAGCTTTCGTTTTCAGCAATGCCTTCATTGCAGCCTAGATCTGTTCCTTTTAATATATTACTGTTTATTCACCAGACACAACTTCTTAAAATTGTTGAGACTCACCCCATTATTTTCTGTACTATAATCAATGACTTATTCATCGCAAATACGTTTTTTAAGAGACATAAATGCAGGTTATATACATGGATTTCATCTGATGGTATGCATAGGAATCAGATTGATTATATCCACAGAAAGAACCATTGGAAAAGCTCATTATCAGACGTGAAAACTAGTCCAGGAGCTGATAGTGGAACAGACCGCCAACTACTCATATTTAAGTTCAAGCTGAAGCTGAGGAAAATTAAACCAAGTCAATGGAAACCAAAATATGACTTCGAGTCTATCCCATCTCAGGAACAGGTTTGAAGCCTTGAACACTAATGAGCGAAGACGAGATGAGTTGTGGGAGGATATCAAGAGTATTATCCAGGAAGAGTGCAAATGGTAATTGAAAAGACAGAAGAGGAAGAGATCAAAATGGATGTCAGAAGAGACTGAAAATTGCACTGGAGTGCAGAGAAGCCAAAGCACAAGGAAGAACTCAGGATACCAAATAGCTGAATAGAAGATTTCAAAAGGCAGCACGGGATGACAAAGTAAAATATTACAATGAAATGTGCAAGGAGTTGGTGTCAGAAAATCAAAAGGGCCGAACTAGTTCAGCATTTCTTAAGCTCAGGGAACTGAAGAACAAATTCAAACCTAGAGTTGCTATAATCAAGGATGCCTTAGGAAGAATATTAAATGATCCAGGAAGTGTTAAAAGAAGATGGAAAGAAAATACTGAGTCACTGTAATGAAAGGAATAGGAAGACGCAGAAGAATTTCATGAAACAACATATGAGCAAGAGCCGATGGTGATGAAAGAAGAAGTTCAGGCTGCTTTGAAGGAAATGGCAAAAAATAAGGCCCCAGGAATAGATGGTATACAAATTGACATATTTCAGCTAACAGATGCTGCCCTGGATGTGCTCATCAAGTTGTGCCGAGAAATCTGGAGAACAACCACTTAGCCAACTGACTGGAAGAGATCTATATTTGTTCCCATCCCAAAGAAGGGTGACCCAAGAGAGTGTGGAAACTATAGAACAATCTCATTAATTTCACATGCAAGCAAGATTCTACTGCAGATTATCCAAAAATGACTGGAACAACACATCAGAAGATATTTGCCAGAAGTCCAGGCTGGGTTTAGAAGGGGTCGTGGTACTAGGGATATTGTAGCTAATTTTAGATGGATTTTGGCTGAAAGCAGGGAATACCAGAGGAATGTCTATCTGTATTTCATTGACTATGCAAAGGCATTTGACTGTGTGGATCATAACAAACTGTGGCTGACTCTCAGAAAATGGGAATACCAGAACACTTGATCGTGCTAATGTGAAACCTATTCTTGAACCAAGAGGCAGTTGTCAGAACAGAGCAAGGAAACACTGCAGGGTTCAAAATTGGGAAGGGCGTGTGCCAGGGATATGTCCTGTCTCCATACTTTTTCAAACTGTATGCAGAACAGATTATCCGGGAGGCTTGGCTCTATGAGGAGGAATGTGGATTCAAGATTGGTAGAAGATCTATCAACAATCTGCAATATGCAGGTGACACAACGCTGCTTGCGGAAACTGAGGAGAACCTGAAGCGTTTGCTGCAGAGGGTCAAGGACTGCAGCCTCCAATGTGGATTGAGGCTCAATATCAAGAAGACAAAGATTCTCACTACTGGGCTAATTGGCAGCATCAGGATGGATGGGGAAGAGATGGGATTGTTCACAGCTTTAGTTTGCTTGGCTCCACAGTCAACACTCTCAGCACCAGTAGCCAGGAAATTTAAAGACATATTGCGATGGAAAGTCTGCTGTTAGGGACCCCTCCAAAGTACTGAAGGACAATGGTGTCTCTCTGGAGACTAAGGTACGTCTGATACAGGCCATGGTCTTTGCCATCACTTGTTATGCATCAGAGAGTTGGACGATGGCTAGGGAGGATAGAAGGAGAATTGATGCCTTTGAGCTCTGGTGCTGGAGACGAGTATTGACGATACCATGGACTGCTAGTAAAACAGATTCATCCTGGAAAAGGTTAAACCGGGCAGTTCCTTGGAGGCAAGGATTCTGAGACTTTATCTGACATATATTGAACATGTTGTAAGGAGGGTCTGACATACTTTGGACATGTTATAAGGAGCGACAGGTCCTTGGAGAGGGACATCATGCTTGGTAGGGTGGAGAGACAGCACAGGAGGGGAAGGCCCTCTATGAGGTGGATTAATTCAGTGACTGGGGCAATTGGGATGGGTGTATCGGAGAGGCTGTTGTACATAGGGTCACTATGAGTCACAAATGACTCGATGGCACATAACAACAACAACAATATACTATATGCTATACTATATATATGCTATGCTATATTAGTTTTTCTTTCTTTTTTAATTTTATATCAGTTTGCATACAAAATTCACCATATACATTGCATATCATTTATCTACACTGTGTTTCACACATTCCTACATTCACATTATATTTCAAAAGATAACACATGTGTGTACATGTGTTTTATAAAATTACTTACCATTGATTTTTGCCTACTATCACCCCATCATTTCAGGTTCCTGTTATATCTTCCCTAATTCTTTTACCTCTTCCTCGGCCCACCAAACTCTGTGACTTCATGATTCTCCCTCTCCCCACTCCCTTTCCCTTTCTCCTCCTCCCCTTCCCCTTTTGGACTTTTATCCATATCTTACTAGCTATCCTTCTATTTTTTGCATTAATGTTATTCTGCAGCATGTGTCCTTATAAGACTGAGTTATTTCACTCAGCATAGTGCTCTCTGAACTCTCTCATAGTATAAAGTGTCTTATAAAATCCTTGTTCCCTGGTGATGTGTAGTACTCCATTGAGTGAATGTATCATACTCTCTCAATCCACTCATTTGTTAATGGACATTTGGGCTGTTTCCATTTTCTTTCTTTTGTGAATAAAGCTGCTATGAACATTGCTGCACATCTACCATATACTTTTGGTACGTCCTGTGTCACACATTTTGTCCACAGAATTCTTTAATTTTGCAACTCAATTCTTGACTATTTTCTTTCGTTCTTAAAGCTTCAGAAATACCCAGGGTGTTCTTCCCTTTCGGATTTCTAACTACAGGTCTTTGCGCATTTTATAATATTTTGCTTTGTTCTTGAACTGCCCTTCTTAGTATTCTGTTCGGTTCTCCTATGTCATCATTTTTGCATTTGTTTTTAGCTTCTCCACATTCAAGAACATGTTTCAGAATCTGTTCTAATATCCATTTTGTATTTTTTAAAAATGATTGTTGTTATGTACTGTTGAGTCAGAACCAATTCATAGCTGACCCTTCAGCAGACTTTCAGAGGCAGTGAATCTCCTGTGAAAAGATTGCCCTTTTTTCTCCCACAGAGCAGCAGTGGATTCGAACTGTGTGCCTTCAGGTTGGCAGTGCAGCTCCTTTTCCCTAGGCCACTAGCACTTAGTTGGTGCTCACAGGAATATGAACAAAGGACTGGTGTGGTGTTGGTGTTAGGAGCCATGGTATCCATTCTGACTCACAATAAACCTGCGTGCAACAAAAGGAAACTCCGCCCAATCCTGCATCCTCTTCACAAAGGACAGTCGTGTATGGGTGGTGAGAAACACACAGGGGGTCCTACAATCCCCAGAGCTGCCTGCCTGGAAGGTGATCCCAAGCTGTAGTGCAGATGAAGCCTGGCAGGCCCTGACAGAAGGAGTTGGGTAAATAGTCCAAGAGGCTCAGACAGTCAAAACCTACACAATAGAAAAAGAGCTCTAAAACATTCGGAGAGCCCTTCTCTGTATCCAGCGGAGTCCGACTAAGCACAACCTATGAGTACATTAGGTGAACCCAGGGAGAAGACCACCGGAAATAGCAGAAACAATGCCCGCTGCTGGCTTGCTTCCCACTGCTGAGTCTGGAAATCTCATCATGCACAAGCATCACAGAGAATGTCTGAAGGGATTTTGTCTCAGTCACTCACTCAATCACTTGTGTATTGCTGTTGAGTGGGAGCCAAATCAGCTGACCCTCCAGAGGGGTTTAAGAGGGTGTAAATCAAACGGGAGTGGAGAGAGGCTGCCTATCTTTCATCCAGCAGAGCCACGGGTGGATTCGAACCTTCTGCTTTTAGACTGGCAGTGCATCTCTTCACACATGTCACCAGGGCCCCCAAACATTATTTGGGCCAGATTCCAATGTAAGTCAACTTTCTATCTTCTGGTATTTCAAGTTATATGTGGAAACATCAAGCACATCCTTCCCGACAAGCAGGTACCTGTCACTGGGAGACTTGAGACATGGCAGGGCTCCCTGGGCCCTTCGCTTCTACCAACCAGCCCTGAGGGTCTGCTGCAAGAGATCACTCATGAGGCAGTGCTCTTGGGGTCTCTGAATAACAATGCTCACAGCACCACTCCTTCTCAACAAGTCCCAGTTGAACCTCCCATCAGCCTCTGAACAACAAAAGTAGCAGCCAGCAGGTAAGAACTGGCAGGGATTGCTTCTTGTTCCTCACCTGACCACAGCCTGACTCTGTGAACACCTCAATAATGTGGAAAAATTAGCATATATTCAAAACGGGCTTCTGCAAAATTAGCACACACTTAACATGGATCTCTGGGAGTTCTGCCAGCCTAGTGTCAAAGAGTTGTGCTTCCAACTCAAAGGCAGTGAAATCCACTGGCTGCATCTCCTGAGAAAGATGAACACTTTCCTCTCATGTGATTTGCTGCCTACAATAACCCACTGCAGAATAAGCTTGGAATCAGTTCTGACTCCATGGCAATCAGTTAAACCAAACTGAGTCAACATAAGCCTAACAAAGTGCAAAAGAAAAAACATCAAAAGATTAAATTTCTGAAAAATTTAATTGTAACCCAGACAAGAGCCTGCTAATATTTATAGGCTTACAGAAACAAGGTAAAATTCACTATCTCAAGCACCCGATCAAAAGTTACTAGGGAAGCAAGAAAAGATCATGAGTAATAGGAAAAAGACGATCAATACAAACTGACCTGGAAATGTCACAGATAATGGAACTACTTGTGGTCAAGGACCTTATGATGATCATAAGTAGAATAGTTATTTTAACTACATTTCATGTGTTAAAGAAACTAAAGGAAAGAGATATGAAAAGTGAAGATTAAACACAATGATCAAACTTTTATAGAAAAAAAGTTTGTCAACTGGGATGAACAGCAGAAAGATTATTGGGGTGGGACAGAGAAAGTGATGTTAGTTGTGGACTCTAGCAATCCTATAACAAAAGATCTAAGCCTTGCCCAATTCTGTGCAAAAGGGAGGCTAGAGGACTGAAAACCTTAAAACAAAGCAAATGAAACTGTCCAAAATTAAGCATAATGAAAAAAATAATAAACAGAGCTAAGAGAACATTCAAGCAACCTAATAGCCATGTAACGAAAATTCCATGACACAAAAGAAAGACATTTTCAAGAAATAATAGTTAAAATTTTCCCTAATTTGATTGGGAAGACAACTCTCTAAAATTCAAAGATCTAAGAAGTTACCCACACACACACACACACACACACACACACACCACACACCACACACACACACACACACACGGGGGGTGGGGGGAGGATGAACAAGAGAGGTATGGTTTAACAAGCCACATAATAATAAAATTGCATAAAATTAGTGATAAAAAGACAACTTAAAAGCCAGTGTAGAGGAAGACTGTATTGTATGTAGAGGAATATATATATATATATATATATATATAGTAGATTTCTTATCACACACAATGCAAACAAAACAGAAAAAACCAACACCTTCAAAATACTGAAAGGTATGTTTAAAAGTGTTAACCTATAATTCTACACCTCACAAAAATTATATTTGTGAAAAGAAAGGCAAAATAATGACTTAATTCAGAAAAACAAGAGCTGAAAGAATTCATCACCACTTACTCTACAAGAGGGAGGGAACTCTAGTGGACTAATAGTAAGAAGCTGATCTGCCAACTCCAAAACACACTGTTCTAATCCACCAGCTGCTTGAGGGAGATAGACAGGCAATCTCCTCCTATCAGATTTACAGCCTCTGAACATCGTATGTAAATGAAATTATTAAGAACTCAGGATCTATAAAAAAATTACTAGAAATAGTAATTACATCAGACCCAACTCCTAGCTGGCCCTCCAGTGAGTTTTCAGAGACAGTAAATTACACAAGAGATTGCTTCTCTTTCTCCCATACAGTAACTGGTGGATTCAAACCGCCTGCCTTTGGATTGACAGCATGATTCGTTACCACAAGACCATCAGAATTACCTAGTAACTACATGATGGATATAAACTTTTTGTCTTACTATCTAAACTATATGTTTAAATTACTTAAGCATCTTAGATACAAACAATAACAATGCACTGTAAGCGTTTTATAATATATGTGGACATACAATGTATAACAACAGTAGCACCAAGCTTGGGAGAGGAGACATAAAGTTATAGAGCTTTGAGGTTTTTATACTATATACGTTGGTGGTAGTGGTGTTGTTGCTGTTGTTGTCATTGTTAGGTGACATTCAAGTCAACTAAAACTCACAATGATCCCTTATACAATGTTCACTGTTATGCCTCACACCCTAAAGCAGGACTAAAATAACTAAACAAAAATGTGTCACTAATGAATCAACAATAACTTAAAATTATAAAAGTAAATTTAAAAAATGAAGATTTAAAAATTTTCTGGAAAAGAAGAATTAAGTGGAAGGACTCACTCATGCTGATGTTAGGGCTTAGCATGGGATTACACGAATTAAGCCTATGTGATATTGACAGAGGGAAAGACACATAGAACAATGAAACAAGATTTTTAAATTTAGAAATAGAGGTCCACAAATATACCTAATTAATTTTTAACAAAGGTGTGAGGGATGTTTAAGGGGTAAGGAGTTACTTTTTCAACAAATAGTGTAGCAACAACAGAACATTAATGGGCAAAAATAAATACACAAACCAATAGACCACAGCTTACAAAAAAAATGAACTCAAAACGGACAATGAACTGAACTTTAAAATCATAAAACCTTTAGAAAAACAGTAAGGAAGAGAGAAAATGCTTAAGATTTAAAACCAGGTCAAGAGTTCCTAGACTTCATACTGAAAGCTTAATCCAAGGAGAAAAGATGTCTTAAAATGTACCTCATCAAAATTTAAAACCATTGCTCTGTGAAGATTCTGTTAAGAGAGTTAAAAAATAAATCACCAATAGAAAGTACTTGTAAATTACAGTTCTGAAAAGGATTTTATGTGGAATATATAAAGTATTCTCAAAGCTCAACATTTGAAAAAATAAGCAATTCAATTAGAAAATGAGTAAAAGGCATGAATGGACATTTCATTGACAAGAATATGCAGATATCAAACAGAAAAAGAAGTTCAGCACGATTGGCACTGTTATTGTTCTTGTATACCATTGAGTCAGAAGCGACCTATAGCTGACCCTCCAGCAGGTTTTCAGAGGCAGTTTAATCTCATTGGCGAATAGTGCCCGTCATTCTCCCACAAAGTGGCTGATGGATTTGAACCACATGCCTCAGGGATTTCAGTGCAGTTTCTTAACATTACCACATTTTTTAAACAGTGACAACACTAAATGTTGGCAAGTGTATAAAGAAACTCAATTATTGCAAGTGGAAACGTAAAATTACATAGCCACTCTGGAAAGTAGTGTGGTAGCTTCTTTTAAAACCATAAAAAGATTTACTATATGGCCCAGAAATTGAACTTGCAGGCATATGTCCCAATGAAAACTGATTTTCCTGAAAACTGTGATATACAAATGTTCACAGCCACTTCACTCAAAATAGTCCAAAGCCAGAAACCGACTGACTGTCCTTCAGTGATCAAATGGCAAAGCAAACTATAAGAAGAAATAAACTATTGACAAACACAATTTGAAGAGAAATTACATTGAGTGGGGAAAAATCCACTTCAGGTAGACACAATATGATAAGATGCTTAGCATTAGACATTGAGAAAATGCAAAACCAACGCAAAACATGAACACACAACTCTCAGAATGTCTCAGTTTAGAAAGAGTCACCATAACAAACGCTGTTGAGGAAGCCAGGTCACTGGGACTCTCAGATTCAGCTGGTGGGAAGGTAAACGAACAAACCCACTTACTGAAGATTAGCTGAATTACTTTGCACTGTTAGTTGGAATAATAAAAAGCTAGAAACAATCCAAATGCCCATCAGTAAATGAATGTACATCACTAAGAAACAAAAAGAAATGAATATTGAAAAATATGCAGTGACATGCATAAATCTCAAAATAATTATATTGGATGAAAGATGTCAGAAAATACATATACATATATATTTGTTTAGTATTGAGTTATTGCTGTTAGTCAGTATCCAGTTGTTTCTCACTTATGGCGGACACACATATAATAGTAGAAATTCTATGACCTTCAGAAGCAGATTGCTGGGTCTGCAAACCTAGGTGCCTATGGGGGAGTTTAAATTTCCACATTTTGGACACTATGTATATGGTGTGTATGTGCATATAAGTGCTTAAGCATATGTGTGTATATGTACAAAGACTACATATGTCTTACATCTCAACATCAAGAAAACAAAATTCATCACCACTGGACCAACAGGCAACATCATGTTAAATTCATTTAGTTAAATGAATCAGTCCTTTCTCAATTTAACACACAGTCAACACCCATTGAAGCAAAAGTAAAAAATAAAAAAAGATGTGTTGTGTTGGGATAATCTGTTGTCAATTACCTCTACAAAGTATTAAAAGGTAGCAATATCAATGTAAAGACCAAGGTCAATTATTGTAGAATGTGAATGAGAATCCAAGTGAGGGGAGGGGGGAAGCAGAGGAGTGAGGATGGGAGTGTAGGGAGTATTTATCATAGGGTCACACAATTTGATGGGTGGAGGGAGGGAAACCCAAAACCATAAAGTTCATAAGAGACAAATTGGGATCAAGCTTAGAAGACCTAGTCTACAGTATAAAGAGACTATCATATACAGCCAGAAATGCACAATCCGAAGAGGATAAAATTGGTTAATGGAACCTTCTAAAGATTAAATCTCTGTGAGCATCAAAAACTTTTTCTAACAGGGTAAAAAGAAAACCTACCAACTAGAAACAAACATTTGGCAATACCATCTCAGACAAGAGTCTCATAACAAAAGTGTATAGAATACTCCTGGGTCTCCACAACAAAAACACTGATAACCCAATTACAAAATGGGCAAAAGACAGGGAAAGAATTTTCACAGAGGAAGATACTCAAATGGCCAATAGATACATGAAGAAATGCTTTAAATCACTTGCAATAAGAAAAATGCAAATCAAAACCACAATGAAATACCATCTCACTCCAGTAGCAGTGGCAAAGTTTAACAAGAAAGCAAGTAATAAATGTTGGAGAGGATGTGGTGAGATAGGAACTCTTATACATTGTTGCTATAGCCACCCTGGAAGGTTGTTTGACACTTTCTCAAAAATCTGAGCATAGAAATTGCATATAACCCAGCTATTACATCGCTTGGAATATACCCCGTGAAAATGAGAACTGAGGCTTAAATGTAGACTTGTACACTCATGTTCATAGCAACTTTATTCACCATCCCAAGAACATGGAAAACCCAGATGTCCAACACAAAGGAATGGATAGAGAAGTTATGGTACATTCATGCATGGAATACTACACAGCATTCAGAAGCAATGATTTTGTAAATTACTACCTAACTTGAGAGGGACTGGAGAGCATTATGCTAAGGACAAATACTATGTAAAACCGTTGTTTTAGAATAAGTATGAGAACCCAAAGGGGAGAAGGTGGGGGGAAGCAGATGGGTGGGTGAGAATGGGGGGGATGTTAATCATAGGGTTACACAATTCGATGTGGGGGAGAACGAAATAAGAAGAATCTTTTGTGCAAAACAATGTATTCAAAATTTGTAAATAAATCAGCATAAAATAAATTTTAAAAATAAGTTGTCTAGGAACAGAGCTGATTTCAGGGGAGGGGCAAGCATAAAATTACAAAGTAGCACCAAGAAATTTTTGTGTAGGTATAACATATGAGTTTATCATATTATGATCTCAGTTTCACACTGTACACATATGATAAGACTTCTCAAAATGACCCTTTAAATATATGGTGTTACTGTGCATCCATTGTCTCTTGATAAAGTTCTTTTTAAAAACAATAAGGGAGTAACGGAGCCAAGGAAACAAAATGAAAGTCAACATAATGACACTATAGAACTAACAAATAAAGAGATGATGCCGAGGCAAATTAATTTCTTTTTTTTTTTATTAGTTTTAATGAACATTTACAGGGATTTTGGGTTTTCATTCCTTCATTGCTGC
>NW_006399808.1:1564291-1568219 GCF_000299155.1 Elephantulus edwardii | reverse complement strand
GGTTTATGCAGCAGCACCCTGTGTGTTAAGGGTCACACAGGTGTGGGTTGCAGGGGGGTCACACAGTGTCGGGTAGTCTTATTTCCTCTGGGGTCTCACAGTCTTCGCTCCTCTGGAGTCCCGTGGTAGGTGGCTGGCTGTTGTTCTTCCCGGGTCTCTTCCAGGCCCGTCTCGCAGTGGAACCCCGTCTGGCATTGGCGGCGGTGTTCTCCCGTCTGGTGCGGCGTTCTCGCACTGCGTCGCTCTCGCTGGCGCTGCGTCGCTCTCGCTGGCGCTGCGCAAATTAATATCTGACAGCAAGTAAAGGCAAGTGCTGACAAGACGTAGAAGCCTAGGGAGCTGTGCGCATTTTCTGGGTCCAGCATGTGCCCGAGCTCCCTGGGATTTGCAGCTCCCAGGCCCTGGGGCCACCCTGCACAACACCTCTGCTTGAGATAATCACCATAAACACATGGGAAACACAACAGCATAACCAGAATAAAATTATGGTAGATTGAAGAGGACAAAGTGAACCGTACATTACAAGAGTCATATCTGCAAAGTGGAAAGTATTACAAATGAAACAGATATTTCAGGTTTAAAAAAGAAATCCACAAATAGCTGGAGGAATAAGAAATGTATCCATTAAAAGCACATTGTTCTAAATAAGTCAAAGTACGGAAAGGCAGGAAGATGGTACAAAATAATCAGCGGCTAAAATCAGTATGTTCTATACTCTGGGAATATTTTAGAACTTTCAGGAAAAGAACAATAATCATTATTCAGGATCCAAGAAAGGAAAATAAATCATCAATAAGCTACAATGAACCAAGCTCTCACTAACAAGTCACAATTCCAGAAGCAACAGAGTAAAACATTCAAAGTTCTAGTGGAAAGAGAATGTAAGCCAGCAGTATTATATCTATCCAGCCAAGATGTCATTGAAGAATAAAGGCCACTGGAAGACATTCCAAATATGATAAAATGGATGGAATATTCTGCTCATCATCCTGTGTGGAAAAGCTATTTGATGATGAGATGCAGCTGCAGTAGAGATTATGACTTCCTGTGTCCTTTCCCCCTTCTCCCTCCTTCTTTAGCAATAAGCTAGAATCCTCATATTTTCCTGGGTATGTTGTCACCCATCCATGAAGCTACATACCCCAGTTTCCCTACTAAGTATAGTCTGACCATGTTATGAAGTTTCTGCAAATGTTATGGGAGCTGAAGTGGCTGTCCAAGAAGTTGGGAACCTAATTAAAGGAAGGGACACTCCTTCAGTTGTCTTCCATCCTACTGTCTAGAAGACAATGTAATGAGTAGAGTTCCAGCAGCCATATTAAACCACAGGGACAAAAGATACACCGTGGAGGGACAAAGTGCAAGGCGTTGCTGTGCTTGTACACTGTTGGGTCCATTCCAAATCTCAGCACTTCTGCAGAGTAGAACACCTGCGCTGCTTCCTTGGCTAGAATCCTTCCAGACGCAGAGAGTCAGGAGCTTGACGCCCTGCTCACTTTGTGGTTCTTCCAAAACTTCCCTGGACTGCTACTTTCAGACTTATTTTATATGAAAAATAAGTAACTTTGTTTTGCTTCATTTGCCTTGTTTGGTGGCTATAACTGTTTGCAGTGGAACCAGATTCTAAACCATAAGTCAGCTAACAAACATCAAAACAAAATGCTTCGTTTTGGAGCAGCTGCCTTTCTTTGAAAGTATTGTTTCACCCGCAAAATTTATTTAAATGTCGCTCTAAGACTTAAACACAGAGATAAGTGCCACAAAACAGAATATAAATGTTGTAAAATGTGAAAATAATGATAGAGCCCGTAATATCGGACAGTGGAGTAGAGGGAAATGGGGAGGATTCTGTTCCCTCTGAGTAGGAGCTCATCCACACTGTGAAAATATCAAAAGTGCCATTCAAAACCAGACTGCAGCTCCCTAACGTTCTCCTAATCCCTCAGGAACCCCTTAGATCCTTGCAGGCTTGCAGTCGCTGACTGGAGTTGATTCCCATGATTCCCACCCACACCAATCTAACCAACATTGGGGTTCTGAGGCTGCACCCCGCTAAGGGAGGATGCTGCCCACATTTCTCCCAAGGTGTCACCAGTGGATCCAAACCACCAGAGACTCTCTGCCTTCCGTTGGCAGAGTAACTTGCAATGGACACCAAAGCTCTCTCCTTCAAGAAAATACCTAAATGAGGTCATTCCTTCCACTTCACTTTGGCTTCTTTTAAACTGTACTGAAATAAAATGTAATACTTTTTTACTAGCAAGGAGTATAGGTAGTTCAGAGAGCTCTGGTGGCTGCATCCCCATAGAGTGACATTCCAACGACAAGGCTGTGTCTCGGGGAGTTGGAATCCTTCTATGGCTTGAGGGAGAAAGAAGAGCAATTGCCCAGGCAGTGCTCAGCCTTGGGAATCGTGGAGGGTACACTGCGAGTCTGTTCTGACTAGATGGCAACCAGTTTTCTATTCCTTTCTCTCTACTGGGATTTTTATCAAAATATTTGCATATGTTGGTTTCTGGAGCTTAGAATTTGTTGGGGGCATTTCTTTTTTTTTTTCTTTGTATTTTTCTTAACTGTTCATAAATCTTAAATTCTTTATAAAAGACATATATTACTTTTAAAATACGAACGGGCTTAGATTGCATGTTTTGCTGTGTTCACCTAATAATTAGCAAAGACACTATTCCAAATCAAGCACGGCTATACTTAATCTTTTAAACATTTTATAACATTTCCCCCCACTTTCTTTTATCATGGAACTTTTGTATACTAGAAATCCCAAAGGTAGTTAGAATCCACAAGCTGCTCTGTGGGAGCAGAATGGGCCATCTCCTCCCATACAGTTTGTTTCTCTGAAAACCCTCTGGAGGGTCAGTTATGAGTCGGCTCTGACTCTCGGGCACAAAACAACAGCATAAGTCTAAATATATAGTTTCAGAGTAAAATAACACGCATATTTTTACCTTGGTACTTAAAATAATTCCCCCTCCCACCTTCTAAACATCTTCCTTCATCACCATAGGATACAGGCTATGGTCTTTGCAATCACTTTATGCATCAGAGAGTTGGACAATGGCTAGGGAGGATAGAAGGAGAATTGGTGCCTTTGAGCTGTGGTGCTGGAGAAGAGTATTGAGGGTACCATGGACTGCCAAGAAAACAAACAGATTCATCCTGGAAAGGATTAAACCAGGCTACTCCTTGGAGGCAAGCATTCTGGGGCTTCATCTGACATACTTTGGACATGTTGTAAGGAGGGAGAGGTCCTTGGAGAGGGACATCATGCTTGGGAGGGTGGAGGGATGGCGCAGGAGGGGAAGACCCTCTATGAGGTGGAATGATTCAGTGACTTGGGTAATCGGGATGGATGTGTCAGAGGCAGTGTGATTGGCACAGGATAGAGCAGGGTTTAGGGCTGTTGTACACAGGATTGCTATGAGTCGCAAGTGACTCGACAGCACATAACAACAACAACAACAACAACACCCTCCAAATATTAAGGTGCCAATTTTCCCATTTCAAGTAATGAACAATTACCAATATTGCTAATTTTTTCCAAATTGGCTTTTTCTTTCTTCTTAAGGTGCATTTTCTTCTTTATGTTGGTTATTTTTGCTTTCAATTGTCTATCAGGTTATTGGTCTTTTTCATATCAATTTGTCAAAAGCTCTTTTTAGATAAGGTCTATTAATTTGTTTTTACAATATATGCTATAAATACATAGGGTTTTCAGAGGCCTGCTATTTCAGAAGTTGATGGTCAGTCCTTCTTCCTAGTCTGTCTAAATGTGAATGTTCAGATTTAGAGAAGTATCAGACAGACTTGGGAGGGTTGAGGGACAGCGCAGGAGGGGAAGGCCCTCTATGAGGTGGATCGATTCAGTGACTGGGATAATCAGGATGGGAGTGTCAGAGACAGTGCGATTGGC
>NW_006399808.1:1546489-1561002 GCF_000299155.1 Elephantulus edwardii | reverse complement strand
TTGGACATGTTGCCAGGAGGGACAGGTCCTTGGAGAGGGACATCATGCTTGGGAGAGTGGAGGGACAGCGCAGGAGGGGAAGACCCTCTATGAGATGGATTGATTCGGTGACTGGGGTAATCGGGATGGGTGTGTCAGAGGCGGTACCGTTGGCGCAGGATAGAGCAGGGTTTAGGGCTGTTGTGCATGGGGCCGCTATGAGTCGGAAACGACTCAACGGCACATAACAACAACAACAACATATCAATTTTACCACAACACTTAAATGAGGTTATTTAATAAAGACTTCTTAAAAAGAAGGAAGAAGTAAAACAAATAAACCTCAACGAACAACAAAAAAAGCAATGGTTTTGCTCCACTAGGTCTCCCCATTCTTGAACTCCAAATTCCTAATTAGGCTTATGAAGTCAAGTACAATGCACACTGGTCTGTGAGGGCATAAGCATGCCCCTCGGTCTTGGGAGACTGAGTCCTCCACAAAGGCAAACTGTTCAGTCACTTTCCTGTACACATCAAGCTGCCTCTTCTCCCCAAGGCTTTGCAAAGTAGTTTCCCACTCTGTGTGAAAATGCACTTTCATCTAAGACTCTCTCCTTCCCTGGGAACACTTCTCTGTACACATTTCCATGCACTCAGGGCTCAAGCATTTCCTCCCTCTCATCATACCAACTTTCTGTTCATCACCTTGTCCCTCTTTCTTACACAATTGCTGTAGTTGTTTCAGTTGCCTTGGAGTTGAGTATGATTCATAGTGACACTATGAACAACAGATGTGAACTCTGTCCTACCTTGGGCCATCCTTATCATCTATGACATTCTTGAGCCCATTGCCACAGTCACTATGTCAATCTATCTTGTTGTGTCAATCTATCTTGTTGAAGTTGATCCTCCCTTTTGCTGACCCTGCACCTTTCGAGGCATGAGGTCTCTTTCAAAGAATTAGCCCCTTCTAACAATACACTCAAAGTACAGTAGTTAAAACTATGCCATTTTTGCCTCTAAGGAACATTCTTGCTGCACTTTCTCCAAGTCATTTTTGATTGTTCTTCTGGCAATCCATGAGATATTCAGCACCCTCCTCTAAAAAGCACAGATCAAAGGCATCAATTCTTCTTCTGTCCTCTTTATTCGTTGTCTAGCTCTCAGATGCATAGGAGACAATTGAAAAGACCATGGCTTGAATCAGGTCCACCTTGGTCTTTAGACTGACATCTTGCTATTCAAGACTTTGGAGAGGTGCCTGACAGCAGATTTTCCCAATGGAATGTCTCCTAATCTCCTGACAGCTGGTCCCAAGGATGTTGATTGTGGATCCAAAGAAGCTGAAATCATTGGCCATTTCAATATTTTAACCATCATGATGTTGCTTATTGGTGTAGTGGTGAAGATTTTTGTCTTTGTGATGTTGAGATACAATCAGTGTTAAAGGCTATAGCCCTTGATCCTCTGCAATAAGCACTTCAGGTCTTCCTCGCTTTCAACTAGCAAGGTTGTGTCATCTGTATCTTTTCATAAAGTTCAGTTTCTTGAATATTTTGCTTAGCACACAAATTGAATATTGAGTGTAGAGAAAGGATCATACAATGTTCTCTTACTCTGCTGGGACGACAACTTCTTAGTCTAGGTATAGATTTCACACAAACATAATTATTCTGGGATTTTCACTCTTCTCAGTGTTAACCATAGCTAGTTGTGGTCCACACAGCCTTTGCCTAGTCAGTAAAGCATAACTAGACATTTTTCTGGCATTCTCTGCTTTCAGCCAAGATCCTTCTGACACCAACAATGATATCCTTGGTGCCATGGCCTCTTCTAAATCTAGCTAGTTCTCTTTCAATGTACTATTCTAGTAATTTTTGGATGATATTCAGAAATATTTTGTTGGTATGAAATATTAATGTTGTTCTTTGATAATGTCTGTTGAATCACCTTTTAAAAAAAAAGATAAGGATCGTTTCCAGTCAGTTAGCCAGGTAGCTATCATCCAAATTTCCTGGCACAGACTGGCGAGTACATCTAGGGCTGCATTTGTTACTTGAAAAGTGACGATTGGTATCTTACCAATTTCTGGGGCCTCATGTTTTGCCAATGTCTTCACTGCACCTTGAACTTCTTCATCACCACTGGGTTTTTATTGTATGCTACTCCTTGAACTATTTCAGTGTCAACCAATTCATTTTGATACAGTGACTCTCCGTTTCTCCTCCATCTTCTTTTGATGATTTCTGGATCATTCAAGATTTTGTCCATAGCATCTCTCAGTACTGCAACTCAAGACTTGAATTTGTTTTTCAGTTGTTACACTTTGAGAAATGTCAGTTGAGTTCTTCCTTTTGTATTCTGTACTATGATGCTAGAAACTATGACATCCATGTTTCAGATACCAGCAGGTTCACTCAGGGGGACAGGTTTCAGTAGAGCTCCAGTATGAAGATAGATTAGTCAGCACGATTGGCCTTCCAATTTCATAATAACAGGCTTTCTAAAACCTTATTAATAATAGAGGAATGCTGGTAGGTATAGTATTACAGATAGCCCAGAAGGAAAGCCACTTAAAGATGAGGATAAGCAGTTGCAAACAATCAATAATTGGAGCATAGGATACATGAAGTATCGATGTAGGAAAACTAGAAGCTTTAAAAAATGAATGGAACATATAGACATTCTAGGTTTAGTGAGCTGGCACTGGCCATTTTTAGTCAGATGATAATATGATCTACTTTGCCGGGCATGAAAAGTTGAAGAAGAATGGTGTTGCATAGTTACAAAGACCACTGCAAGAACTATCCTGATATACAATGCTGTGAGTGATAGAATACTATACATACAAGAAAGATCTGTTAATATGACTATTACTCAAATATACACACCAACAGCTAAAAGGACAAAATTAAGGAATTCTACCAAATTTTGCAGTCTGAAATTGGCCTAATATGCAGTTAAGATTCATTAATAATAATTAGTGACTGGAATGCAAAAATTGGAAACAAAGTAGAGGGAATGGCAATAAGAAATTATAGACATGGTGACAGAAATGAGGCTGGAGATCACAGGATTGAATTTTGCACACTCAATGATTTATTTATAGCAAATAGCTTTTTTATGAAACATAAAAGGTGATTATACATACAGAACTCACTTGATGGACTGCAAAGAAATAAAAATTATTATATTTGTAGAAAGAATTGCTAGAAAAGAACATTATCAGTGGTCAAAACCAGGCCAGGTGCTGACTGTGGGACAAATCATCAATTATTCATATGCAAGTTCAAAGTGAAATTGAAGAAAATTAAAACAAGGGTGTTGTTAGGTGCCGTCAAGTCAAGTACACCTCATAGCGACCTATGAACAAATGGTCTGAACCCTGTTCTATACTGCATCATCCTCACACTTCCTGACACGCAAGAGCCCATTGCAACAGTCACTGTGTCAATCTACCTGGTTGTGAGTCTTCCAATCCTTCACCAACCCTCCACCCTTTGCAGCATCATGTCCCTCTCCAAGAAATAACCCCTCCTAGCAACATGCACAAAGTATATGAGGCAGAGCCTCATCATTCTTGCCTCCAAATAGCACTCTGGCTGCACCCTCTCCAAGACATATCTGTTTCTTCTCCTGGCAGTCAAAAACCAAAATACCACCTTGAGTCGATCTCACCTGAATTTCAAAATCATCTCAAGAACAGGTTTGAGGCATTGAACACTAATGATTGAAAACCGGATGCATTTTATGGGGTGGCATCAAAGATAGCATCAATAAAGAAAGCAAATTTGATTACAGAGGAGATGGAAAAGACTAAAAGCGATGTCTGAAGAGATTTTGAAAATTATACCAGAGTGTCAAGAAGTCCAAACAAAGGGAAGGGATGTGAAAGTAAAAGATTTTGAAAGGCAACTGGGAGGAAAAAGAAAGAAAGAAAGAAAGGCAACTGGAGAACACAAAGCAAAGTGTTATAACAGAATAAAAGAGCTAGAATTGGAGAATAAAAAGGCAAGAACTCGCTTCACACAATTGCATGAACGAACAAATAGGTGAATAGACAGGGCTTACATGGGAGTTCTCCCGGATTTTCTAAACACCATGGTGTCAGCTAGACCCCAAAATTAGTGGCATGTCCCTTCCCAACACATCTACTTTAAATATTTTCATCATAAAAATTAAAGAAAACAAAATGCACAGGTCATGACTTCTCTCCCCTTCCTCCCCCTTCTATTAGATATGTTCTCAAGTATTTCGATTTTTCAAATCACTTTTAACAACATCAAATCTTTGGGGTCTTTGAAGACCTCTTCAAGGCAATGATACAGCCATTTTATAGAAGATAAGACTGAGACTGAAGAAGTCACTTAGACCCAAAGATCTGTCCTAATAAGTCATATCTGGGAGCTGGAAATGACCCTAAGATGTCTTCCTGTCCAACATTAGATCCCAAAGACCGTTCTGCAACAACCAGCCCATTTTCTGTTTGCTATTTCAGGTACCCTGGGACATTGCATGCAGGTGCTCAGATGTGCTCCAGCAATCAGTAGCAAATAGTTCTCTCTGTGAACTTTTAGCAGTTTGGCAAATGCCCCCTAATCCAGCCACCTTCATATAAATCCCTCTAAAATATAAGTTGACGAATATACAGTATCCAATAACAAATAGTATTTTTTTGTGAAATTAATTTCAATTTAGCCTTAACTAATGCTAAATTACTATGGAATTACATATTACATACACATTACTACAGAAAGAAGTTCATCATGATTAATGTTATCACAGTGAACACCAGAGGAATTAATAATGATTTGCAGTTATTATAAAGTGGTGCTGGTGTAGGAAAAAGGTTAAGTCTAATTAAATTCTGGCAACCACTTTAGGGCTCCAAAGAAATGAGGATGCTGGGGTTTATGTTAATTAATTCTATATGAAAGATTGCTGAAGTGTTTTAATATCGTTCAAAGAGCCATGTTTTTACTACCAGTGTATGTTTTGACGTTTTGGGTTTTCTGTATAGGCCCCCCCCCCCCACAGTGAGTTGCTGGCAAGGGTGAGGTGTTAAATTCCTGGAGACTTACCAGGTGTCAGCAGGCCCCTGTGGCCTCTCATTTTGATGTACCGGCACCATGTCCTTGCTGGACAATGGATGACTTCTCTTTGAAAACAGATCCGGGGTTTTCTGAGTGGCTTTCCTGGATAGACATGGCTGTACAACTGACCCTTCACTTGGCTGGAGTCAGTAGTCAGAGTCTTTGAGATGCTCCCTTAGCCCACCCTGTCCAGAACGGGCTGCTTTTGCACTATTGTGGATGGATGTCAGCATGACTGAGCTCAGGGTTTGAGGGACTCTGAAGATTGAGGTTTCGTCATGGTTCTGTAGCTCATTTCCTTTGTAACTTGGGGCAAGTCATTTAAATTCAGAGTCTGAATTCCCTTAGACTGCACAGTATTGTTTTCAGAATTCAATCAGAAAATGGAAAAGAAGGAGAAGTGGAAAGCTGGAAGAGAGCTAAACGAGGTAGTGTGATATATCTGTCCCTCTTTCCTGGATGGAATTCTGCTGGTTCTGTTATCAGGTCTGCCTTATACCAGCCATGCCAGCTCCTCAGAGGTGGAACCAGACCTTGAATTTAAATATTGTTCGCATTTCATGCCACAATGAAATAGTTAATCCTTTAAATAATAATGTTTGATGGAAGGTTACATTTTAATCAAAGCAGAGTTATACTTATGTAAGGTTTGGGTTCATCAAAACACACAAGTTGGACAAAAGGGAGAGAATGTAGAAGAGAGTTTCATATTCTCATGAACTCTAGACTTTCTGGAACCAAGGAAGTTGTATGCATCTCTGAAACATTGTTGTTGTTGTTGTTGTGGCTATGTGACATCAAGTTGGAATTAACTCATAGCAAACCCTTCAACAGGTTTTCAGACACTAAATTGAACAGGAGACTGCCCATCTTTCTCCTGCAGAGAGAGTTGGTGGATTTGAACCATGCACATTTGATATGGAAGTGCTACTCCAGAGCTATAGTTCCTTTGAGATATCTTTTAATCTTAAACCAAAATTATATTCTCAAGTCTATTTGGGACCAAACAAGATGTTCAGTTAACTAAGTTTTCCCCCTCACTTCCTATCCTAGCTTCTGTGCAAGTGCACATCTGGATTTGGAGGCTCAGGGCACACTGACTTCCAGGAACCCTTAAGAGCCAAACGCAGTGGATTTTCCTGGCACTTCCTGTCCTCCCCACTATCACAAAGACCCTGCCTTCTTGTCAAGAAGTCTCCAACACTTTGGAAGGGGTGTGTGCAATTGTCTCCTGGGAGCCCTTTCAGCTCCTCAGCACTAGGTCGTCCATTGGTCCTCCTTGGACAGCCTAAGGCCAGAGAGGAAGTTATTAGAATCCAGAAACTCAGTCAACCATCTCTTGATTAAAAGGAAACTTTTTGTGTGGAGGTTATAAAAAAGAAAACCACTATGGTTTTTCTAGTGAGCTGCACATTTCAGGACAGTGGCATCAGCCCCAGATCTATTCTGAGTCCATTAGCAGTGGGCGCTGTTGTGGCGGCACCCAGACTCGGCGGAACGTCCAGCGTGTGTCTCCAGGGAGCTGATTCAGCCCTTTGTCCTCAGAGGTAGGGAAATTGGATTCTGCCAAGAGGATGGTAGGTCTGCATCTACGGCCTGGAGAAAAACAGGATTGCAGAGTAGGTGGGCAGCCCAAGGAGCCTCCTTGAGCAAAGTGAGAGGACAGGGTCCAGTGGAGTGTGTAGAAAGGAGATGCTGGCCCAGGGCACAGAACCACACAGCAGGTGTTTGCGTGTCATGTCATCCATCAGTCCAGGGCAAAAATCTTTCAGAGGAGATTCTATTATCCCCATTTTATAGTTGTCATAACTGAGGTGCAGGCCCATGGAGGTACTCCTTTAGCTGAGTGGAGAGTCAGTAATGACGCACATAATCAGATTCTGAGTGTCAAATCTCAAACGCTCACATGTCCCACTGTCCCATGCAGTGCCTTGCTCAGGGTGGCTGTCTGGATGGGTCTGTGGAGAGAAAGTGCTGTCAATGGCCCTGGAGCCTGTTTGGTCTCACGTGGTTGTTGCAGCATAGATACCCAGCAAAGGCCAGACAGACAGCTGAGCCCAGGAGCACCTAGCCTCAGCACAGAAATTCAAGATTATTTAGAAGTTATGAGGTTTACATTCAACATTTACTTGTGCAGGCAGGTCTGGTGACCTAACTGTAAAGAGTTGTGCTTCCAACTCAAAGGCACATAGCTCAAATCTATTGGCTGCTCCTCTGGAGAAGGCTGAGCAATCTCCTCCCATGTGATCTATGTTGTTGTTGTTATGTGTCGTTGAGTCGCTTGTGGCTCATAGCAACCCTGTGTACAACAGCCCTAAACTCTGCTCTGTCCTGTGCCAATCACAGTCTCTGATACACCCATCCCAATTACCCCAATCACTGAATTAGTCCACCTCATACGGGATCTCCCCTCCTGCGCTGTCCCTCCACACTACCAAGCATGATGTCCTTCTCCAAGGACCAGTTCCTCCTTACAACATGTCCAAAGTATGTCAGACGGAGCCTCAGAATCCTTGCCTCCAAAGAGCCACCCAGTTTAACCCTCTCCAGGATGAATCTGCTTGTTTTCTTAACAGTCCATGGTACTCTCAATACTCTTCTCCAGCACCACAGCTCAAAGGCATCAATTCTCCTTCTAACCTCCCTAGTCATTGTCCAACTCTCTGATGCATAAGAAGCGATTACAAAGACCATGGCCTGTATCAGATGCACCTTAGTCTCCAGAGAGACACCATTGCTCTTCAGTACTTTGGAGTAAAAACCATGTGATCTATAGTCTCTGGAAACCTGATGGAGGGTCAGCTGTGAGTTGGTTCAAACGCGATGGTACCTAACACCAATAACACCACCTTTGTGTAAATTCACGAGTCGGAAGCTGGAGTGGGCAAGGCTCACAGAGGTCTGTGTGCACACTCCCAATGTTAGGAAGCTCAGCCCATGATAATACCTATCCAGCTGTTCCCAGGAGCCCCCGGTATTGGTGTCAAGCCCATCTTTCCAGATGGCAATGCTTCTCCTTTTATGTGTTAGGTCCCACAAATGGACCTGTGGACCCCCAGAATCCCATTGCAGCTGCCAGCCCTCCACCTGAAGGCAGAGTCCCAGTCTCCTGGGGCCTCTCCTTGTCACCACACCTTGTAAACAGCTCCCCAAGGAGGGTTTGCCACTGAGCTTCCTGCTCACCCACCCCTCATCCTGTCCCTCACACCCGTCTGAAGCACAGGGACTCTCTCATACCAAGGCCAGCTGGGTGCATTTTGCTAGACAGCAGCCGAGCTGGGCTTCAGCGTCCTACACGCCCAAATTTTAAATATTCTTGTAGCCTCTGGCCCCTCCAGGGAAGAGCTGTTGTCACTTTCCACTGTGCCTCTGAAGCCTGGAGTCCAGTCCCTGTCCCTCCTCTACTGCACCTCTTAGCATGGAGTGAGGCTCTTTGGCTCTGTCATGGCTGCCTCAGTTCCTCCCAACCAACTCTTAGCCGTGATTCTCCAGGCTCATCCCTGCGAAGCTCATAGTCTATCTAAGGCCAACATTACACAAAGAAACCCAGGGAGAAACAGTTGGCCACATGGCCACCCATGCTACAAGCACTTGGAAGAAGCAGTTGGGTCTGTCCTGGGAGGTCGCACAGAGGCCTGAGAGAGAGGAAGGCTGTCCTCAGCAGACAACAGAGAATGGTACCCAGGGGAGGATGATACGAGAGCTCTCAACATGTGAAGTAGGTGAATCAAGACAACAGGAGCTGGGGCAGGGGGCAGAGTGAGGCAGGTTAGGCTGCAGGTAGACGGGGGCCCAGGGAACAGACTGGGGACTTAGAAGATTTGGAGTCTCTCTGAGGTTGATGGAAAGACAGTGGCATCATTTAGAGGTGAGGAAAAGGGCCATTCTGGCTTGACTGCACCTGGGACATGGGTCATGCCTGCTAGCTTCCCAGTCAGCATGATCACCCCAACTCCAGAAGGAACTGAAACGTGGGTCAGCCTCATCCTCACCAAGCACAAACGTAGCCATGCCTCTGCTCTGTAAGGCAAGCCCACGCTCCCCAATCCTTGTCCACGCTGTCTCTGGCCAGACTGATACTCTAGGTCACCCCTGCCCTCCAGGGGGCTCCAGGCACCTCCTCATCCTCTAGTGCGTGGACTCCTCAACCCGCTGTGCTGGGTACTGTGTCTCCCTTGACTGACTAGCACTGGACATGACAGAAAGAGAATAGACCTGGGATTGTGTGTGCCAACACTGCAGTCAAATGCAGCTGCTGAGTATGTAAAAGGTGGCTAGATGAGCAAGGAAAGGGCTCTCAAGTTGAATTTAAAGAGGCACAGAATAAACTCCACTCAACCCATTGCCATTGAGTCAGAACCCACTCATGACTGACCCTCCAGCAGGTTTACACGGCTGTGAGCTGCTCAGAAACTTACCCATCTTCCTCTGCAGAGCAGCTGGTGGATTCAGATCATCAGAGCTGTGCTCCTGGGTTAGCACTGTGACTCCCCACTGACTAAGCCACCAGAGGTCCAGAGAAAGTGTGTGTGGGAAAAAGAGATAGAGGGAAGAAGGACAGATGGGAAGGGAGCAAGTACAGAAGGGAAATGTTTCTAGCCACTCTGATCTGAGCTCCTGCTGTCTTCTCTGGAGGTGATGGGGGAGAAAGGACAAGCCTGAGCCCGTCAAAACCCTGTTAGCAGGACAAACCCTTCACGGGGAAGAACCCTAGAGAGTTGAATTGCCAGGAACTGAGAGAACAAGAAGTAATCATTCGTTGTTCTACAAAGCCTCAACATTTAGAACCACACACTCCAAAAAATTAGAAGGAAAGATCCCCACATACCCTCCTTAGTACACAAATGAGAACTTAGCGGGTCACATGGGCAGTTGGCTGTCTCTGGGCCCAGCCCTTGGGGTGACTTACCCTGGGTGATGGAGGCCATGTGGTGGGGATGCTGCTGAGGGTGCAGAGGCCACACTGCCCAGCCCCCATCCTCTCCCCCCCCCCAGTCCCCACATTAACGATGTCTTTCCAGGACACTCTAATGAAGTACATCTTGAGTCTCCTTTTCACAGCTAATGAGGAGACAACAAGAATTTGACTAATACCAGTACAATTACTAGAGCAGTGAAGCGAGGGCCTCTGATTAGACGTGATAATTTGCAAGGCTGGGCTCTTCACATTAAGTTTGCAAACAGTTTAAAAATCACTTCCTCTATTTATCCAGCTAATCCCTGTTTAATGACTCCAGACCCAAGCAAAAAAAGGAGAAATGTCTCTTTAAAAATTAATAAATAAATAAATTAAAGCACTAACCACCCAGACCTTATGGGCCTTGTGTGCTGAGCAGGGACAGGGGCTTGGCCAAGTGTCATCTTCTCCGGCAGGCTCAGCTTTGAACGACTGTGCCATCCCCAAATCATGGTCCCTGCCTGAGAGGACCTAGCCAGGATGTCTCGCCACTGGACAGAGCTGCTTATCAAGAACCAAGAGCCGCAGACCGCCCCACCACAGATGGATCCTGGCTTCTGATTCTGGAAGCGCTGTAGACACACACCCATTTCCAAGTAGGGCTGTCAGCGGGGACTCAGCGGACACACCACTTTCAAAGCAAAGATTTCTGTACTTTTCCTGTTACAAATGCAGAAGCTCAGGCCCCACTCAAACCTGGAATTCCAGGCTGGATTTTAACAGGACCCCATTCTCAACAAGATGGATTGACACAGCAAGCGCACAAGGTATGTTCGAGATAATGAGGATGACATAAGATAAGACAGGGTTCAGATTTGTTGCTCATAGAGTCGCTCTGAGAAGTACTCAACTCAATGACACCTAACAACAAATAGTGTGTGTGTGTTTGTGTGTGTATGTGTGTGTGTGTGTGTGTATGCCACATGAGCTAGCACACGTGTTGACATTTGGGAAGGGCAGCCTTATGCCATATCTGGTGCCTGTCTCAGAGGTTGATGTGAAGACATTCAGTCTCCCTGATTTCAATCCACTGATTCCCTGTGTCCACCATTGTCAGCAGGCAGTCCAAAGAGCCCTGAGCAGAAATTATGCAGAAGAGACCAGGTCCAGGAAATGCCAGGTTAACCAAATTGAAATGATTTGCTTACTGCAGACTTTATAGAACCTTTATAACACTAACAAGCTTTTGGCATCTATGAAGAAGAGAGAGTCTGTGCAGCGTGTCCCAAATCCACATGATCTGTGACTCTTCTAGGTACAGGTGGGTGTTGCAGGTGCTTTGTGATCCCATTTTAGGAAGAGCTACAGAGAAGCATTCCATCCTCATTGCTGCCAGTCTGATCCCTCCTGGGTTTCTGAGGCTATAAAACACAGGGGAGGAGGTTGTCCTTCTTTCTTTCTCAGAGAGGCTGGGAAGCTGGCCATACAACTTTCAACAAGCTGTACCACCAGAGCCCCCTGTTCTCTGGTTGTGGTTATTAGTTACCATCAAGTCAACTATGCCTCATTGTGACTCTAGGAACAACAAATTTGAACCCTGTCCTATCGTGGGTCATCCTCATCATCTCTGACATACTTGAGCCCATAGCTGCAGTCACTGTGTCAATTTTATTGAGAGTCTCCTTCTCTTTTCCTGGCCCTCCACCTTTCGAAGCATGATGTCTTTTTCTAAGGACTGGCCCCTTCTAACAACATGGCCAAAATATGTGACATTAAGTTTCACCATCTTTGCCTTTAAAGAGCACCCTAATTGTGCTCCTAGACTTAATGAGTCATACTCAACTCGACGGTACCTAACAACAAAATGACAATGGTGGTGAGGATTTTCATTTTCTTGATATTGTGATGTAATCCATATTGGCAGCTACTGTCTTTTATCTTCTGCAGCAAGTGTTTCAAGTTCTCCTCACTTTCATCAAGAAAGATTGTATCATCTGTATAATGCAGGTTGTTGATGAGTTTTCCTCTGATCCTGATACTGTATTCTTCTTCATAGATTCCAGCTTCTCAAATTATTTGCTAGTTATGGAGAAAGGATAAAACCCTGATGTACACCTTTCCTAAGCTAAACTATGCAGTGTTACCTTGTTGTATCCAGACGACAGTTTCTTGGTCTAGAGACAGTTTTCACATGAGCATAATCAAATGTTCTAGAATTCCCATGCTATAGAGAATTTAGCAAAGCTTTTCTCTGGCCCCAGGCCGTGACATGTTGTTGTGCTGTTGTTATGTGCTGTTGAGAGGCCTGTGAGTCATAGTGACCCTACGTACAAGAGTCCTAAACCCTGCCCTGTCCTGTGCCAATTTACTGTCTCTGACATACCTACCGCTATTACTCCAATCACAGACTGGTCCAAAGTATGTCAGACAAAGCTTCAGAATCCCTGCCTCCAAGGAGAAGCCTGGATTCACTCTCTCCAGATGAACCTGTTGGTTCTCTTAGCAGTCCATGGTACATTCAATACTCTTCTCCAGAACCACAGATCAAGCACATCAATTCTCCTTATATCACACTTGGTCATTGTCCAGCTCTCCGATGCATAGCAAGTGACCCTTAAACACGTTGCTGCACAGTTTTAATTGACGACCATGCTTAGAAACACATTTTTGTGGCATTATTACCATTATTGTTGCAACGTGTTAAAAAACAAAAGTCTGTCCATGAAAGGCAAGCTAGAGGATCCAGGAGTCTATGAGAAGGGCTCCCTCTCCCATCAAATACTTTAAGAATGCCTACCGCCCTCGAGCAGAAAATCTCACTCCAAGTGTCAAATACCCTAAACCTTCAAATTCAACCATCTGCTCCAACAGTTGTGGAGGAGAGATGGCTGAAGGGTTTAAAACTGCTAGCTTGTGGCATAGGGGACTTCTCACGCAACTACCCCCTGTCTCAGTGGAGGCTATGCTGCAGAACAAGTTTCTGGGGCACTTCCAGATTTAGGCAGACTATGAAGAAAGACCTGCTGATCTGCTCCTGAAAGTGAGAAATCCTGTGGACCACAGTTCCCACTGCTGGTAAACCACTTCAGTCCTAGCCTTCGCTGACTGTGGGGATGGCATGAGAACAAAGCATTTTGTTCCGTTGATCACATGACCACATGCTCATTTGCTGCTGTTGAGGCAGTTCAACTCACAGAGACCCTCTATCTGCTCTCCAAAGCTGTAAACCCTTACAGGAAGAGACTGGCCACCTCTGGGCTAGCAGGACAGCAGGCTGTGAACGGCATTGCCAGAGCTCCACGGGGTCATCAGGAGTTCATCTTCACTAAAGTGCCATGGGCTTCAGTCTGTTCATTCCTTTGGACTGCTTGCTGCTGGGCATTCTTCTCAACCCCATTCCACAGGCAAAGAAGCCACATCTACTGAGGTTGTAAGATCCATTCACGTCAACCCAACTAGGAAGCTGGTGGAGGAGCTCTGCTCCATCTCCCCCATGCAAGGAGCTGAGGGGACTCAAATAATTAAATCTTCATTAACAAGGGAGCTCTGGTGGCCTGTTTGTCGTAAGGAGTTGTGCTGGCAACCCAAAAGTACGCACTTCGAATCCACCCACTGCTCCACAGGACAAAGAACAGCAATCTGTTCCCATGCTATCTACAACCTCTGAAAATCTGCTAGATGGTCAGCTTGGGTCAAATCTGACTCAAAGGTACACAATAATAATTAACTACACTGAAGTACCTACACGTGGAGGCATGAACCTGGCTACTGAATAGTCTTATGCAAAATTAAAACCAAGTTCATAAAGATGCATGAGTATATACATACATAAGTGCAATAGATAACTGCTGTGTAAAAAACCCTTAAAATTACAAAAAAAAAAACCCTTAAAATTACAGAATTGAAAAAAAAAATTACAGAATTGAGAAGATTTTAACTATTTGATTTCCAAAGCGAACAGTTCATCCTGCTCTCACATTACCCCTAAGAGTGAACAGGGCAGGCATTCATATTCTCACTGTCTGGGAAGGAAAACTGAGACCAGAAGGAGGAATGGTTCATCCAATAATCCATGACACCAAGACAGGCCTGTGAGGTGGGGGGGTTCACCTCAGACCATACTCTGCCTTTGGGCCCTGAGGGAATCTAAAGTTTAGCAGGACCTCCAGAACTTTAAAAGCCTCTCTTAAAGAAAGCCCAAATAAAAGATCATTCTTCTCTTTCTATCTCTCTCTCACATACATACACACACACCATACATACTCTCTCACACATGTTCTGTGTTTCAGCCACATGCTCTGTTTCACACACATACACACTCCCTCACACACATTCTTTCTCGCACAAGCTCTCTAACACATTCTCTCTCTTATACATACACATTCTCTCACACATTATCACATTCTCTCTCACAAATACAGACATGTATGCACACACATGACTCCCTCATGAGCATTTTTTTTCTCTTTCCCAAACTCTTTCACACACACATTCTCTCTCTCTCTCTCTCTCTCTCTCTCTCTCTCTCTCTCTCTCTCTCTCTC
>NW_006399808.1:1510549-1546389 GCF_000299155.1 Elephantulus edwardii | reverse complement strand
CTCTCCCTCTCCCTCTCTCTTTTCTCTCCCTCTCTTTCTCTATCTCTCTTTCTCACACACACAGTCCCCACATTGTTCAATGACCAAGGTTGTTATTTCAGCTGCTGACTCTGCTAGGATTCCTCCTTACACAAACTGCCTGGCTCCCCCCTGTAGGCGGAGATGGCCTCAGTCAATTAACACTAACAGAATGGGGGTCTGTCCCTTGAGGAAGGCTTTGAGGAGCGGGGAGTGGTCATCTTGTAGGGAAATTCTCTGGAAGAAAGGAGCACACAATGAGGGAGAGTGAAGGGACTGAGGATTGTGGGTGCAGGGCGCTGGGTGGATTCCCAGCGTCCATCAGGAACCTGAAACAGGACAAGGGGTCTGCTACCCTCCTCTGCATGACCTTTGTCTTCCTCTCTGCATTTCCACGAACATCTGCAAAATAACTGTCACACAGTTTACAGCAAGCTTTTGCATGGCTTCAAGGCTGACATGTGGGCAAAGGGGCCACAGCGGCTTGAAGTCATTGGCCCAGGAATTCAGGGGAAATGATCTCAGGGATCTGGCCTAATGGAACAGAAATGATCTTCCCCTGAAGATCAGATCAGATCAAAACCAAGCCCACTATTGTTGTTTGGTGCTTTTGAGTCACAACTGACTTACAGCTGATTCTCCTGCAGATTTTCAAAAGTAGTAAATTGCACAGGAGAAGATTGCTCATCCTTCTCCCGCAGAGCAGCTGGTGGATTTGAACCATGTGTCCTTGGGATTACAGTGCAATTTCTTACCACCAAGCCATGAACACTCCCTGCAAACCCACTAGTATCAGTCTACTTGGACTCGGAGTAGTCTTCACAACCGAGTAGACCTGGCCCATTGGGCCCATCAGGACTGAATCTCTACAAGAGCAGACGGTCTTATCTTTCTCCCTTGAGTGGATAATGGGTTCAAACTGCTTACCTTTGTGTTAGCAGCCCCTCTGTGCTGCCAGGCCTCCTGGGAGGACCAAGTGGCCTCATACTCAGGCAGTGTGAAATAATGAGGAAGAATTTCAGACCTCAATATGAACTGGATGGTCTTCACCAAAAATATGCCATAAATCCTATACTCTAAACCTGTGTGTATAAATCCACTTAGGAAAGGGGCTTCTTTGCTATGGTCCTATCAGTGGAGAGTACGTCTCAAAGACAATCATTTTTAACATATCAGAAATAGACTCACACAAACTCAAATGGCAGAAAGAGATCTATTGTGGGAGTTTTCCAAGAAAAATCAAGAAGAAATTTCTAGAAGCTAGACAAAAATTTTCCTCCAGAGAAGACAAATAGAGTGTTCACCAGAGCAACTGCTTGATTTCAGACTTTCAGACTCCTCAACTAAGAAAATAAATTTCTGTTTGTTGAAACCACTGACTTCTGTCATAGCAACACAAGATAACTAAGCCACATGCAGACTGAACTGGGTTGAAATCCTGGACTTGACACTTACTAGTGGTTATCCCTCTGGATTCCTCAATTCCTCACATTTCTCCTTTGTAGCACCAGCCGAAGAGGGGTACCTGGTACATGAGACCACCGGAAAGAAGAAAGAAGAACCTTGCAGTACTGGTGCGAATTCTGACAAAACATATCAAAAAGCCCTAGCAGGGTGTCAGCATGTTGTGTTGGGCACCTGGATCTCACAGCCCCTCTCTGTGGCCCAGCCCCTTCTGACACAGGTCTTTGCTTTCCCCTTATGGAGTAACCTGCAGGTTATGGTGTTCAGTGAGGAGGACGGGAGGGAGAACACCCCATTTCACAAAGCTATAAAGACAGAATGTTTCTTTTGGCATGAAAAATGCGGGCGAGACAAATGTTATGTAGCTCCTTATATTTGTAAACAAGTCGGTCAGCTTGTCGTACAATGATGGCTCACGTTTGCCACGTTGCTGAAAGCGATGTCACAAGTATTTCAAGCATCAACACGGTGATGGTGAACAGGCTTCTGGAAGACAGTACTAGCAATCCATTCCCAAAGGTTGCCCAAGAAAAAACTTGTGAGTTCCAGACGAATGTTGTCCAGCAAAGTGCTGGAAGGTGAGCGCCCTAGATTGGAAGACACCCTTAGTTTGCAGTGAGTGGCTGTGCCAGTGAGCTCCAGCATCCTAACAATGGAGCAGTGACTCGAGGGTAACTAACAGTAAGTTTGCAAATGAAAACACTAGGAGTTTATTTAAGGGGCAAAAGGTCTGGGTAGAAAAAACAAGTTAGAAGTGAGTATACCTTTCACTTAGTGTGCTAGTTTGAGTCATGTTAAAAATAGTCACAAACAAAAGACACAGAGTTCAACTGGATTTGTGGTAGGCAGCAGGATGGGGGCTGACTTGAGCTCACTCAGTTACTCTACCCCAGATGGGCAGGCAGGCAGACAGAAAAACAGCCCAGAGGTCAGGGGCCCCGTGTGAAGGAATCTGTCCAGCTGGGCAGCCCATCCCAACCTCTGCCCCCACCGCAGAGCAGGGGTAGCTGGTGCCCTCTCATCCAGAACCCTGCTGGCAAGGAGCACTCCACTCCCAGTTCTTCCCGAAATGGATGCTTTCTCCAAACTCATTGCAAAACATCCTGGCAGGCGCTGCAAATAGGAATCCAAAAGTACCCCCTGGAGAGAGGTAACCCGCTTCCTGAGAACATTCTGGCCTGCTGTGTGAAGCTGAAGCAGGAGAGGGTGGAGCAAGGCTGGGCTGCCTCCTCCAACTGAGCCCTGGCCTTGGTGCAGCTGTGAGCATACCACATCTGGACTGGCCCAGCCCTCAGCTTCAGGTGATCTGGGATCACCTAGCTCTTGGAAAGTTCTATGCCCCGTGCTGTACTTATGCCTTAGGCTCCTCCAGCATGACTCCTCCATTCATGCAGGACAAGATGCCAAAAACCTGAGTAGCCTGACAGGTGATTTCACTGAAGACCAGATCGCAGACTTGAAGAAGGCCGTCCTTCTGTTTGCCTGTTTTGTCAGGCAAATGAGAGCAAACTCCTCCACAGCAAGCATGGGGCATGATGTATGTCGCAGGCCAGAACCTCACAAATGTCCTGGGAAACCCAAGAGTGGTGTAATGAATTGAAGGTGCTGAGTTTTGGACACTTCCTGCTCAAAGTGCAGACTGTAGCCAACAAGGTCCAGGCTGCCTTTGAAAATTACCTTGAAGGTCTTTAGGTGTTTAACAAGGAAGGGAATGGAGCTGCCATGGCTGCTGAAAGTATGTCCTTGCCACAGTGGGTGAGGAAGTGACAGGGGAAGAAGTAGAGAGGCTGGTGGCAGATCACAAGGGTGACAAAGCTTACATTGACTAGGCAGAGCTCCCTGCGGGGCAGTTATGTGCTGAGGTGTTGAGGGCCACCCCTCCTGTGTCCCCAGCGCCACGTCCTTTCTGGTGTCAGAACACACCCATCTCTGAAAGCCTCTCCATCCCTGAGTCTTCCCATCTTATCTCTCTTGGATATTGTTTGCCAGCAGCGTTCACCAAATAAATATGCTCTCTTTGCCCCCTAAAACAAGATTCCTCTCTGGACAGGTTTGGGGCCTGTGTACAGTTTTCTGGAGGATAAGAGATGGAAGGGAATCCCCAGACCAAGCTTTCCTCAGTCTCCAAGTCCATCTCCTTAAAAGAATATGGGAACATTGTACTCTACTGGCAAGGCACAAAGCTGGCATCAGCAAGTCTGGGTCTGCTACCATGAAGTGTAACCTTACAAAAATCCATTCTCCTCTATAGAGTCCAGGTTTTCATATGTATTAGAGCCCACCATCAAGTCGATTCTGAATCCTGGCAAACCTCCATCCAAATTCCAAGACTATAAATATTATAAATGTCACATGCAAGCAAAATCTTGCTAAAGATTATTATTAAAAAGCTGAAATGATGCATCACAGAAAACTGCCAAAAATTCAAACAGGATTCAGAAGAGGTCATGGAAGGAAGGATATCATTGCTGATGTCAGACAGATTTTGACTGAAAATAAAGAACACCAGAAATATACATATCTGTGGGATTTTTTGTAATTTCCCACCATTTATTTTGGAATGCAGCTTTTTCTGTTTTAATTGTAATTTTAATAAAAGTTTATAGAAAAGTTGTCTTTTTCATTCATACATTGTTGCATATTTTCCTCCCTTCTCCGCCCCACCCCAGTTCACTTTAAAAACAAAATTCATTGTTGCATAATTTCCTCTCTTTTTGACATCCCTCCCCAGTCCACTTTGCTATGCACCTCTTATTCTGGACTTTTGTTTACAAATAATGTATAATCATATATTCCTTTTAAGCAGTCCTTTCCTTAATCTGTTCCAAAGCAGTGTTCATTAATTATGCCTGTTTTCTTAGTTCCCCCCCAACACCTATGTCAGCCCTGCTTTATAACAGTAGCATTATACAGTATCTGTCCTTTAATGACTAAGATATTTCCTTCAGCATAATGTTCTCAAAGGTCAAGTATGTTGTGCAATATATTATGAACTCCTCGTTTTTCAGTGCTGCATAGTATTCCATTCTGTCAACATACCACAGCTTCTCTGTCCATTCATTTGTTGATGGGCACTTGGGTTGCTTCCATCTCTTTGCTACTGTGAATAATGCAGCAATAAACATGGATGTGCATATATCTGTTTGGGTGGCAGCTCTGATTTCTTTAGAGTATATTCCTAGTAGTGGAATTGCTGGGTCAAATGGTATTTCTGTTTCCAACTTTTTTAGAAAGTGCCACACTGCCTTCCATAAGTGGTTGCACTATTTCACACTCCTGGCAGCAGAGAATAAGAATTCCTGTTTCTCCACAACTTCACCAGCATTTGTTATTTGCTGTTTTGTTGAACTTTCCTATTGTTACTAGGGTGAGATGATATCTCATGTTGTTTTTATTTGCATCTCTGAGTGCTAGGGATTTGGAACATTTCTTCATGTGTTTGTTCACAGTCTGAATTCTTCTTTGGTGAAGTGTCTATTCATACCCTGTGCCAACTTTATGACTGAGTTGTTTACATTTTTCTTGTGGAGGTGCTGGAGTACTCTATAAATTTTAGGTGTGAGTTCCTTATCAGTTATGTTATTACCAAGTATTTTATCCAAGTTTGTGGCTTTCCATTTTACCCTATTGGAAAAGATTTTTGATGTGCATAGAGATTTTATTCTTAGAAGGTCCCATTCATTTATTTCATTCTCTCTAGATTTTAAGTTTTTCAAAATGTTTGGAAGATTGTTCATATTGTGGATTATAGCTTCTAGAGTTCTTCAAAACTCTTCTCTAATAAAGTTTATAGTCCTTCATTTTACCCCTAGGTCTTTGATCCACTTTGGTTTGGGTTTTTTGTATGGTATGAGATATGGGTCTTGCTTGAGTTTTCTACAGAAGGTTTTCTAATTTTGCCAACACCATTTTTAAAAGAGGCATTCATTTCCACACTTAACTGATTTTGTCTCCTTTTGAAAAAAAAAATCAGATGACCATAGGTCAGTGAACTGATTTCTGTGTTCTCAATTTTATTATATTGATCTATGAGTCTATCATGTACCAGTACCACAGTGTCTTGACCACCACAGCTGTATAGTAGGATTTGAGATCAAGTAATGAAATGTCTTCTACATTATTTCCCTTTTCTAGGGGTGCTTTACTTATTTAGGGTTTCTTTCCATTCCAGATTAGATTGAAAATTGCCCTTCCTATCTTATTAAAAACTAGAATTGTTATTTGTGTTGGGATTGCATCGAATTTATAGATTGTCTTTGGTCATTCTCTCTCTCTCTCTCTCTCTCATTTTTTTTTATTTAAATGAGATTTATCTTTCTTTGTTTAATAAAATTTTTATTTTATGTGGATTTACTTAGAAAGCTTATATACATTATTCTTCACATCTGAGTTTTATTGACTATATAAAGCCATTTGACTGTGTGGGTCATAGAAAACTATGGCAGATATTTAGAAGAAAAGGAATTCCAGAACACTTAATTGTGCTCATGTGAAACCTGGAGATAGACCAAGAATCTAGTGTCCAAACAGAACAAGGTAACAACACTGTATGGTTGAAAATCAGAAAAAGTGTGCATCATTACTTTATCCATTCTCCATACCTATTCAATCTGTATACTGAGCAAATCATTCAAGAAATTAGACTATATGAAGAAGAATATAGGATGGGAAGAAAATTCATCAACAACCTATGATATGCAGATGATAAAGCCTTGCTTGCTGAAAGTGGAGAGGGCTTGAAATATTTGCTGAAGATTAAAGATGGCAGTCTTCAATATGGATTGCATCTCAAAGATCAAGAAGAAAAAAAACACCCCACACCACTGGACAAATAGGAAGTATCATGATAGGTGGAGAAAAGATTGAAGCTGTCAACAACTTCATTTTGTTTGTAAAATTGCAATCAACACAATGGATCCACAATCAACACCCACAGTAACAGCCATCAAGAAATCAAAAAGATATGTTGCATTGGGAAAATATGCTGTCAAGGACCTCACCAAAATGTTTAAAAGCAACAATGACAATTTAAAGATTAAGATGTGTCTGCTCTAAGTCATGGTCTTTTCAATTATTCTATACATCCAAAAGTTGGACAATAAATAAGAAGGGCAAAAGAATTGACACCTTTGAGTTGTGATGTTAGAAAAGAGTACTTACTATCCCATGGACTTCCAAAAAATCAAACAAGTCTGACTTGGAGGACATGCAGCCAGGGTTCTCTTTAGAGGCAAGGATATTAAAACTTGATCTCACATATTTGGGGCATGTTGTCGAGAGAGGTCAGCCCTTAAGAGAAAGGACATCATGTTGGGGAAAGTTGAAGGTCAGAAGAAAAGAAAAAGAGGAAAAGCCTCAACAAGAAGCATTGGAACTTTGGCTATAACAACAGGCCCCAGCATATAAGAGATTGTGAGACTGGAACAGGATAGGGTAAGGTTCAGACCTGTTGTTCACAGAGTTGTTACCAGGTGGTGAATGCCCTGATTTAGCCTACCTTGCACAGACAGAGAACTGAACCTAGTGTGAGACAACAAAAGGTGAGCTGTGGACAAAATCCTCTGATTTTAGCCTGGTAATGTCCAGGGTGAGAGAATCCAAGAGTGGGACAAGCCTTTGTTAGAGCACATGGTTGAGAGGAAAGGTGAGGAGACAGATGTGAAGGCAAAAATCAAAGACAGATTCCTTAGAAAAGAGAACATCCCAAAGAAAAGAATGAACCATTTTCCAAGGTGAGGAAGTAATAGAGGAGACCTCAAGCCACTGAGGTGGGGATGTACATAAGACTGGCTTGCCTTGGGCCAATGAGGTGCTGGCTTGTTTGGGCATGTGCTGGAGCTGGAGTCTGGGCCAATGAGATGGTATTAAAGAGTTCAAAATTGGTGGGCAATTCTTACTCCAGTCCTTGCTTCTGATGCCACTCATGAGCCTAAAACATTAGCCTTGACCTTCTGCCTCCCTTGTTTCTTTGGTACTTATTTCAACATCCTTTCCACCCTGCTACCACTCTTTATTTCTGCCTGATTCTAGCTCTAACAGGGTCACTATTGATTGAAGTTGACTCCATGGTACCTAACAACAAAAGAACTTCATAGCAGACTGCCCATATTGCTAATTCAGAACTGCTAGTGGTTTTGAACCACTCATCTTTCCATTGACAGCCCAATATGTAATGCACTATATCATGAGGACTCCTTTATATTAGGTAGGGATTTTTTGTTGTTGTTGTTAAGGCATAGAACTCTACTTTCAAACATCCTTATACTTAGAATGTAGCATGCAGAGCACCATCACCACCATGATCACCATGATTATTAGTCATCTACTAAGACCATCAGCATTATTATCAACATCATCATAGACATCACCATTTCAGGCCTCCTCACCACCATCATCATCATCCCAATGATCGTAACTATAATCATCAAAACAAAGACAATTACCCCCATTTCATCCTAAATCCCTCATCCTTCCTTCTTTGCTGACAAACTTTCCCCCACCATAGAAGTCCCTCTTGACTCACATATATAGTCAAGTCTATTACAGTTCTTTGAGAAGAATGGGAATCCCAGAACACTTGGTTGTGCTTATGTGAAACATATACTTGAACCAGGAGGCAGTCATCAGAACCGAGCAAGAAAACACTGCATGGTTCAAAATTGGAAAGGGTATAGGCCAGGAATGTGCCTTATCTCCATGCCTTTTCAATATATATGTGGACAGATAATCCAGAAGGAATGTAATATCAGGATCAGAGGAAGAATCATCAACAACCTGTGTTATCAAGATGCCACAACCTTGCTTGCCAAAACTGAGGAGAACCTGACACATTTGCTGCAGAAGATCAAGGACTTGAAGCCTTCAATATGGACTGAAGCTTAACATAAAAGAAAACAAATATCCTCACCATTGGGCTGATTGGCAGCATCATGATAGACAGTAAAGAGATTGCGATTGTTAACAGCTTCAGCTTAATTGGCTCCACAATCAACACTCTTGGTACTTACTAGCAACCAGAAAATTAAAAGATTAATTACATTGGGAAAATCTGCTGTCAGTGACCTCTCTAGAGTACTAAAGAGCAACAGTGTCATTCTGGAAACTAAGGTGCACTTGGTACAGTCCAGGGTCTGTGCAATTGCTTGTTAAGCATCAGAGAGCTAGACAATGACTAGGGATGATAAAAGGATAATTGATGCCTTTGAGTCGTGGTGCTGAAGAAGAGTATTGGACTGCTAGGAGAACAAACAGGTTCATCCTAGAGAGGATTAAACCAGGCTGCTCCTTGGAGGCAAGGATTCTGAAGCTTCGTCTGACATACCTTGGGCATGTTGCAAGGAGGGACCAGTCCTTGGAGAGGGATGTCATGCTTAGAAGGGTGGAGGGACAGCGCAGGAGAGGAAGACCCTGGATGAGATGGATTGACTCAGTGACTGGGAAATAGGGCTTGGTGTGTCAGAGATGATGAGGTTGGCACAGGATAGAACAGGATTCAAAACTGTTGGACAAAGGGTCGTTATGAGTCACATGAGACTCAACAACACATAACAACATTATGCGTTTTGGAGTTCGCAGGTAGTACAGTTAAGCACTCAACCACTAGCTAAAGTGTTGACGGTCCTTTGAAGAAAAACCTGGTGACCAGCTTCTGACAAGTCACAACCTTGGACACCTTCCAAAATAGAACATAGTTTATGGTAAAACAGATGGGGTTATCATAAGTCAAAACCCACTTGAGAGTAACTGATTAACCTTTTTCTGTTGTTACAATTTGTAATCATTTGCTAATTTCCCACTACCCTTAGAATTAAGCTCATGTGACCACATTTGACCACTTAGCCAACTTTAATCTAGCTGGCTCCAGTCTTATGTTTCAATGCCATTTCCCATCAAGCTTTTCATTGTGCTCCAAAAATGCATGACTCAGCCCCACCAAATACTGTCTTGAACATGCAACATCTTTCCCCTTCTGTGTCAATAGATGTTCTTCCCTCACTCAGAGGTCCCTGACCCCTTCTCTATCTTACATTGTAGTTGTTATTGTGGGACTGACTCATAACTCATGCTCCAGTGGGTGAAATCCAGGGTTATAAATCACACAGAAGCAGCTTACCCATCTTTCTCGCAAGGAGCAGCTGATGGATTCGAGCCACATGCCTTTGGCTTGGCAGTGAAGCTTCTTACCATTGACATTCTTACCATTGCCGTTGACCAAGGAGTTTTAGTCATTCCTCAAGGTCTAGATCCAACTACCCTCTAGGAAGAAGAGGTCAGTCTTCCCACATGGATTACTAGAGCCCTTTGTCCTAACCCACTCAAGTATCAAGAACTATGAACAGTATGGCACTTTTCTACTTTCAGTAACTCCTCAGCTAGACAATGAGCTCTTGTGAGGTGAGGGCTGTGCTTTTCTTCTTGACATCAGCATTGCAACCAACCCACCTCAACACTGTCCTGGCACCTCAGGAGGAGCCTGGAGAATATGTGACAAATAAGGAATGTGTAAGAAATCAAACAAGGCAGAGGAACTGAGGAAGGAATACTTCCTCAGCTATCACAGGTCCAGCATCTTTTTTCCAGAGTCATGAGATAGTGCAAACTATCACTAATTTTGACTGCTAGCCAAAAGTCTGGAGGTTCATATTCATCCACATATGTCTTTAAAAAAAATAAATAAAAGGCTTTGCAATCTACTTCTGAAAACTTGTCTATTGAAAGTTCTGTGGAGCAGTTCTATGGGGGCAGAAGTGCCAGGAGTCAGACTGGACTCAATGATAAGTGGAGTCTTCTATCCTAAGCCCACTCTAGATCCCAATCCACAACTCTAGAGAGGCCACAGAGGTCACTCAGGGAGAAACACAATCCATCCCCTGACTGAGCAGGCCTCACCTGACTCTCTCAAGCGTTGACTCCCTCAAGGGGCCAACAGGACATTCCTGCACGCTAACGTCTTACGCTTTGGTCCTGGCACCAGCCACGTGATCGTCTCACGGAGGACCCCACACTCTCAGGCTGGTCGTACACTCACACATTCAATCTCTCATTGTGTCAGTCCTAGTTCTAGATGAAAAAGTCAGCAGAACTCAGAGGATTCAGATCCTTCCTGAATTGGAATTAGGCTAGAAGACCAGTCACAGTTGCCAACCTGGATCTCCCTTCACCTCAGGGAAAGCATTTTGCTTCTTATTTTAGATATACCCCCCTCCCAGGATTCTCAAATGAGTCAGCATTTCTACAATGGCTAGAGAAAGACCACTGTTCTCAGTTCCTCTGTTAAAGTGGGGTGCAATTGAGTACCCTGCTTTGCAAAAAGTCCAAAGGGCATTCAGTTCTCACTATCCAGGGACCAAGGCTGCTGTTGGCTGTCTTACCTGGGAAAGCTCTGGAGCATGAAGGGTGGGCAGGAAACAGCTGTATGTCTTTCCCACCTTGCCTGCAGGGAGTGATCACCACCCCATGTTGGGAGTTACATCTTACAGCGTGGAGATGCAGGATGGGGATGTGACTCTCACCTGACCTGACCTGACTTCCTCTCCTGATACTTGCATGAAGCCAGCGCACTGTGACCCAAAGCAGGATTCTGCACCATGTAGGAAGCTTCATTTAGGAGTAAAACAGCTTTTCCTGTGCCGTGTAGTCCCATGAGACTCAGTCAGAGGAAACTGAGAGATCCAGATAAAAGCCAGTTAGCTGTCTTGGGTCTTGGCTTTGGATTCTTCACAAGGTGCTACTGTCCATCCCAGTCACTAAAGGTCTAGCTTTTCCTGGGTTAAACATGGGCAAGAGAAACAAAGTCAAGGCATTGGGGGACATGGTGGACAAAGGCCACCAGCAAAGGGAACTGAAAAGACAGTGAAATTTAGCTTTAAAAGCAGCCATCAGCCTAACAGAAAAGGAGAGATTGGGCGTGAAGCCGCGCTGCCCGGATACTGCAACGTCACCTTGAGGGCAACCTTGCAACAGAAAGAAAACTGAGGCCAGAAAGGGGGAGGCTTACAGCCTGTGGGCAGGCAGGTGCAACACCAAGGCAACCCCCAGACTCCCCTCACGGGAGACCACCTCACAGCATCCTGCAGTGTCCCCTCATTCAGAGCTCAGACCTAGCCTGGAGTCTGAGGATCAGGACATGAGGGTGGCCAGCTGAGGGGCTCCATAAGACTCCCGTTTGGGGACAGCCTGGCTGTGCCCTCACACTGTGACAGAGGTGGCTCAGGGCTGGGGACACTGCTAGCCAGCCCCTGTCTGCAGTCAGGGCCAGGAGAGCCCACAGCCCAGCTCTTTCCCCCTCTTTATCCCACCTGTGTGCTTGCTCTGTACGTCTCCCTTCTGTATGTCTGCACATGTGCTTGCCTCTTTCTCTCGCTCCCCTTGTCACTCTCTGCACCTCCGTGCTGTCTGGGCCTTCATCTCTCTTCCTCCCTCCATTTCTCCTTCTCTCCATCTGACTCCATGCTGCCTCTGACTTGGTCTTTGCATTCCTCCCTCTCTCCTTCCGTCCTCTCCTCACCTTTCGTTCTCCTGCCTCTGCTCCAGCTCGAGGATTCCTGACAGCTAGAGGTCTGGAGCCTGGAGAACAGGACCTCAAATTGGATCATTCCTGAATCAGAACCTACAGTTTAACAAATAGTTATGTGATCTTAGAGGTTCTATAAGAATCATGTGGGGATCTTGTATATTGTAAAGTCTGTATGTCCAGTGGTGAAAATGCAAGCTCTCAGCAGGGCTTAAATTCAGGTGCACCAGTTTCCAGGCCTGGTTAGATGATCTGCTGAAGAATCGAAGTTCCCTCAGAGCATCTGTAAGCCTGCAGCTCATGTGGGCACCTTTGCTTCCCTCTCACTTCAGGCACAGTTGAAAGCACATGTTTATATTTATTACCTCATTTGCTCTTGACAGTGACTCTGAAGAAGGGAGGGAAGGACGAGAAATTACCTGTCTCCTTTCCTCTGAGAGACTCTGAAGCTCAGGCGACTCGAGGGGTATCTAAGCTGCCAGCCCATCTTCCCAACAGGAGCATTGGGAAATACTGCTTCGGGCATCTGTGCGCTCTGTGCTGCCCTCCTCTGCCTTGCCCCAGACACCTCCTGTGGCTGCTGGAGAGGTTCTAGGCTCCTGGGGACTGGCTTCTCCCAGAGCAGCCAAACTGACCCCACCTACACAGCCCAATGTGCAGTAACTGGCATCCATCATTGAATCTAATGAGTGAGTCTGGGGGCCCTGGTTTGGCCTGCCATACAAGGGGGCAGCATGGAGAGGGAGGGGTCAGCCCTGTGCGTGGACCACAAAAGGCACCCTTTGTCCTGCACCTGGGGTACACCAGCTGCAAAGCAGGCCTCAAGAGCAGTGGGTCTGTGGGGAAGAGAGCCATGCTTCCCAGTTCAGAGCCTCGCAGGTCACTGCAACATGACATGTCCAAGCCCAGCTTCATTCACTTCTCCCCTGTCTCCCACTTTCTGCTCATTCCTCCCCTGGTTACCCCTCCAGAGACCATCATCACCTCCCCGCACACAAGCCGGCCATTTGGAACTGCAGCCACATACTAGTACTTCATTGAGGCACAGAAGGCCACCTCCAAAGAACCCCGACCAGACTCCTTTCACCCACTCCTTCCATCTGGGTCCAGTTATGGCCTCTGCTGCCTTCTACCTTCTATCCTGCCCCACCACTGCCATGCAGAGTGGGACACGCTGGTCCAGAGATGGGCCCACAGTCGAGTCTTCCCTCCCAGCCCTGTGGCTTTGAGGTTGACTGCCTTTCTGAGCCCCTGAAGACAGCAGACTACCTCTCCTGACTGAACACAGGCTTTCAAGTGACTTCCAGCTGCACTCGGGCTTCTCCTTCGGGACCTTTACCAGCAGAGAGCCCTCTGAGTGGAGTGAGGAGCAAAGTGTACTCAACACAGAGGTCATAGCTCTCTCTGTAAATGCTTATGTTAGTAACCTTGTTTGTCAAATCATAGACTAATGTAGTCCAACTTGATGGAGAAATCTGAGGGCGACTAGTTTAATTTTATTATGAAGGGGACAGAGACGAGACTAAACCTGATGGTGGTGCCTTTGGCACTGGGGAGGCTGCCACAGGACACAGTTTAGGAGGCTGGTGTTAGCCTTCAGAGTGCATGTCAGGAGATTGGACCTGAGAGTAAACACTACCTCGTCCAGCAGATATCAGGTAATGAGTGTGCAGACTTTCATAGGAATATATCAGGGGTGTGATTCCTGGTCTACCCTCTTCCTTTCCACTGCTATGACCTTAAGTCAATGACAAAGTACTAAATGACCTGGACACTCCAGCCACACAGCCACCCCATAGCTAAGCCACTGTGGCCCACTGTCCTGAACATTCTAGCTTCCTAAATGCTCCATTACCCCTACTCCCACCCCTTTTCCAGAGAGAAGCCAGAGTGACCTTCCCAAAGCTTGTTCTGATCACTGTCTACAAGCCCTCCCACCCTCACTGACCTCTCAGCCAGTCCTCACTATTATCTCTGCAGTGTGCTCTTCCACTGACTCCTATGCTTCTCTCTCCTTCTCCCTGGACCCTCCCATCCTCTGACTCCACAGCGGCCACTCTCAGTGCCTGCAGGGCCCTTTCTGCTCTCCTGTTCCTTGTCCCCCACTTTGTCCCTACCTGGCTGACTTCTATTTGCCACTATGTTCAAGCTTCCACCTCTCCCCTGGGCCCCTCTGTCTCTCACACACCCAGCCGGGTCCTGCCTCCTGGAGAAGTCAGTATCTCACTCTCACAGTCTGGACCATGCTGTGTCCTGCTGGTGGCTAAGACATGCCGTCCCCATAGGAACAGGAAGTAGAGGTCCTAACAGGCACCTTCTCCACCGTGCCTGCCAGGCCAGGCCCTCAGATTCAAGAAGCGCTGGTTAAAGTGGAGCGGGGAGGCTGTTAGGCAGATAAGATGTAAGAGGGATGCAGTCTGGAATGAGGAGGCCAATGCTGCTGTTGATGTCTTGCAGACCCCACTTCTTGCATTTCGTTCTGGCCATCGAGGCTGTTTGTCAGGGAATGTCCCCACTGCTGTTGAGTTGGTTGCTCCTCACCATAACTTCCTAGGGCAGTGGAGCGCCCGTAGGGTCTCCAAAGCCAGAATCTTTACAAGAGCTTCACCATCCTGCAGGGCTCAACCACTGACTTCTGGGTTAGCAGTTGAGTGCTTGGCCGCTGCACCACCAGGGCTCCTTCTAAGTCTTCGCACTTGACCTCTAACCCAGGGGGCCCCTGACTCCACTGTCAGAGGGTGAGTCCAGTGGAGGGGGAGAGAGGAGGAGGTGTCAGCTGCCCAAGGCCCCCAGCTTTCACCACAGTCCTGGGGACGCACGTTTTCTTGCAGCCGCAGGCCAGAATCCGGTTCCCAAAAACGTGAAGAGTTCCTCCACATGAGTCTGTAGGCACCTGTCGGGATTTACCGCATCCAGGCTGCTCTGGGTGTACGTGTATCCCCAGCTTGCTTGTATCCCAAGCCGGGTGCTGGGAGCCAAGGGCGCAGAGTATCCTCTTCATTCTCCACCTCCCTCCAGGAGCAGCCAAGCTGACTGAGAAGTGTGTGTCACACAGACCCAGGCCACTGCTCTCCCATCTCATGATCCTCATAGCAGGGCTAGAGAAAAACACAAAACAAAAACAAATAAACACAACCTAAAAGAATCATCCAGTCCCCCCTCAGACCCAACATCTTGCACTGTTGTTGCTGTTGTTCTATGCAATAAAGTCAATTACGACTCATAGCACCCCTGTGAGCAATGGCTCTGAACCTTGTCCTGTACTGACCCAATCTCATCGTCTCCAACACAACTTCCACTACGACCGTTAATTAACACCCACCATGAGCCAGAAGGTTCTTGAAGCACTTCACATACACAAACTTATTTAATTCTTCTTCTTCTTGTTGATTGCCATCGAGTCAAACACAACTTATAGCCACCCTATGAACAAAAAGCCTTTCTATAACTATGGTCATAGCTCATAGAGTTTCCAGAGGATGTTTAGAAGTGGATGACACTCCTGCTTACAACTGTTTATCCCTATTTAACAAATGAGAAAATGGAGAGATTAAAAGACTTGCCCAGGGTCTCACCACTATATATGGGGTCAGAATTTAAACCCAAGCAGGAAGTCTGGCTCCAGATTATGCTGCTTCTAGAAGAGTCCATGATAAAGCTGGTTAGGGTGCTCTGGAAGCAGAGCCCATAGCGAGTTGCACTGCTACCTAAAGGCTACCCGCCTCCAGCAGTTCAAATCCACCCACTGCTGGCTCCTCAGGAGAACGATGAGTGACTGCGTTTTAATCTATAGCCTCAAAACCAATGCAGGGTCACTGTGTTTAGACACAACTCAACGGCGGTGAGATTGGTTTGTGTTTAATTTTACCTCAGTGTTGGGTTCTTCAGAGTCTCACAGTAAAACAGCCTCGGGTCACAGTGGCTTTGTCTGTATGTCCCACCTCTTCCTAGATACGGAAAACAAAATCTTTCAGAGACCAGCGTGGAAAAGCAGATTATGATCCAACCACAATGTGGAAGCTCTTCGTTTTTTGCCTTTGGTTCTGCTATCTTTTGTTTTGTTGGAAGCTATTCAATTTTTTAAGACAATAAAACTTAACAAAAGGAAAATGAAATTTTAAGAATAACGAGAAGAGACATGCTCAAGTCCCAGTGCGCCCACCTGAGCCTCGGTTTCTTCCCCTGTGAAACCGAGTGATGACACTCTCTTCCTGGTGGCTGTGGAGACTTGTGGAGATAAAGGCGGAAATTGCCTTGGTTGACCGACTGTGTGCATCATCTGTGGTAGAATTCTTGCCTTTCAAACATGAGACCCAAGTTCGATTCCTGGTAGATGCACTTCATAACAACCAGCAGTCAGATGTTAATGGTGATTTGCATATTGTCATAATGCTGAATAAATGTTGGCAGCTTCCAGGCTAAGGGCCGACTGGGAAGAATGGCTGAGAAACCTACTCACAAAAATTAACCAGTGGAACCCTCTAGACCACAGCAATCCATCCCATAAGCAGGCCTGGACACAGGGCAGAACTCGCAGGATCCATTCTGTAGTGCTTGGGGTCCCCATGGGGCATTTACCGTTGGTATATGGTACTCAATTCTGACTGCAAGCAGAGCAAACGAAGCACCCAGACTTTACACCAGGAGAGCTGAGAAGCTTAAGAAGGGCCAGGCGTACTGGCAGTTACCCAAGGGAGAAGGGGCAAAGCAAGGCCCCAGGAACAGAGTGTGAGCCATAGAAGGGGAGGAGACAACTCCACAAGACACAAAAGCCAGCATGGCTGAGAGCCCACAGGTCCCTTTTGGCTTCAAGCCACCTTCAAGTAGTCTTAGGCGAGCCCATTCAGCAGGGTTTATCTGTGGCAGCGGAGAGAAGGGGCTCAGCTCCATTATCCTCTGCTTGCTCTTAACTCACAAAGGAAATAGCATTTATCTGGATTGTAAATCAGGGACTGGCGACCAGGGAAGGGAGCCGGCTGGATCAACATTCCCAAGGGAGGCTGGCACACAGAGAGGAAGGTGTCCAGAGCCAAAAGTGATGCATGCAAATAGGAAGCTACCACACTCTCCAAGTCTCGTAAGTGGGGAAACTGAGACCACAGATGGGAGGGGGAGGAAGCAGGTGCTTGCAGGATCTCTAGGTGACCTGGTAGCAGAACAGATGGAGAAGGAAGGCCTCCAGCTACCCAGTCCAGTGCTGCTTCCTCTCATCTGGGTCATTTGGGAATTCATTCAAGGGTGAAGCCCTACCATGGATTTCAAGAAGTAAGTTTAAACTGAGTGAGTCCCAGGTGTCCCTCCTGTAAGGCAGGCATTGTGGGGACCAAGGAGAAGGTAAAAGTGTCTGGCCACCACTCAGAGTACCCTGAGTATGGAGCAGAAGCATCAAGCTGTGCTATCAGGAGACTGAGGTAGACAGCAAAACCCCCGGTTCAAGCTTCACTCCCACCCTAGCATGGCATGAACCTGGATGAGTTGCTAAAGTTCTGAGCCTCTGCTACTATGCCCAAATGGAATGAGACTTTCTTACCCCTAAATGCTGCTGGGAAGATTCACCTGGTTGATTGCACCCCAGCAAACGCTGTGCCTGGCACCCACAGAGGTCGCAGCCAGCACAAGTGGACTCAGAGGCAATAATGTTCGTGAAATGCAGGGTTCTGGAGCAGTCAGCTGAGTGACTTGAACATGTAGGATGTCTGGGGTTGCATCTCCCAACACCTCACTGGGCACTTTCTCCTGAAGGTCAGAAGCTGCAGGAGTGACCTTTCCAAGAGAATGAATGGAGCAATAGTATGGCACGGAGCTAGAAATCAGGACACAGTTCTCGGCTGGCACCTGCCACAGTGCTTCCTGGAGGCTCTCTGTGACCCTGGTCCCCCTGGGTGCATCATCAGATCTTTTAATTGCTAGATGTCTTCTTGGCTATAACATCACAGTTTGATCAGAAAACACCACTTTGACCTGTGTCTTAGTTTCTCCATCTGGGAAATGTGAGCCAGTTTCTTATTCAACTTCACCTTGGTCTCTCTCCAGGTGGTTTGGTCCCCACTGATTTAATGGGAACTACGGATCAGGCAGGGGGCTCTGATGGCCTAGGGGTAAGCTGCACTGCAATCCCAGAGGCACATGGTTCTAATCTACCAGCTGCTTTGCAGGAGAAGGATGAACAATGTCATTGCGTGCAATTAACTGCCTCTGAAAATCAGCTGGAGGACCAGGTATGCGTCAGTTCCAGCTCCATGGTATATAACAACAACAACATGGGCCCAGTAGCCTGAGTCTTGCTGGAGCACTCCTTCCTTCTAAATGCTATTCTTAAACTTTTCCTCACTGGTGCAAGGAGAGAAATGTGAGTCACACAAGATGAGTCTGCAAAGGCATCTCAGGGCACTGTTGTTGGTGTCATAACCATTGAAACCAACTCATAACTGACCCTCCAGTGGGTTTTCAGATATAGTAAATTACATGGGAGAAGACTGCCCATCTTTTTCCTGTGGAGCCGCTAGTAGAAGTAAACCCAGGTCCTTTGCATTGGCAGTGCAACTCCTTACCATTAAGCCACCAGGGCACTAAACTCCAGTAACTCAGGATCCATGGCCGTCCCTGCTTCCTTGTTTCAGAGGCTAGTGGAGCCAGCAGGTCTGTGTGTCTGTGTGTGATAGAGTAACGCAGTGTTAAGACTGGCACAGTGTAGCCAGAATCTACAAGGTCCTGAGCACCATGCTGAGAAACATAGTTTTCGGCAAGATAGCAATAGGAGAGGGGAGTGATGATACTGACTTTTTCTTTAGCTCTGTCTCAGAGATGGAGCCCTGTAACAGCTCTTGAGGAAGACAAACTGCGAGATCAGACCAACACTTGGCTCCGAAACCTTTGCCCTAGCCTCATGAGATTGGATTTCCCTGCTTTCAGACAAACTCTTTAAAGCACTTTGTAAAAGACTGTCGGGGCCAAAGAGCTGGAGGTGCAGTTTGGACAGCACCCAGGTCTCTCTGTTGGTGATTGTCCTTTCTCGGGCACTGATTCCCTATGTGGTGTCTCCTCTGGAACACAGAGGTGAGCAGAGGCAGGAACACAGGAATGGGACAGGAGCCAGAAATGCTACCCTGCCTGGGACATCTGCCAACCCACAGGGTGGGAACGTGCTATTCTTGATGGCTTGGAAAACGTTCTCCTTTAGACATCACTTGCTGAGATCCCCACATTGGGCCATCTCAACAGTACTGCCGCCATCCTGCTTTGATATAGAGCTTATGTGGAAATAAGAAGCCAGTGGAGTTGAGCCATATAAATGTGTACACTAAGAGCATGTGCAAAGTGTGGCAAGACATCCAGGACACGCTAGAGACCTCAGCATCACTTCCTTAGTACCCCTCCGTCTCCTCCTCCTCCGGGGCCACTGCCCTCCATGGCCAGCCTTTCCCACAGCACACACAGTCAGGGCTTCCTCTGGGGTCTGAGTCCAGTCATGCAGGATTATTTATTGGGTCTCATTTACTGGAGTACCCTAGCCTGGGGCCAGCAGTGCACCATAAGGCCCACTACACTCAGTGGACGTGGCTTGGGAGGAAGGGTGGGATGGGCAGGTTAAAGACAGGTGGAGTGGAGCTATGGGGGAGAGTGGGCCATGAGCAGAGTGAGAAATGGTGGTCTGGGCCAAAATGCCAAGTGCACGTCCTCTGCTTCTGGGCTGCTGCTGATTCCTGGTAGCCCTGTGCGTTACAAAGCAGAACGCCACGAGTTTTCCCGACTGTACTCTTCATCAACACGGGCTCTCTGCCTTCTTGTAAGGCCGCACTGCGTGGGTTGGGGAGGTGCACCTGTGTAGCGCAGGCATTCGCCCCACCCAGGGGCTGCTGGCTGGAGCGGATTCTTCAAATCACAGAGAACCACCCCTTCTGAGAGTGTGTCCCTCTCCAGGGTCCCTGTGAGGCTGATGTTCATCACCTGAGATTCTCTCTGAGCAAATGAAGGTGAAAGGAGAGCAGAGAGGAAAAGGGAGAACACCACGGCAGAGTCACGTTCACGAGCAATGGGGGCAGGTGGACCAGGAAGCAAGGGAAGCTCTGTGCCCAAGGCCAAGACAGAACAAGGACAGCCCAAGGTTTGCATCCTAGCTCCACGCCTGACTCTGCTGGCTGCATCAGTGCCCCCAGGACCCCTCCTGTGTGACAGGCACACAGTCCCTGCCCTGCCCACTGCCTTGAGGGGCAGGTGTGGCCTTGCGGTGGAGTGGCCATGAGAGGGTTCCAAACGGGAAGGCTCTCAGCAGATGTGAGAGGATTACTGTAATCCCCTCCCCCAGATGGCACGGTCCAGGTTGCCCCCTCCACCTGCCAGGCCTTCTCGGCAGTCCCCGGGGAGGTGGAGGGCCCGGCCGGCCTCAGCGTGGCTCCAGCCCCCAGCTCAGAGGGTCTTTCTTCAGGTGCAAGGGCCCAAGTAGCTGTCAGCGGGCGGCTCCTCGGCGGGGCACCGCAGGCAGGCGGGAGGCGGGGGCGGGGGTGGCGCAGCGCGGCCGTGAACAAAGGCCGGCTGGGAGCTGGCAGGGCGCCATCAGGGTTCAATGCACAATGGCCCGGGGGGCTGGCGGCTTCGCTCCTGGCCGACATTTGCATAATGTCTGGGGCAGGAACAGGTGCCCGGTCAATAGGCGATTGTGAGGCTGTTCTGTCAAAAGAGAAGGGGCCTGTATTGAAGGCCTGGCTCGCCTATTGCAATGCAAATGGCATTCAAGACGGACCAGCATGGCCCAGGCTCCCGGGAGCTCCAGCTTCATGAAAGCCACAGAGCCAGCCGGCTGCTGCCGCTGCTGGTGCCCGCTTTGTCTGAGGCCAAAGGGTGGCATGGGCAGCAGGGACTGGGAGCCCGCAGGAGGGAGAACAAGAGCTGGCCCACCCATCCAGGAGGACTTCCTGGAGGAGGAGCTTCTGTCTCCAGTTTGGGTGCAAATTGGGAAGAACAATTTCCCACTTCCTAGAAGAGTGTCCCAGAATAAAAGTGGCACACCAACCAGTCTGCCATGGTGACTTCTGCAAGATGCCCATGCCAAGTCACCTCTCATTTCTCTCTGCTTGAGTCCAGATCATGAGATCTGTCATAGCTGACACTGCTTGGTGCTTTCAATTGACCAGGCATTGCTACAGCTGCTTTCAGTGGGCTGTAAGTGTAAGTGTAATCTCAGTGGTGTGGGGTATTACTATCATCCTTTAAGGAAACCAAAACATGAAGGGCTTAAGGGTTGCACAGCTTCTGCATAATAAAGCTGGAGAAAGAGCTCAGGCAGGCTGACCCCAGAAACCAAATGCAACTACTGTACTTAGCAGTGGGAGTGGCCAGCTGGAGAAAGGCCCAGCTTTGACTCTGAGCTGCCTGGTCTCACCTCCACAGCAGAAAGCATGCCAAAGAGGGGAGGCCTGGACTATCAGGTGTACCCATGGATGGCAGTGGTAAGGCGAAGGAGAAGTAGTTCTGCAATCATGGGCACTTTCAAGCGGCAAGTTGTGTTATTTTATGGGCAAAGTGAGAATCTCAAATTTGGGAGTAGGGCCCAGCTCTTTCACAAGCTGCCTGACTTTGGTTGAGCTACTTCTGTTCTCTGGTTGTCAGATTTCTCATCTGTAAAATGAGGAGTCATTCGTGTTCCAAGGTTGACTTGGTAAATACTTGAGAAAACCTCCATAAAGTAGGTCCCAGATGATATCAGTGCCCCCTTCTTCCTCCTCACTACAGAATTTATTTTTGGAAATGAGAGCCTCCTAAATATTCTACCCCACCCAATTCATGCTGAGATGAAGAAGTGCAAGTATTTGTGTGGGTGTGAATTTATTAAGTCACTCACTTGCATTCCATTGACTTTGCAAAATTCATTTTCTTTTTTAAATTTCTTTAAAATGCTCAGGAAACTCCCCAGTGGAAGCCATTATCTGTCATCCTCCATAGATAATACACACTGAGATTATTTAACCAGATAAAAGGAATCTCCCTGTTATACTGGGACATATGGAAAGACAATTTGAGCTCCTCTGGGGCCCGAAGTCTGGAACTCTCCCTCCCAACAAGTCAGGGAATATCAGAGCTCACTCAGTCATCCATAGGAAAAAGATTTCTTCTGGTCTCTGATAGGTTGGCAACAGCTACCTGGAAACTGTACAGAGAAAGATTCTGAAGTAGCATCTAGGCAAGCAGGAAAGAATGCAGTGGTCCATTAGTAGTGTTCACCTTGAGTGCTTGGTAGTTCAGTGGTCTTTTAGTGATGTCTGCCTTGAGCACTGGACAAGACAGAGAAGTGCTTGGTAGTTCAGTGGTCCTCTAGTGATGTCTGCCTTGAGCAGAAGTGTTTGGTAGTCCTGAACTTATGACATGTTGAAGTTAAAATCTGTACTTAACACCAATAAATTTGGGAGTTTCTTCCACACCTTATCATAAATAATATCTATTGCGTACAGTGTTAAGAGCTCTTGTGGCATGGTGGTAAGGATCTGTGCTGCCAACCTGAAGGCATGCAGTGTGAATCCACCTGCTGCTCTGTGGGTTGGGCACTCTCCTCCCATGTGTATTACTGTCTCTGAAAACCCACTGGAGGGCCAGCTATGGGTTGGTGCCCATTAAACAGTACTCAACAACAACAGTACATACAATGTTGAGATGTGTAAGTTGCTCAGATATTCCCTTTCAGATGTTTATGTGTACTGTTTCCAATCTCCAAATACAAATAAAAACTGGATTTGTAAAAATATCTATAATAAAGAGCAATGATAATGAAAACTAAAAAAAAAAATTATGTAATCTTCCATAAAGTACTCAGAATGGAGCCCTGTATTTAACCAGGGGCTGCCTGGAGGGCAGGCTGTTCCTGATGGAGCAGCAACTGGAGAATTCAGACTCAAAGAGGAGATGTTGTTGTGTGTCATATTTGAGTTGATTCTGACTCTTGGTGACCCAATGCCTATAGGTTTAGGATTCTCAGCCTGTGACTGTCAGAAGTAGATTAAAAAGTCTGTCTTCTGAAGCACCTCTGCGTGATTTCAAACCATTAACCTTTCAGCTAGTAGTCAAGCACCTAGCCATGTGTGTGCCACTCAGGGAAGAGAAATTTCTTCCCCAAACTCCTGGTTTTATCCAGTGGAAATGCTCATTTTCCCTTTATTTTTAATAAGTCTTAATATTTTACAATAAGCCTGCCAGAGTAATCCTTGGATGCAGAGAGTGAATGAAGCTTTGTCTCACATACTTAGGACATGTTTTTGGGGGGAGCTGTACGTTGCCGAGGAACATCAAGCTTGGAAAGATGGAGAGACAGTGAAAGAGGAAGGCTTTCAGCAAGATGAATTGCCATGGTGACTGCTGCAATGGGCTCAAGTGTGTCAGAGATGGTGAGGACGGCCCAGGATAGGACAGGGTCCCAGTCTGTTGTTTGTAGTGTCACTATGAGTCATACTTGACCCAATGGCATCTAACAACAACTTTTAGAGTTAGGAAAACAAAACAGTATTTTCAGTTGAAAATTAACTAAAATCAAGGCAAATCCGTGATCACCATTAGAACTAGGGTCTTGGGGTTAGATCTGTGGTCTAGAGTTGCCAGGTGTCATTGAGGCAGCTCTGATTGGTAAAGACCCTGTGGACAGCAGGATGAAGCGTCATCAGCCAGGCCCCCCTCCCCTTGTGACCTGCTTGTGTGTAAGTGCGTGTCTACAGCCTCTGTGTCGGGCTATCTTGTGGTGGGCATGGTGTTACAGGTGATGTTGATGGTGGCAGAATGGTGAGGTCATTAGGTCATTTCATTATCAATGCTGTAAACATACGTGCATTGTTTGATAATTTCCAAACTACATTTCATGAGTTTATCCAGATGAGCCATCCAGAAATAAGGTGATGGTAGGAAAAACTTGTATTATCTACTCTCATTCTGCAGATGAAAAAATAATAAGGCACAGAAAGTTGGTTGACAGGACTTGCCCAAAAATATAGAATAAATTGGTGTTACAACTGAGCTGGGAGCCCTGGCATTGGGTTTTAGGGAAAGCCAGCAGGGAGTCTAGGGAGCCTTAGGAAGGGTCCGGAGACTTTCCACATAAACCCTGAGGGGCCAGCCTTGGAGGGGTGTTACTGCTATGGCCAATCTCCCATTGGCATCCTCCACAGACCCTCTCACACTGGAAGCTACGTCCACAGAGGCAGACAGAGCATCCTCTCCTTCATTCCCAGGCCCCTCCCAACCCCCACCTCCGCTGACCTCATCAGCTCTTGGTAACACAATGCACCCTTCTTCTCCTCAGGGCCCCTTCCCCCAGCTCCTAATTAAACTAGCCAATGGTTAGCCTTCACAGCAGAGCCCCAAACAAGGCCTTGTTCTTGAGCCACTGTCCCAGCCTGGCTACCAGGCCCAGCCTCCAGGGGTACCCACTTTGCCTCAGGGCCCAGTGTCTGATCAGCCCAACACCCAGACACAAGAGACTAAAGCATCAGCCGCACAGCCAGAACTCAGAATTCTCTTTATTTACATCTGTAAAAGAAATCACAACCTTTCAGGGTTTAGTTCATAGAAATCAAATGAATTCATGTTGATAGCAAGAAAAAAAACTAGATAGCGAGACGATTCCACCATCAATGGGCCAGGTGGACTCAGGGCGAGTTGTTACTGCTTTAAGTCCTTGTTCTTAAATTTACAAAATAGGACTTTTAGACAAATGCACGCAAAGGAATGACAGGAAAATGTAAACCAAATGACCTTGAAATTTAGGAGTCTCAGCGTAATTGGAGCCAAATGGATCTCTTCCGGACCCCATCCTGGGGGATCCTTCTAACAGCCCTTCCAGTTACCGCTGGTCAGAAGCCTGACTCTATTTGAACTTTGATATGTCAGTGGAAGAGGAAAATAGGTCATAAAAAAGTTTTCTGCTTTTCTTCCAGTGGTTAATTCTGTAGCTGGTGCTCCCAGCTGAGTAGGAGAGGGGCGGGCTGCAGTTTGCAGGGAGTTGATGGCAGCTGTTAGGTCAGGTCTTGTACTTGCGTTGACTTAGCTGACCAAATACTTGAAGCTGAAGGACCACAGCGTGACCACTGGACTCAGGACCCTCGCGAGCTGATGCGCACAACCCAAATCACATGGCCACATGCCTGAAAGCCAGCGCCTCAAAGGGCAATCTTCAAAGGCTGGCTCTGGGGTCATAGAACAGACCTAGGCTATTGGTTCCACTACTTAGGTCTTGCAATAAAGAATTTAGATGAGCTACTGTAACGGGTTGTTTGTTTGGTGTGGGGTTTTTTTTGTTTTGTTTTGGTTTTTTTATTTTATATTGGTTTGCAATATTTTATATTGGTTAACATTTTTTAGTCTGTTTGTCTGCCATCTAAATTGGGTTAATTCTTCCTACCAACAGGAGCTGGGGATTTGAATGCTCCTGCTGCTCTGCCGAAGAAAGATGGGCAGTCTTCTCCTGTGTGATTTACTACCTCTGAAAAATGCACTGGAGGGAGGGTCAGCTATGGGTCGGTTCTGACTTGGTGACATATAACAACCACACAGGAAGAACTGGCTAGTGCAAGCAGTTCGTGCTTAGCTGCTAACCAGAGTTAGAGGCTTGGACGCACCCAAGAATGCCAAGGAAGAAAGGCCGGGTGCCCTGTGTTGACAAAGATTACATCCTGGGAGCACCGGTGGGGCTCAGTGCTACCCCATGACATGGGGCACCACCATCGGCCAGAATCTGCTTATTGGTTGGATTTAAAGAAATTACTGGAGATGAGACATCGAGAGTAGGAAAGACCAGGCAGAGACCTGGGCATACTCACTGCCCCAACCTGCTCTCCATGCTGCCTCCAGAGGCTTCTTCCTAAGATACACTTCACCCCCTGCTTAAAATCCTTCGGTGGTCCCTCACTGCAATGAAGTGCAAACTCCTTAATGTGATACATGTTGTCATTGTTGTTATGTGCCACTGGATCGCCTGCAACTCGTAGGTTTACCTTAATCCATTCCTTGTTGTTTTTCTCTACCCCCATCCCTTTTCCCTCTTACTCTATTTTTTTAACATTTTTATTAATATTTTTATCATTCATTTATATTGTTTCATGCAAGTATATTGTATTTTATATACTCTTTCTTTTACGTTATATTTTGTTGGTGTAAATTGTGGGTTTCCTCCTTACAGTCAATCACCTTCCTACTAACTATATTCATGAAAGCATGTAAGCCCTCTCCTTCAAGCCTTATGACTTAATATCCCCCTTTTAGATAGTCAATTACTGATATGCCCGTCCCTATCAAAGCAGTACTCTGAGAAAACAAGCATGTCCCTTCTACTGAAGAAGCCTCTGTTCAACTTAGAAACTTTGAGCATCTGCATCCACAAACAGAGTTCAGTCCAAGACCAGTCCCATTCTTACCAGAACTTCCTCAGCCCCATTCCATGTCCATTTCCAGAATGTGTCGCTTTCTGAGAACCAGCCCTGGAGGGGGTTCACCCCACACCTTCATCTGCTTATTCATCTCTCCAACCTCAACTAAGAAATTTAGGAAAGGTTTATTTGATTGGATCTCTTATTTGGATAGGTAACTAAACTCAAAACTGAAATTCATTGCTGTCAAGTCAGAGCTGATTCATAGCTGACCCACCAGCCAGGTTTCGGGGCTACAAATTACACAGAAGCAAGTTGCCCAGCTTTCTCTTATGGGACCACTGGTGGATTTGAACCACTAGAGAGCCACCACCTTTGGGTTTAAGAGCCAGCTCCCTACAGACTAGGCCATTAGAGTTTCCCTGGAAAGGTAACACAGATTGAAAACCCAAAAGGTACAAATGAGATACATAGTGAACATTCTCCCTACTACCCTAGCCCCTAGTCTCCTAATTCTTTGCTTTCCTCCCTGAAAACAACCTCCACAGGTCAACATATCAAGGATATATACATGTGCACATATGTGCATAAGAAAATTCTTATTTCTGTATCCTCATTTCTTTACTTATATACTAGTAGTGTGATCTACAATGCTGTTCCCTTGAAAGCCTGGACATTTTAACAGGAAAAAACATCTATCATGGAACTTAACAAATATTAGTGCACATATCCCTTGTTATCTTTTTTTATGACTACACAGTGTTCAATTATACAAATCCATCATCAATTATTTAACCAATCCCCCAGTGATAGACATTTAAGTTGTTTCCAGTCCTTGGCGATACAGAAAACACTTCCATGAACAATCTTGTCCATATGTTGTTTTGTGCATGGTTTGAATTTCTAGAAGCAATTTGCTGAGTGCAGACTATGTGCATAGGTAGTTTTGAGAGATCTTGCCAGATCAGCCTTCCCTGGATTGGACCATGTTGGTGTCCATAATGGTGGTGTCCTCACAGTCTCCCAACCCTCCAGCAACTACCCAAGAGTGTCTGTCCGCACCCCTCCACCCTGGCCCTCATCAATGCGTCCTCATCAGTCTTGGTGACCGAGGGAGGGAAGAGGGTTCCCAGGGATATTCCCACATGAATTTCCTCTCACCGTGAGGGGGAGCATTCTCCATCATGAGGTCTAGAGCCATTGGTTTCTCCTTTGTGTGAGCTGTTTGTCTGTCCTTCGACTATATTCTTATTGGGATGTTTATTTTTTTTTTTGGATGTTTATTTTTCTTAATGATTTGTGGGAACTATTTATTTACCAAGAAAATCAATCCCTTGCTATATGACCTGAATTGCAAATATTTCTGGCCCTTCCTGGGAAGGTAATTTAAAGAAAGAGACATACTGAGGGGAATCTGGTGTCTCTCCTCAGAGCCCGCCAAGTGACCACTGAAAGAATTGATGGTTAGGTGATTAAGTAATCTGATGAATGAAACCTTCAAACCAGAAGACCCGGCCTCAGTCCTGAGCAAAAAGGTGCAAGAGAAAGCGCATCTGCAAAGAAGCTCCCAGCGAATCCCAGGGGCTGCCTGCTCCCCTCCCCCGGGATGCCCCCCTTCCCTGGAGAGACCTTACAGCAGCCCAGCTCCACAGGGCAAGAGAGCAGGCACCGTCTCCCATTACAGAATTTATCTCTCTTGTCCGCCTGTCAGAAACAGAGAATTTATTGCCTCATTCACTTTGAACAAAACCTGTTTCTGGAGATTTTTATGATGGAGGAGTAAGAAAAGGAGTAAAGTGAGGGAGGAAGTGTCGATGGCAGGGATGTGGCCTGGAATATATAATCTTGTAAAAAAAACCTGTTTCGGCAAGAGGCCAACCTCAGGCTCTGGGCATCTGTGATTTCTCTGGCAACCTTGCTCCCAGATGGGGGGAGAGTCACTCTTTAACATGTGCAGGGTGGGGATGGGGACTCGGTGCACAGGAAGCAGGGAGATGGGCTTCTCTGCCAGCACCCGTGGCCCCCGGGATCAGGTTGCCCTGTGGTGTCGTCACACTGGCCTCTTCTCTACCAGGCCCCAGTACCAGGCCTCTATCCGTTCCACCTCCTCCCAAGATCCTCATGTCGCTGCCCCTCCTGTGTGCCAGGCACTGAGCTGGGCACACAGGGGAGAGCAGGGAGTGAGCCAAGAGCAGCCCCACTGCATACTGAGCATATACTATATGCTGCCCCCATGGCACTCACCAGGTGTTAGTTAATCTCTGCAAGTTCCCCAGGATGCACCCCTGACAAGGTCAGAACAGTCGTTATTCCCAATTTATGGAGGAAAGGAGGGGAAACGACAAGAAAACAATCCACTAAGTCAAGATCTCGACCAGAACCAAGCACAGCCTAGTGCCATTTGCTGCCTTCTCTCATGGGAACCCCATGGCCCTCAGGGGAGAAATGTGCTCTGTGGGGACCCCACACGCGTCAGTGGAGATCTGTCTTCCAGGAGACCCCACGTGCGTCAGGAAAGAGCTCTGCTCCTATTGCAGAGACCCCACACATGTAAGGGAAGATCTGTGCTCCAAGGTTTCATGACTGTTTTCTTAGAAGTAGATTGCCAGGTCTTTCCTCCTAGTGCCCCTGGGTGGGCTCCAACCCCCGCCCTTTCAGTTAAGTGCACACATTAACCCTGTACCAACAGCCTGATCAAACCCATAAATTTGAGTCTTTACAATCTACTGCTCAGGTGGCATAACTGTGGTGATAAGTATGGCATGGGACGAGTTAGGTGCTGGCCCAGGGTTAGCTTCTCAGGCCTGGGCACTGGGAATGGCCTCCCAAAAGTCAGCTTGGGGAACTCTGTGAATGTAGAGGGGAGAAACAGGAGACTCTGAGACAGCAGGAAGCACCAAGTTGGAAGTGTTGCAGGCGCAGGGTTGCTAGAGGAGCAGAGGGGCTGAGGACAGAGTGGCAGGGGGCAGCGGCTTCCTTTGGCCCTTTCCCCAGAGAGCCTACCTTTTCGGAATCTGCCCTCCCTGTCCCTCTCACTCAACATTGCCCCCTTGTGCCGTCCATCACTCCTCCCTCCACTGCAGGCCTGGCCTGAGCCTTGCTGTGCTCTGGGCCTGCACCACCGCTGGGAATACAGCCATTAATAAGGCGCATGAATAAATCAGGGCGTCTTGTGAAGAGCTGTGCGAGCCTAAGTGCTCTAATAAAGTGGTGTGTGAACGCGGAGGAGGGAGCAATTAAACCGGCTGCCAGGGGAAGCTCCAGCTGGGGCTGGGGCAGCAGAGGGTGGGTGGCCAGGGGTGCTTGAGGCCAGCAAGGTGCTGGGGGCCAGGAGGACAGAGATGCTGTGCTGGAGGAAGCCCCTGGCTATGGCACAAGAGGTGGAGGAAGGAGGGAGCTGGGAATTGTGTGGTTAGAGGAGCATGTTAGAGTGGCTTCTGCCATAGCAGTGGAGGAGAAGCAGCTTGTAAGCCCAGACTCCCAGCTCCCTGTCTAGTGCTCACCACCAAGTGCATGTTGAAACTGTATGAAACTGCTGAACTGTATGGCTACAATTTTAGGTCAAAATGATGGGATATTAGCAAGTTTATTATTCACTCTATTACTTTACTTATTGCTCCTCTCCTTTACCACTATATGAAAATTTGTACTCTGTGAAGAGAAGGATTTTGGTGGATTTTTTTTTACCCCACCCCCCGGATTTTGGTTAGTTTTGTTCATGACTGCCATTCACAGTGCCAAGAAGGCGCCTGGCATGGAGGAAGTAGTTTCTCAGTGAGTATTGATAGACCAGGTGGATGATGGATGGACAGACAATTGAGTCAATGAATGGACGAGTAGAAGAACAAATTTATGACTGGCGGAATGCAGGGACGAGCAGAGAAAGGTTAAGGAGGTTAGCTTTCCCTCCTAAACATGGAAGCGGCCAAGGGACAGATACCTTAAGCTCAGCTTTGGAAAGCCCTGATTCCAATCAAATTCTTTTTGAAGAGACTGTGCAGGTCGAAACTCTGGGTTCTTTATCAGTAAATAGGAGCAAGAGTCGATGCTTCAGATTTCTATAGGATTATGTCAGAATGCTACAAGATGTCCTCACACTTCCAGGCAGGCAGCAGGCCCATTGTAAATGCTCTCTCCTTCTCCTTCCTTTTTTCTCTGTATGGTGACTCCTTTTCTGTCCACACACAAAGACGCCAAGCTAAAAATGTCTGGGCTCATTTGAAAAATGGCACCCCTTCACAAAGAGGAAGAGTGCTTGCTGGGCTGAGGTGTCAGGAAACTTGGGGCCACTCTGCCTTGGCCACACACTGGCTCCGTGGCTTCACTCAGCCTCTCAGTGCTCAACCCTTGCTCCATGCTAAAAAGAAAGTGAGCTGTCCATCTGTAAGTGCTCCCACTCCTGGCATCCCCATGAGAGATATTCTCAAGCCCCTTGGCTTCAGAGAAGGTCCTTGTGTTCCCTAAATCTGAGCTTCCTCAGTGTCTGGAGTGGAAGCATTAGGATTCTTATTTAGAGGAGAAGCAGGACTGAGTAAAGGCTTGGGATCGTCACCACCACCCACTCAGCCTGTCTGCACCTCCTCCCTCACCCCCTAGAGTGTGGCCCCCAGGTCCCACCCAACACTGGTTGAACGGACAGAGTCGAGCAAAGCCCACCTCCACTGAATGACCTGGAGATGCCAACATTGTGACCACTTTTGCTCTGATGTTAGGACGCAGCCACCTTGATGTAGACACATTCCCGACTCAGCTTGCTTGCAAAGCAGACATTCCATTTTCAGCTATTTTGTTTACTGTCACCAAGTAATATCTGGAAATGGCCATATCCTATACCCTTCATCCCTCACCTGGACCTTTATCATCCTCCAGCCTCCACTGCAAGGGGGAGGTGGGGAACCAGTAAGGGTGAGACGTGATCATGGTAGGGAGGGCGGAAAGAGAATGGGGAAGGGCTGGCATCATCAGGGAGCTGGGTCAACAAAGGGGTCAGGACATGTGCTGGAAACATTATGTGGAAATAAAATACAGCAGTTATCATTTTTATATGGGAACTATAGAAAGTCAGCCTAAAACACCCTATCAGACACCCTGACCCCTTGCTCCTTGGGGTTTGCCTTCAAACTATGGGCAGAGCTGGCCCTAATGGCCTGGAGAGAAGAGGAAAGGAGAGGAGAGGAGAGGAGAGGAGAGAGGCCATCCATGGTGGACCTGGTTAGGGTAGAAGATAGGGTCAGGCAACCTCTTAAGAAATCTTCCAATTGCCCATGAACCATGAAATACTGTTTCACTCAGTGTCATCAGAGATGGAGACAACACGATGGAAACATTCCCAACACCCCTGGGCTAAGCCTTAGATATGGACTATCCAGAGTCCTCTGCTCTCAAGTCTGTACCTCTTGACAATCCTAGAAGCTGGGTTACACTAGTGTTACCCCTATTTTACAGATTATAAAGTTGAGGATCAGCAAGGAGAAGACATCTACTCCAGGTAGTCCACTTTGCCAGTGATGGGGGAGATTCAAGCCCATGTCCCTGGACTCCCGACTCCGGGTATTTGTGCAAGCTTCCAGCAAGGACACCTTCTGGTATCCTGGCCAGTAGCATTGGGAGAGCAGAGAGTTAACACCCAAAAGGACACAGGATGCAGACAGCCTGACAGATGTGCCCAGATCATCACCTCTGATCTGAGAAACGAAGGCAGCTCTGCTAGATCAGCTCAGAGTGTATAGCGTCCATGGTGGCTGCAGGGGACCACAACATCTACCTGAAACCATGCAATAACTTCCAGTCCGCTGAGCTGTCCCTCTGTCCAGGCAATCAGGCTACCTGTGTCCATCAGACAAATTTATGAGAAGCAGCAGCAAGGGCCCTCAGAGCTCTGTCACCATTCCCTTCATCAATCCTACCACTGGGTAGGCAGGAGGCAGAATATATGTGAGGTCATTTGAAGATGGGGGGGCGGAGGGAATCATTCCAACTCTCCTGAAATAGCCATCCCTGCTTTGCAGCAATTGACGCTTCTGGGCCTTAAATCAAATTCTGCAGCAAGAAGCAAACTCAATCTTCTCTCTCCCAAGTTTGGCTTTTTATGAGATTGGCAATAAACTGGGGTGTGGAAAGAGAAAAGGTACCAAAGGTCACGAGAACTTGGGCCATGCCCCCTTGGTCAGAGGTGGTGGGAGGCAGCAGGAACCTGACTAAAGGTTATGGAAGTTTTCCACTTCCAGGGTCCTGTGGTGGAGTGTCCTCGTGCCAAGTCAGCTCCAAAGGACCGAGGAAATAAAGGAAAAAGACAATGGTCTCCCTGACTTTGGAACTCTTCACATGGTCAAAGAAAAGACCCTGAGGTCCAGGCAAGTATAAACAGTGCGAGCTGTGACACAGGCAAGTGTGTGTCTGTTTGCCGTGACCATAGATGAGTCCCTGAGTGACACAGACAGTTTGTGTCCAGCTACTAACTTAAAAGTTAGTGATACAAAGTCACTGAGCTGCACCACGGGAGAAAGACCTGGAGATCTTCCACAAAGATTAGTGTCAAGAAAACTCTATGAAGCTGTCAGGTAACACATGGATAGTCAAGAGTCAGAATCTTCTTTTTTTTTTTTTTTTTAAGAGTCAGAATCTTCTTGGGTTTGGTTTTGGCTTTTCTTTTCTCTTTTTTACATGTTTAGCTAGATGCGCTTAGATGTTTTCATTCAGGTTAAAGAGGATTACTGTGAATGTCCGACCCATGCCAGGAGAGAGAAGATCAACACTGCTTTAACTGCAAAACAATCTATTGTTCTGGGCATTTCTTTATTATTATTATTATTATTATTGAAAATTTATAGAGACCTTGAATTTTCATTCATTCATTGTTGCACTTTTATCCCTACCCACCTCTCTCCGCCCCAGTTCACTCTTCTCTTTGCAAAGTAAAAGAAAAATTCTTTCTTTGTTATACAATCCCTCCCCTAAAGTCCACTTCACTATGCAGCCTTCATTCTGAACTCCTGTCATGACAATAATACCTAATCATATTTCTCTTTTAAAACAGTTCTCTCCCTCATATGTTTCAATGCAGTATACATAATTTATCCCATCTTTCTCAGTGTTTCTCCAACCCTGATGTGAGTCCTGTTTTACAACAGTGGCATTATGCAGTATTTGTCCTTTCATGACTGAGATATTTCACTCAGTATAATACCCTCCAGGATCACTCATTTTGTATATTTCATGAGTTCCTTGTTTTACAATGTTCTGGGTATTTCCTGATATGAGTGTGATGAGTACATGCCTTAAGGACTGTAAGTTTGAGAGCAATGGGGCTGGTTAGCAGAACTTGCCAAAGGCCAGTCCACTTTTCCTATCTGAGTGTCTGGTATGTCTCTCCACATCTTAAATAGGACATGATCTCCAGGCTTAAAAGAGTACTGGTTTCCTTGCAAAGTATATCTTCTCTGTGTGGCTCATGGTGGACACAAGGTTACTCCAAGGACAGGGATGCCAAAGAAGCGGTTTTGGCTTTTCTAACCTAAAAGATGGCTTTTCAAATCCACCCCGTAGACCACAGAAGGGAGATCTGGTGTTCAGCTTCTGCAAAGACTGTCACTGAGAAAAGCCAAAGGAACTATTCTACAATAACACTCGGGCCCTCACAAAAGACTCAATTCTGAGACAATGGGCTTGCTTTTAGTTTCTAAGGAGCAATTAACTCCTCCAAGGTATCAGGAGAGCTCTTTAAGATGAAGAGGCATTTAAACTCCTTGTAGTTCATAATGACTAGGGAGTATTGATGTGTTTGTGCTGTGGTGCTGGAGAAGAGTATTGAATATATCCTGGACTGCTAGGAGAACAAACAGGTTCGTCCTAGAGAGGGTGAGAACAGGCTGCTCCTTGGAGGCAAGGATTCTGAAGCTTCATCTGACATACTTTGGATATGTTGCAAGAAGGGACCACTCCTTGGAGAGGAACGTCATGCTTGGGAGGGTAGAGGGACAGAGCAGGAGAGGAAAACCTTCGATGAGATGAATCGATTCCGTTATTAGGGTAATGGGGGTAGGTGTGTCAGAGGCAGTGAAGTTGGCACAGGATAGAGCAGGGTTTAGGACTGTTGTTCATAGGGTCGCTATGAGTCACAGACAACTCAACAGCACATAACAACAACAACCCCATAAACACTGGTGTTCCTCAGGGTCTTTGTCCTTTTAGATCTTTGAGGTTCTTCACTTTCCCTTCTGCATCAGATTTGTTGACATCTGTGTTACTGGCATTTGGGCCTGAAAAATTCTGTTGTGGTATAGGACATTCATTTGCATCCTCAACCTCCTCCTATTAGATGCCACATGTTTTGTTAATCATGACAAAGAAAACTCTCTTGAGATAAACACCCTCTATAAGCAAATTTGCGCCAGTTGAAAATCATTGCACGCTTATGATGCTAGCGTCTCACACTTAAGATGACAGCTTCAGCTGATGTTTCATCAACCCTGTCAACCCCAGGCCTCACTGCAAAGGTTCCTACCCCTCCCACAGGGAACCCGCTAGCAGACACTGCTCCAGGACTGACTCCTAACTGAAGGTGGTTTACACAGGGAACACCAGCACTACGTGTTGTTGTTGTTGTTATGTGCTGTCAAGTCTTTTGCAACTCATAGTGACCCTATGTATAAAAGTCCTAAACTCTGCTCTATCCTGTGCCAATCGCACTGTCTCTGACACACCCATCGCGATTACCCCAGTCACTGAATCGATCCACCTCATAGAGGGTCTTTCCGCTCACTCTCCAATGACCTGTCTCTCCTTACAACATGTCCAAAGTATGTCAGACGAAGCCTCAGAATTCTTGTTTCCAAGGAGCAGCCTGGTTTAACCCTCTCTAGGATAAACCTGTTTGTTTTCTTAGCAGTCCATGGTATACTCAGCACTCTTCTCCAGCATCACAACTCACAGGCATCAATCTTCTTCTATCCTCCCTAGTCATTGTCCAACTCTCTAATGCATAACAAGTAATTGCAAAGACCATGCTTGTATCAGACACACCTTAGTGTTGAGAATGACATCATTGCTCTTCAGTACTTTGGAGAGGTCCCTAACAGAAGACTTTCCCATTGCAATATGTCTTTTAATTTCCTGGATGCTGGTGCCAAGAGTGTTGACTGTGGATCCAAGCAAACTAAAGCTGTGAACAAGCTCAATCTCTTCACCATCTATCCTGATGCTGCCAATTGGCCCAGTAGTGAGAATCTTTGTCTTCTTAACATTGAGCCTCAATACATATTGGAGGCTGCAGTCCTTGATCCTCTGCAGCAAGTGCTTCAGGTCCTCCTCAGTTTCAGCAAGCAGGGTTGTGTCATCTGCGTAGCGCAGATTGTTTATAGATCGTCCACCAATCTTGACTCCACATTCCTCCTCATAGAGCCCAGCTTCCTGGATAATCTGTTCTTCATATAGGCTAAAAGGTATGGAGATAGGACACATCCCTGGCATGCACCCTTCCTAATTTTGAACCATGCAGTGTTTATATA
>NW_006399808.1:1507244-1509544 GCF_000299155.1 Elephantulus edwardii | reverse complement strand
ACAGGTCCTTGGAGAGAGACATCATGCTTGGTAGGGTGGAGGGACAGCGCAGGAGGGGAAGACCCTCTATGAGGTGGATTGATTCAGTGACTGGGGTAACCTGGATTGGTGTGTCAGAGGCAGTGCGATTGGCACAAGATAGAGCAGGGTTTAGGGCTGTTGTACATAGGGTCGCTATGAGTCGCAAATGACTTGACGGCACATAACAACAACAACAACATATGAAATCCAATGTAAACAAAAGATTGTATGAAACACAATGGGGGGTTTTGGTGTGGGGTTTTTTTCCAATATAAAATAAAAATTTTTTAAAATAGAATGATGATAATCACAGCAGCTGACTTGGCATGCTCGGCAATATTCTGACCACTTAACCCTCACAACCTTACTCAGCAAGTGTAAGACCCTCATTGTCCTCGTTTTTCCACAGTAGGTGCAGAGAGGGGAAGCAACAGAAGGGACAGAAACAGCTCATCACTGGACTAAATGGCCCCTTCACACAGGAGTACCCCAGATATACAAAGCCCTGTCCCTTCTGAGCCTTTGTGGGTGCTAGAATGCATCTGCTCCTCCCCTCAGCAATGTCACTTATCCTCTCCCACCCTCCTTACCTCAAGCAGCATACTAACAGGCAAGCCCTCACAGAGTCCCAGGCCTTTCTGTAGGCCTGGGGGCCCAGTAACTGCAGTGAAGTGAACCCTCACCCTGCTCACTGGGAGGCCTGGAGAGCTGTGCCACTCTATATCCTCCAACGCAGCATATAGCTGGAGGATGCCAGACACCACAAGTGGGTCTGGCCTGTCCCACAAACAGGATGAGTCCAAAGATCCCGAAGCATCTCCAAAATTCAGGCTTTCTGACAGTCATAGTCCATCCTTTTGACTTTGAAGTCAGGAGGTCAACTGTGAGCCAGGCTACTTTGGTTTTACAATTAGCTCTGCCAAATGTACCAAAAGTACAAAGGTAGTTTCCTTAACCTCTTTAGCCTTATTTCCTGATCGGTAAATGAGTATCAACCCCAGTGGGTTATTACATCTAAAGCACTGGGCACAGCGCCCAGTCCCAGTGCATGGCTCACACTTTTGGCAGGTATGGATGCCCAAGTGCTCTGTGGTGAAATAAAATGTGGCCATGGAGCAATGGCCCACCTGGGCAGACCATGAAGCTTTGGCTACACATGTAACCAATGATCTGAAGCATCCTTGGTATCTCCAGGCTAGTGAACAAGTCCTCTGTGGCAATGCTTCTGGGAGAGAATGCTGCCTCCAAGCTCTGAGACATCAACGAAGTTCTTATTCAAATTGATGAGGACCTGTCATGCAACACCAGAACTTTTCTAAACTCCTGATGGGAAAGACTAAGGATCAGAACAAAGTTAGTTCCTGTGAAGCAGCCATCACTCTTTCCAGCATCTTCACCAATTTCTGACACAAGCTCTCTCCCTTACTCTCTACTTCTCTGCTGGGTCCAACAATTCACTGCAATGGCCACAGAGAACTCATAGCTTTATGGTGTATTTGGAAAGCTATGGGTTACAGTACAATCAGAATTAACTTGGAAGCAACAGAATGTAACTGAGAACAGGATCAACTTCATCACTCAGAACAGCTTCCAGCCAAGAGCACTCTCTCAGCTGACCCAGCCCACAGGCACACTGTCTTCTCTGCCTCAGGCCTCTCCTCTGTTGGCCTCACCACCAGCTTTGATGCTGAGTCCTTCTTCAGAGCCTCTCATCACCAGCTCTGCAACAAGAACACTTTTCTTAGACATTTAGCCACCAGAACCCTCTAGGCCTCTACCAAGAGCCTTACTGTTCTCTGCTCTGCTCTGACAAGCGTGGAAACTCTTCTGACTCATCCAATAAGCTTCCAGATCCTTCCTGGTCATCCCATAAAACTCTGTCAAGATGAAGTTATCTTTCCATGGGTCAGCAAGACCACTGCCATCACCTGTCCACACCAGTTCCCTGCCTCTGTTTCTCTGCATTGAGCTCTGCTGTGCGTGCCTGTGTTTCTCTCTGCACCCCTAAACCCTGTTCTATCCTGTGCCAATCTCATTGTCTCTGACACACCCATCTCAGTAACTCCAGTCACTGAATCAATCCATCTTATGTTAGCTTTTTTATTTTAGTTGGGTCTGTTGTGATGTTACCTGATTCATCTTTTATTCGGATTATTTGTGTCTTCTCCCTCTTTTCCATTGTGAGTTTTGCTAGTGGTTTATCAATTTTGTTGACCTTTTCAAAGAACCAACTCCTAGTTTTGTTGATAGTTTCAATTGTTTTTCTGTTTTCTATTTCA
>NW_006399808.1:1497648-1504944 GCF_000299155.1 Elephantulus edwardii | reverse complement strand
CAGGTCAATCACATGGAGGGCCTTGCTCAAACCTCTGCTGTCTCAGTGTGCTCACGAAGGGGTCCTTACCCAAATTCCTGTTGTTCGTTTCCTACCCAATGGTTTTCTCAGTTTTCCCAGCCTGGTGGCACTTACACAGGTGCCCTCACACAACAGCCCCTGCTCCAGCAGGGTCCTGGATCCGACAGGATCCGAATAGTCAAGGTCAACTTCCCACCAACCCACTAGCCTCTAGCTGGTCTGCAGAGTTCACAGAAGCCAGCTGGCTGGCTCGTTTTGGGTGGGAACCCAAGAGAGCTCAGCCAATTTCCCCACCTGTGGGCACACCCTTAGTTGCTCTCCCAGATAATCAGCCCCAGGAAACACAGATAAAATCCTACTGGCCTTTCTTCTGCCAGGTTAGTCCCACAACAGCTCAGTTGATAGCTCCAGGTGATGGCTGGATCCGTGGTGGTGCTCTGAGGTCACAGGGCTGTGGTGGGGGCTGAGGTGCGTGGAAGCAACGGACTAGGTGAGTAAGGAGCGCAGGCCTTGGACACTACCACCAAGAGGTGGGGGTGGGGCTTGGGCAGTGCTGTTCGGGGGTCACACAGGTGTGGGCTGCAGGGGGGTCACACTGTGGTGGGTAGTCTTCGCTCCTCTGGGGTTCCGCGGTGGATGGCTGACTATTGCTCTTCCTGGGTCTCTTCCCCACCCGTCTGGTGGCGGAACTCCGTCTCCGGTGGCGGAACTCCGTCTCTGGCCAAATCAATCCATCTTATTAAGGGTCTTCCTCTTCTGTGCTGTCCCTCCTCTCTCCCAAGCATGACGTCCCTCTCCAAAGACTGGTCCCTCCTTGCAACAGGTTCAAAGGAGGTCAGACAAGGTTTCAGAATCCTTGCCTTCAAGGAGCAGCCTGATTTCACCCTCTCAAGGATGAACCTGCTTGCTCTTTTAGCAGTCCATGGTATATTCAATATTCTTCTCTAGCACCACAGCTAAAAACACTTCTGAGCTATGAAAAGAACAGAGTAGACACAAAGGTGCGCATGCCACATGAAGATCAATAAGAGCTAAAGAACCAGCAGATCCCTAGAGTGACTGAGGAGGAGTGAGTCAATGTGGGCAGACCCTAATTTGCAATTTTTTTATTAATTTTAATGAAAGTTTACAGAGACTTAGGATTTCCAGTCATTCATTGTTTTACTTTTCTCTCTCACCATCCCCCACATTCACTCTTCTACTTAAAACGTAAAACTCTTTCATTGTTATGCAATCCCTTCCCCCCAGTCCACTCCACTATGCAGCTTTCATTCTGGACTCTTGTCATGACAATAATACCCAATCATATATCTCTTGTAAACAGATCTCTCTTTCATCTGTTTCAATGCAGTATACATCATTCCTCCCCTCCTTCTGTCCTCCCTCAACTGCTATGTCAGTCCTATTTTACAAGAGTGGCCCTATGCAATATTTGTCCTATTGTGACTGAGACATTTCACTCAGCATAATGTCCTCTAGGGTCATCCACTTTGCATAATATTTCCATGATTTCCTTGTTTTTCAATGCTGACTAGCATTCCATTGTGTTAATATACCAGAGCTTCTCTATCCATTTGTTTGTTAATGGGTCCTTGGGTTGTTTCCAGCTTTTTGCTATTGCAAACAAAGCCCCAATAAACATGGGTGTGCATATATCTGCTTGGGTGGTGGTTATGGTTTCTTTAGGGTAAATTCCCATTAGGTGAATTGCTATGTCAAATGCTATTTCTATTTGCAATTTTTTTAGAAAGTGTCATAGAGCCTTCCATAGTGGTTGCACCATTTTACACTCCCACCAACAGTGAATAAGTGTTCCAGTTTCTCCACAACCTCGCCAACATTTAATGTTTCCTATCCTGTTAAAATTTTGCTATTCTTTCTGGGGTGAGATTATTTTGAACATTTCTTCATGTGTTTGTTTGCCATCTGAATCTCTTCTTTGGTGAAGTGTCTGTTCATATCCTGTGCCCATTTTTCAATTGGGTTCTTTACCTTTATCTTATTGTGGTGCTCAAGTATTTTATAAATTTTAGATAAAAGTACCTTATCTGACATGTCATTATCAAATACTTTTTCCCGGTCTGTGGCTTCCCTTTTACCTTGTCGGAGAAGTTTTTGGATGTGCATAGGGATTTGATTCTTAGAAGGTCCCATTCATCTATTTTATCCTCTCCTGGTTGTAGATTTCCCAGGATGCTTGGAAGACTGTTTATGTTGTGGATTAAGACTTCTAGGGATCTTCCAAGCTTTTCTTTAATGACGTTTATAATCCTTGGTTTTAGTCCTTGGTCCATGATCCTCTTTAAGTTGGAATTTTAACCTTGAAAACTCTAAGAAAACAAATTTCTATTCTTTAAAGCTTTCTGTTGTGGTCACTAGCACACTTTCTTTACACTCTTTCTGTGTCCCTTCCAAGGGAGGACTGGAGATCAAATGATTGAATTTTATACTTCCAATTATTTCTTCATCGCATAGACTTTTCTTTTTCCTTTCTTTCTTTTTTTTATGAAAGGCACAAGAAACAGATCTACATCTGTGAAAAGAACCATTGGAAAAGCTAAACGTCAACAGTCAAGACCAGGCCAGGTGCTGCCTGTGGAAGAGATCATCAATTACTCATTTGCAAGTTCAAATTGATTCTAAAAATAAATAAATAAATAAAGACAAGTTCACAAGAACCAAAATAAGACCTTGCGTTTAGCTCACCGAAACTTAAAAATCCTCTAAAGAGAAAGTTTGAGACATTAAACACCAGTGATTTAAGACCATAAAGAGTGAAGAGTGAAAAACATCATTACAAAGTTAAAGGAGAAAGAAAAAACCAGAATAGATGTCAGAAGAGACTCTGAAAATTGCACTAGAGTCCAGAAGCCAAAACAAAGAGAATTGACAAATTATGATATATTCATACACAGGAGCAATCATTTTGTAAATTACTACCTAACTTGGGAGGAACTGGAGAGCATTATGCTGAGTGAACTCAGTCCCACAAGGACAAATACTATATAAAACCATTATTGTAGAATGAGTATGAAGATCCTAGGGGGAGGGGGAGGAGAGGAAGCAGAGAGATGAGCATGTGCTGGGGGGGATTAATCATGGGGTTGTACAATTTGTTGGGTGGGAGGTGAGGGAAATTGGAAGAATCTGGTCTGAAAAACAATGTATTTGAATTTTAGAAATAAATTAGTATTTTTTTAAAAAAGGGAGTGGAGATCAAAGAGCTGAACAGAGGGTTTCAAAGGGCAATTTGAGAAGGTAAAGTATTATAACAGAATATTTTTTAAAAATACATCAAATAGCTGGGATTGGAGAGTAAAAATAGAAAACCTTGGTTGGTATTTCTCAAGATGAAAGAACTAAAAAACAAATACAAGTCTGAAAGATGCTATGGTCAAAATCCTGAATGATCCAGAATGCACGCCAAAAAAAAAAGGAAGAAATACACAGAAAACTGATGGACACTGAAAAATTTTAAGACATACCAAACAAATAAGAGCAAATAGTAGAGAAAGAAGAAGTTTAAACTGTGCTGAAGGCATTCGTTAAAAAAATAAACAAATAAAATAAAATAAGGCCCCAGGAATTTATGCTATCTTATTTAATAAAAGATGGGACAAGTTAATATGTTTCATCTAACTGAAATAGCCCTGCATGCACTCACCATGTTTATGCCAGGGAATCTGGAGAATTACTGTCTAGATTACTGACTTGAAGAGATCCATATTTGTTCTTAATCCCAGAAAAAGGTGAACCAACAGAATGCGGAAATTATCATGCAATATCATTAATATTACATACAAGCAAAATATTGCTGAAGATCATTCCAAACAAGCAACATAAAAAGAGAAGTAGCAGAAGTTCAAGCTTGATTTAGAAGATGTTGTGACACCAGGGTCAGATGGATTCTGGATAAAATTAAAGAATACCAGAAGAGTGTCTATTTGTGTTTTATTGGCTATGCAAAGGTATTTGAGTGCATGGATAGCAAACTATGACTAACATTGAGAAGAATAAGAATCCCAGAACACTTAATTATACTCTTATGAAACCTATACCTAGACCTAGAAGCTGTTGTCTGAATAGAGCAAGGAAACACTGTATAATTTAAAATCAGGAAAGGTGTGTGTAAGAGTTGTTTCTCCATATCTGTTCAATATTTATGCTGGGCAAATCACTTGAAAAGTTGGACTCTTTGAAGAAAATGAAGTCTCAAGATCAGATGAAGACTCATCAACAACCTGTGTCATACAGATGGCACAACCTTGCTTGATGAAAGTGAAGAGGATTTGAAATATTTCCTGCAGAAGATCAAAGACTAAAGTCTTCAATATGGGTTGCATCTCAACATCAAAAAGACAAAAATCCTTGCTACTGGACCAATAAGAAGAGCATGATTGTCAACAATTTCATCTCATTTATATCTACAGTCAATGCCCTTGGCACCAGCAGTCAGGAGATTGGGAGATGGATATCACTGAGAAAATCGACTGTTAGGGACCTCTCCAAATTAATGAGGAGCAATGGTATCAGTTTGAAGACTAAAAATGTGCCAAATTTAGTCTGTGATCTTTTCATTAACTTGCTCTGCATCTGAGAGCTTGACAATAAATTATAATAGAAGAAGAATTGATGCCTTTGCATTGTGATGTTGGAGAAGAGTATTGAATATCCTGTACACTGACAAAAGAACAAACAAATGTCTTGGAGAAAATGCAGCCAGAACGCTCCTTAGAAGCAAGGATGGTGACGCTTCATCTCACATACTATGGATAAGTTGCTAAGAAAGGCTTGGAAAAGATATCATTTTTGGAAAGGTCAGCACAAGAAGGAGAAAACCCCAACAAAATGAAATGATACAGTGACTGCAGCAATGGGCTCAAGTGTGTTAGACATGATGAGGACAGCACAGGATAGAGTAGGGTTCAGATCAGTTATTCATAGGGTGGTCATGTTGTTCATAGGCAACCTCCCCTCTGTCTCAGAGATTTCTAGATCATTCTCCCTTGAAAGCAACCTTCCACCCACCCCATCTGTGATCGTGTAGCCAGAAAAGAGGGAAGCTTCTGTTCTTCACTGTCCACTGGTGTCTTTGAGAAAGTCTGAGACCCAGCACTTCTGACTCTCCATTTGATCTTGAAAATATGACTCTCAAGGTACAGAGAAAGCATCCAAAATGAATCATTTCTGAATAGATGGATTTGTCATTGATTTTTTCTCTTTTTCAGGAGGCTAAAGCCCTTCATCACTTCTCCTCTGCATAACCCCTAAAGTGTTTACATTTACACAAAGCTCTGAGTATGCCGTCTCAGTCCTCTAAATCATCAGTGGCTTCTTATAATATTGTTCTACTATTCTAAAATGGCCCTGGTCCCTCAGCTTATATATCTAGTCTTACCATGTAGATGTTGCCAGTACACCTAATCTTAATTCTCACTCTGCCCATCAACCTCTGTTCCTGCCACACACACCTCTTTCCTGACCCACTTCACCTTCAGAGTGACAATCTATGGGGAAATCTTTGGGTGATTGTTTGAGAAAGTCCCTGCTTTCCAAGGTCCTGACTCACACCATAAATTCACGGCCATTAAGTCTATTGCAACTCAGAGCAACCTTCCATCAAGATGCTGAGGCTGGTAGTCTTTGCAAAAGGAGACTGCCCATCTTTCTCCCTAGATTGCATTGTGGACCCAAATGTTCAACTTTTTTATTAGTAGCCTGACACATTGTACGCTACACCACTACAGCTCTCTCATTTTACACCACAGAGGCCAAAATCAACTTGTCTAGTCACCCTTGAAGACAAGGTGGAAATGTGTGACCTAAATCATAAGAAAATCCATGCCAAATTTCATTACAAGCTAAGAACATGGAGAAGCAGGTGCTGGGCAGACAGGATTCTGGCACGAAGAGAAGCAGCTACAGCTCATTTCTTTAAACAGCAGTTGTAGTGGTTCTACTAATTATGTCTAGTGTTTCACAAGAGTAGTACAAGCCTCAGTGTCTGCCCAGCAGGAAGAAACTAAGGTAACTATGTTATGACTATTGGAATGATGCTGCTGTGATGTGGGATCTGGCCTCTACCTGACTGCTAGCTCTAGGGTCAGTTCTCATTTCCTTTGTAACGCTACTGAGCTAAAGTTCTATCTTTTGATTAAAAACAACAGCACTGGTAGACAGGCCCTAACCTTTCCCTGTGTTTACAAATCTCCATTCTCTACTCAAACATTAAGTCCTCTTCTTGACCCTTCCAAATCCTTCATGATCCAATGACAAATTTTCCACTACAAGACACCTTCTCTGACCACTCAAGAGCTCTTTTCTTTGACCCTGTTGTTGCTATGTACCATCAAGTCACTTGCAACTCACAGCAACCCTATCTATGTACAAGACCCCTAAATACTGTTCTATCCTGTGCCAGCCTCGCCATCTGAAACACACTCATTCCTACCACCCCAATCACAGAATCAATCCATCTCATTGAGGGTCCTCCTCTCCACTCTTCCAAACATGTCTCTCTCCAAGGACCAGTCCTTCCTTGCAACATGCCAAAGGATGTCAGATGAAGCTTCAGAATCCTTGAGTCCAAGGAGCATTCTGGCTTCACCCTCTCCAGGACAAACCTGTTTGTTCTTCTAGCAGTCCATGGTATATTCAACACTCTTCTCCAGCACCAGAGCCCAAAGGCATCAAATATCTTTCTATCATCCCTATTCACTGTCCAACTCTCCAATAGCATGTAATTGCAAAGACTGTAACCTGGATCAGGTACACCTTAAACTCCAGCCTGATGTCGTTGCTTTTCAGTACTCTTGAGAGGTCCCTCACAACTGACTTTCCCAATGCAATTTGTCTCTTGATTTCCTGGCTGCTGTTACCAGGAGTGATGACTGTGGAGCTAAATAAACTAAAACGATCTCTTCACCATCCATACTGATGCTGCCAATTGGCCCAGTGGTGAAAATTTTCATTTTCTTGATGTTGAACTTCAATCCATATTGAAGGCTACAGTCCTTGATCTTCTGCAGCAAGAGCTTCAGGTCCTACTCAGTTTCAGCAAGCAGGGTTGTGTCATCTGCATAACGCAGGTTGTTGATGACTCTTCCACCAGTCCTGATGCCACATTCTTCCTTGTACAACCCAGTGTCTCAGATGATCTTTCCTGCATACAGATTGAAAAGGTTGTTGTTGTTGTTGTTGTTATGTGCCATCGAGTCATTTGCGACTCATAGCGACCCTATGTACAACAGCCCTAAACCCTGCTCTATCCTGTGC
>NW_006399808.1:1490172-1495796 GCF_000299155.1 Elephantulus edwardii | reverse complement strand
GTTTGCACTCTTCCTGGATGATACATTTGACAACCTCCCACAACTCATCTGGTTTTCACTCATTAGTGTTCAAGGCCTCAAACCTGTTCCTGAGATGATTCTGAAATTCAGGTGGGATGAAATCAAAGTCATATTTTGGCTCCTCTGAATTTGGTTTAATTTTCCTCAGTTCCATCTTGAACTTGCATATGAGTAGTTGGTGGTCTGTTCCACAATCAGCTCCTGGACTAGTTTTCACAGATGATATTGATTGAAACGGTATGGAGACAAAATACATCACTGACAGACCCCCTTCTTGATTTTGAACCATGTAGTGTCTCCTTGCTCTGTTCTGATGACTGCCTCATGGTCCAAGTATAGGTTTCACATTAGCATAATCAAATGTTCTGGGATTCCCATTCTTTTCAGAGTCAGCCATAGTTTGGTGTGATCCACACAGTTAAATGCCTTTGTATAGTCAATGAAGCACAGATGGACATTCTTCTGGTATTCCCTGCTTTCTGCCAAGATCCACCTTACATTAGCTATAGTATCCCTAGTACCACAACCTCCTCTAAATGCAGCCTGCACAGCTGGCAGTTTTCTGTTGACATATTGCTCCAAACGTTTTTGGATCATTTCCAGCAGAATCTTGCTTGCATATGATATTAATGATATTGTTCGAAAATTTCCGCATTCCGTTGGGTCACTTTTCTTTGGAATGGGAACAAACATCAACCCTACATTTTAATATATTTGGCAGTGAATTTCATCTCCCTCATTTATTGTGCTTATAATCTGTAGCAAAACACATGCAAGAGTCTTATCTGGGGAGAAATCCAACAAAACCAAATACTCTTTAGAGCCACAATCCACCACTCATCTGTCAGTTTGTTGTAATACAGTGATCATCAAGGTCAGATGGATCTCGGCAGAAATCAAAGAGTACTAGAGGAGTGCCTATCTGTGTTTCATTGACTATGCAAAGGTATTTGACTGTGTGGATCACAACAAATTGTGTCTAACCATGGGAATCCCAGAACACTTGATCATGCTCATGAGAAACCAATGCTCAGACCAGGAAGCAGTCCTCAGAACAGAGCAAGGAAACACTGCATGCCTCAAAATCAGGGAAGTAGTGTATCAGGATTGCAATCTGTCTCCATACTTTTTCAATCTGTATGCAGAACAAATAATTTGGGAAGCAGGGCATCAGGATGTGGTATCAGGATTGGAGGAAGACTCATCAACAACCTATGTTATGCAGATGACACAATCTTGCTTGCTGAAACTGATGAAGACCTGAAACATTTGGTGTGGAAGGTCAAGGACTGTAGTCTTCAATATGGATTAAAACTCAACATCAAGAAGACAAAAATTCTCACCACTGGGCCAATTGGCAGCACCATGATAGATGAAGAAGAGATTGAGATTGTTAACAATTACAGCTTGCTCAGCTCCACAGTCAACACTCTTGGCACCAGCAGTCAGGAAATCAAAAGATTAATTACACTGGGAAAATCTTCTGTAAGGGACCTCTCCAGAGTACTGAGAAGCAACGATGTCAGTCTAGAGACTAAGGTGCACCTGATCCAGACCATCGTCATCGCAATTACTTGCAATGCATCAGAGAGCTGAAAAATGACTAAGGATGATAAAATAAGAATTGATACCTTCAAGTTGTGGTGCTGGTGAAGAGTCTAGAACATATAATAGGCCTCTTAGAAAATGGTCAGTCTGCCTTAGAGAGAGTGAAACCAACTTTCTCTGTGGAGGCTAGGATTTTGAAACTTCAACTCACGTATTTTGGGTACGTGGACAAGAGGAACCAGTCCTTGGAGAGAGCCATCATGCTTGGAAGGGTGGAGAGACAGCACAAGAGAGGAAGACCCCAGATGAGATGGGTTGACACTGTGACTAGGGTAATGGGGGTAGGTGTGTCAGAGTCAGTAAGACTAACCCAAGATAGAGCCGAGTTCAGAGCTATTATACATAAGGGTGCTATGAGTCACAGGCAAGTCAATGGCACATAACAACAACAACAACATCAACAGAAGAGGACAGTGAAGAAGAGCTGTTATTATTGCTAGCATATGATGGATTTTGGCTGAAAGCAGAGAATATCGTAAAGCTGTTTATCTATGTTTTATTGACTATGTAAAGACAACATTCATCTGTGTGGATTATAACAAACTATAGATGACATGGTAAAGAATAAGATTCTAAGAAAATTACATTGTTCTCATGGAGAACATGTATGTATACCAAGAGGCAGTTATTAAAAGAGAAAAAGGGGATACTGCGTGGTTTAGAACAGGAAGGTTATGTGCCAGAGTTGTATTCTTTCACCATACATATTCAATCTGAATGTTGAACAAATAATCTGAGAGTATATGGTGAATAATGTGACATTAAGATTGCAGGAAGATCCATTAACAATGTTTGCTATTTAGATGGAACAACCTTGCTTGGTGAAATGGAGAAAACTTGAAGCATTTACTAATGAAGATCAAAGCCTATAGACCTCAATACAGATTGCATTTCATCCTAAAGAAAACAAAAAGCCTTACAACTGGTCCAGTAAGCAACAACATGATAAGTGGCTAAAAGATTGAAATTGGTAAGAATTTTATTTTACTTGGACCCGTAATCAATGCCTATGCTGGGAGCAATCAAGAAATCAAAGGATGTATTGTGTTAGGCAAACCTGTTACAAAAGACCTCTTTAAAGTTTTAAAGAACAAAGATTTGAGGAGTAAGCTGTAAATGCTACAAGCCATGGGATTTTCAACCCTTTCAAATGCATGAAAAAGCTGGTGAATTAATAAAGACTGAAGGATTGATTCCTGAAAGTTACTCTATTGAAAGAAAATATTGAATATTGAAATACTAAATACACCAGGGAGTGTGAGAATAAAAAAAACCTGCACATCAAAAAACTTCTCTAATAGGGCAAAAAGGAAAGCCACAGAGTGGGGGAAAAATATTTGGTAATGGCATGTCTGATAAGGGACTTAACATCTAGAATATAAAACACATAAGCACCTCAGCAAGATAAGGATAAACTGGCAGGAAGGAGCATGAGACAGGAGGAAGGAGCACTGGATGGCAGGAAGAAGCATGGGACAGTGCTGTCTGCACTGATCCCACAGTTACTGGGAGAAGGGGGAACTTCTGTCTAGCTTGACCACCCAGGACTACTTAACTCAAGAGCAGTGAGCCGCGTGTCCCAGGAGAAGCTGCCAGCTGAGTCCTAGCCATAAGCCACCTATCTAGCTGCTGTGAAAGGCACCGATCAGAAGCAAGCAAGCACTTTGGGGAACAAACTGCTGTCTGGCCTGACCACAGGGGACCACTAAACTCAGGCAACAGGGAGGTCCTGGGCCCCTTGACAAAGGTGGAAAGGTAATTCCAGAAGGGAACAGCAAGTTTTCATGGTGTTCACTCAGGTACTTTGAGGAACAAACTGTTGTCAGGCCCAAGACCTGCAAGTCCTTAGACCAAAAAGAGTACATAAATATATAGATGCTTCTCAAAACATTGCTGTGGATAAACATGGACATTTGAGAGCTGTGGGAGCTGCAAGCACCAGCAGGGTGCAGCAAGTGTTGGTCAGTAGGGATGCAACGAGCCTCTGTGGGGAGCAGCAAGCTGCAGCAGGGAGTAGTGAGCAGCAGTGGGACCCACCCACAATGCAGGACAGTGGAAAATTGAATGAGGTCTCCCCTACACTCCCTTCCCATGTCCACTTGTGTGTGTGTGTGTGTGTGTGTCCCACACCAAGTGTGTGTCTGCACATGCACCCACTCTACATGCATCTGCTTGTGTGCCTGTCCAACCTTCTGCTAGAGCAGTGACGTCAGATCAAGAACCAGCTACCATCTTAGGCACGAAACTCTCTACCACAGCAATGTTCCAAAAGAAGCAGACTACCTCACTCCATACACAAGCCCAAAGCAAGATATCACCCCCAAAAAGAGACACAGTAGCAATGGATTTCCTGAAGCCAGACAGTCTGATGGAACTTTCTGACACAGAATTCAAAAGAACAATGATTGAATATTTTCAATGGGTGAAAAACAAACTTGAAGAATTTCAGGACACTGCAAGCAAAAATCAGGAGGAGCATTAAAAAACAACCCAAAACAAAGCAGATAAAACTAATGAGGCTTTAGAGTCACTGGAAAAACAAGAAACCATGATCCAAAATATGAGGTCCAACGTTTCAGATACTGTCAACATGATGGAGGGATACATGAACAGAATTGAAGACATGGAACACAAAACCAGTGAAACAGAAGACATAATTGTCACCACTGTTCAGCTAGAGCAAAAAGCAAAATAATAAAGAAAAAAGAGGAAAAAGAAGAAAACCCAAGAATAATGTGGGACACCATCAAAAGAAATAACATGCGCATCATCGGAATCCCAGAACAGGAGGAAGCAAGTAAAGGCAACGAAAAAGTTGTGGAAGAATTACTAGAAGAAAACTTCCCAGGCATAATAAAGAATGAGAATATATATTCAAGAAACTGAGCAAACACCCTATAGAATAGACTCCAAAAGAAAAACATCAAGGCATATAACATTCAAATTTACTAGAAATAAAGATAATGGCATAGTTTTGAAAGCAGAGAGGGAGAAATAAAGAGTAACCTATAAGGGAGAGCAGATAAGATCAAATGCTGATTTCTCAGCATGAAAGCAAGACAGTGGAATGACATGTATCAAGCACTCAAAGAACACAACTGTCAACCAAGAACACCGTACCCAGAAAAACTCCATAAAATATGAAGGAGAGATCAAGATATTTCCAGAATAACAAAACCTAAGGGAGTTTATAAAAACAAGATCAGCATTGCAGGAAACACTTCTTACAGAAGTGCTACAGAAAGCAGGATGAGCCAAAATAATTAGCAACAACAGCAAAAAGAACTCAACAAAATGATGGAAATAAAACTTTGCCTCTCAATAATCACACTCTATCAATATGTTGTCTGCAAAAGGCACACCTGAAAAATGAAGATAAAGAAAGACTAAAAATAAAAGGGTGGGCTAAAATATACCAAGCAAATGGCAACCAGAAAAAAAGCAGTTGTAGCAACATTAATCTCTGATAAAATACATTCCAATGAAAAAACATCACAAAGGACCAAAAAGGTCACTACATAATGCTTAAAGGGCCAATGGAAGAAGAGGACATAATAATAATTAATATTTATGCATCAAATGAAAGACCTGAAAAACATATAAAACAAACATTATCAAAACTGAAAAAGGCAATAGCAACACTACTATAGTTCTTAGAGATTTCAATAAAACATTCTCAAGAAAAGATAGAACTACCAGAAAGAAACTCAACAAAGATACTGAAGAATTAAACTACACAATAAACCAACTCGATCTAATAGACATTTATAGGCTAAGGTACCCCCCAAAAGCACAGTGTACCTTTTTCTCCAATGTACAAGGAACATTCTCCAGAATAGATCACGTTTTAGGTAACAAGGTCAGCATCAATAAATTTAAAAACATAGAAATAATACAAAGCTACACTGAAGACGACATTCAGATGGCTAACAAGCACATGAAGAAATGCTCAAAATCCCTAGCCCTAAGAGAGATGCAAATTAAAACAACTATGA
>NW_006399808.1:1485739-1488832 GCF_000299155.1 Elephantulus edwardii | reverse complement strand
TTTTTTAAAAATGAAAATACAGGTCTACCCGGAAAAAAAAGAAATAATACAAAGCATCTTCTCAGACCACAATGCCACAAAATTAGAAATTAATAACAAGAGGATAAAGGGGGGGGGAATCATGCATTTGGAAGCTGAACAACACCTTGCTTGAATATGAGTGGGTATTAGAAGAAATAAAAAATGAAATTAAGTTTCTTTAAACAAATAACAATGAAAACACCACTCACCAAAACCTCTAGGAAACAGCCAAAGTCAGAGGTCAATTTATAGCAATAAGCAAATACATGAAAAGCAGGAAAAAATGACCATAGATTCTCTAACCCAACATCTCCAACAAATTGAAAAAGAACAGCAAGAAAACCCAACACCTTCTAAAAAAAACTGAAATTATAAAAATTTGAGCAGAAATAAATGAAATAGAAAACCAAAAAAAAAAAATGGAAACCATTAACAAAACTAGGAGTTATTTCTTTGAAAAGGTCAATAAAATCGACAAACCACTAGCAAAACTAACAAAACAAAAGAAGGAAAAGACACGAATAATCTGAATAAGAGATGAATCAGACAACATCACAAAAGCACTAACTAAAGTAAAAAGGATAGCAGAATATTATGAAAAACTATACTCAAAAAATATGAAAACCTAGAGGAAATGGACAAATACTTAGCAATGCACAATCTACCTAAACTGACACCAACTGAAATTGAACACCTGAACAAACTCATTACAAAAGAAGAAATTGAAAAGGTAATAAAACAACTTCTAGCCAAAAAAATAGCCCCAGAACAGATGGTTTTACAAATAAATCTTATCAAACATGCAGAGAAGAAGTGTCACCAATTCTACATAAACTATTTCATGAAATAGAAAAAGAAGGAATTTTTCCAGACTCATTCTATGAAGAAAACATATCCTTGATACCAAAGCCAGAAAAGGGCACCACCAAAATAGAAAACTATAGGACAATATATCGTATGAACATCAATGCAAAAATCCTGAATTTAATCTTGGTCAATAGAATCCAATGATACATCAAAGAAATAATTCACTATAACCAAGTGGGATTCATAACAGGTATGCAAGGATGGTTCAACAGGAAAAAACCCAAAAACAATATAATTCATCACATTAACAAAGCAAAGAACAAGAACCATGTGATGACCCCATCAATTGATGCCAAAAAGGCCTTTGACAAAATCTAACACCCTTTCATGATTAAAACCCTCAACAAAATAAGAGGGGAATTTCTTCAACATGGTAAAAAAGTATATAGGCAAACCCGAGAGGCAACATTGTTCTCAATGGAGGGAGGTTAAAGGCATTCCCTTTAAGAACAGGTACTAGGCAAGGATGCCCACTAATACCTTTCTTATTCAATATTGTACTGGATGTCTTAGTGATAGCAATAAGACAAGAGAAGGATATAAGAGGTATCCAAAATGGCAAAGAGGAGGTAAAATTATCTCTCTGTGCAGATGATATGATAGTATACTTAGAAAACCCTAAAGACTCAGCAAGAAAACTACTGGACATAGTTGACCAATTCAGGAAAGTGGCAAGATGGATACAAGACCAACATACAAAAATCAGTTGCATTTCTCTACAGTGACAGCTAATACAGAGCTGTAGCTAAGAAAAAACAATACCCTTCACAATAGCTAATCACAAGAGAAAATACTTGGGAGTAAGTCTAACCAGAAGCACAAAGGATCTATTCAAAGAAAATTACAAAAAATTACTACAAGAAACAAAAAGAGACCTGGAGAAGTGGAAGAATATCCCTTGCTCATGGATAGGAAGACTCAATATTGTGAAAATGGCAATACTATGAAAGGCAATTTATATGTTAATTGCAACCCCAATACAAATAGCAATCCCATTCTTCAATGAGATGGAAAAGGCAATCTCCAATTTAATTTGAAATGGAAAGAGGCCCCAAATAAGCAAATCACTCCTTAAAAATAGAAGAAAGGTAGGAGGCATCTCACTCCCTGACTTCAAATTCTACTACATTGCCATTGTGGTCATGACAGTGTGGTACTGGTGCAATGGCAGACACAGACTGATGGAATAGAATTGAGAACCTGGAAACAGCCTATCTACCTATGGTCAACTGATTTTTGACGAGGAGATGATATCAGTTAAGTGGGGAAATGACAGCCTTTTAAACAAATGATGTTGGCAAAATTAAAAAACTATCTGCAGAAAAGTCAAATAAGATCCATACCTCACTCCATACACAAAAACTAACTCAAGGCATATCATGGACATAGGACTAAAACCAAGGACTATAAACTTCATTAAAGAAAAGCTTGGAACCACTCTAGACGTCCTAATCCACAACATCAAGTCTTCCAAGCATCCTGAAAAATTTACAACCAGGAGAGGATAAAATAGATGAATGGGACCTTCAGAAAATAAAATCCTTATGCACTCCAACAACTTTTCCAACAGGCTAAAAAGGGAAGCCACAGACTGGGAAAAATTATTTGGTAACGACATGTCAGACAAGGAAGGGAATTATATCTAGAATTTATAAAATACTCAAGCACCACAACAAGATAAAGTTAAACAACCCAATTGAAAACTGGGCACAGAATATGAATAGACACTTACTTCATCAAAGAAGACATTCAGATGCCAAATAAACACATGAAGAAATGTTCAAAATCCCTAGCTCTAAGAGAGATGCAGATAGAAATAATATATTATCTCACCCCAGTAACAATAGCAAAATTTAACAAAACGGCAAACAACAAATGCTGGTGAGGTTGTGGAGAAACTGGAACCCTTATTCACTGTTGGTTGGTGTATAAAATGGTGCAACCAGTATGGAAGGCAGTATGGTGCTTTCTCAAAAAGCTGCAAATAGAAATACCATTTGACCCAGCAGTTCACTACTGGGAATATACCCTAAAGAAACCATGACCACCATCCAAGCAGCTATATGCACGCCTATGTTTATTGTTGCTTTGTTTACAATAGCAAAGAGTTGGAAACAACCTAAGTGCCCATCAACAAATAAATGGATAGAGAAGCTGTGGTATATTCACACAATGGAATACTATGCTGCACTGAAAAACAAGGAA
>NW_006399808.1:1484671-1485585 GCF_000299155.1 Elephantulus edwardii | reverse complement strand
CAGGGTTGGGGGGAGACTGAGAAAGATGGGATAAATTATGTATACTGCATTGAAATAAATGAGGGAGAGAACTGTTTAAAAGGGATATATGATTAGTTGTTATTATTGTCATGACAGGAGTCCAGAACGAATGCTTCATAATGGAGTGGACATGGATGGAGGGTTTATATAACAATGAGAGAATTTTTCTTTTACTTTTCAAAGAGAAGAATGAACTGGGAGTGAGGGGAGGTTGGGCAGGGACAAAAGTGCAACAATGAATGGATGGGAACTCAAAGTCTCTATAAACTTTCATTAAAATCAATTTAAAAAGTTAAAGATAAACAACCGAATTGCAAAATGAACACAGGACACTTCCTCAAAAAAGTCATTCAGATGGCAACCAAACCCATAAAGAAATGTTCAAAATCCTTAGCTCTAAGAGATATGCAAACCAAAACAACTATGAGATATTGTCTCACTCCAATAACAATAGCAAAGTTCAAAAGAGTAGCAAACAACAAATGCTGGTGAGGTTGTGGAGAAATTGGAACCCTTCTTTACTGTTGGTTGGAGTGTAAAATGGTGCAACCACTATTGAAGGCAGTATGTTTCTTTCTGAAGAATTTGGAAACAAACATACCATTTGACTCAGCAATTCCACTATTGGGAATATACTCTAAAGAAACCAGAACTTCCATTCAAACAAATATATGCACATCCATGTTTATTGTTTCCGTTTTTTGGAATAAAATCGTATTACTATATATTAATTTAATCAGTATACCATTAAAAATATATTTGGATGTTCTGTGATATTGTTTCTGTGGTTTAACTTTGTTCTATTTTATAGTATTAAGAGATGTTGTTGTTGTTGTTATGTGCCGTCGAGTCGTTTGCGACTCACAGGGACCCTATGTACAACAGCCCTAAAC